>NW_027362764.1:585369168-585881668 GCF_046119375.1 Phyllobates terribilis
AACCATGGAAGGAAGTGCTGTTTGAGAAACTCAACATACATTATGGAGTTCATCTTTACCCCTTCAGGGATCCTAAAAGGGCCGACAATCTCTCTCCCCATGATTCCAGCCCAAAGCATTACTCCACCTCCTCCTTGTTAGCGCCGTAGCCGTGTTTGCATGGGGTGTCCATCAACCAGCCATCCTCTACTCCATCCATCTGGACCATCTAGATCATTTCAAGCATGATAATGCCCCGTCTCATGTTGCACATACAGTGCCTACAAGTAGTATTCAACCCCCTGCAGATTTAGCTGGTTGACACATGCGGAATTAACTTGGCATTGTGACATTTGGACTGTAGATCAGCCTGGAAGTGGGAAATGCACTGCAGCAAATTTTGTTTTTGTTTTTTTTTTTTGTTTTTTTTTAAAACGTTAAAAGTTAATTCAGAATATCATTTATTATTCAACCCCTCAAACCACAAGAATTCTGTTTGATCCCCCAAAAGTATTAAGAAGTAGTTCAGGCACCAAGAATAATGAGCTTCACATGTGTGGATTAAAGATCTCTTTTGCCAGCCTTTTCTGACTATTTAAGACCCTCCCCAAACTTGTGAACAGCACTCAGACATGGTCAACATGGGAAAGACAAAGGAACATTCCAAGGCCATCAGAGACAAGATCGTGGAGGGTCACAAGGCTGGCAAGGGGTACAAAACCCTTTCCAAGGAGTTGGGCCTACCTGTCTCCACTGTTGGGAGCATCATCCGTAAGTGGAAGGCTTATGGAACTACTGTTAGCCTTCCACGGCCAGGACAGCCTTTGAAAGTGTCCTCCCGTGCCGAGGCCAGGCTTGTCCGAAGAGTCAAAGCTAACCCAAGGACAACAAGGAAGGAGCTCCGGGAAGATCTCATGGCAGTGGGGACATTGGTTTTAGTTAATACCATAAGTAACGTACTCCACCGCAATGGTCTCCGTTCCAGACGAGCCCGTAAGGTACCTTTACTTTCAAAGCGTCATGTCAAGGCTCGTCTACAGTTTGCTCATGATCACTTGGAGGACTCTGAGACAGACTGGTTCAAGGTTCTATGGTCTGATGAGACCAAGATCGAGATCTTTGGTGCCAACCACACACGTGACGTTTGGAGACTGGATGGCACTGCATACGACCCCAAGAATACCATCCCTACAGTCAAGCATGGTGGTGGCAGCATCATGCTGTGGGGCTGTTTCTCTGCCAAGGGGCCTGGCCATCTGGTCCGCATCCATGGGAAGATGGATAGCACGGCCTACCTGGAGATTTTGGCCAAGAACCTCCGCTCCTCCATCAAGGATCTTAAGATGGGTCGTAATTTCATCTTCCAACAAGACAACGACCCAAAGCACACAGCCAAGAAAACCAAGGCCTGGTTCAAGAGGGTTAAAGTCAAGGTGTTGGAGTGGCCTAGTCAGTCTCCTGACCTTAACCCAATTGAAAACTTGTGGAAGGAGCTCAAGAATAAAGTCCACATGAGACACCCAAAGAACCTAGATAACTTGGAGAAGATCTGCATGGAGGAGTGGGCCAAGATAACTCCACAGACCTGTGCCGGCCTGATCAGGTCTTATAAAAGACGATTATTAGCTGTAATTGCAAACAAGGGTTATTCCACAAAATATTAAACATAGGGGTTGTATAATAATTGACCCACACTTTTATGTTTAAAATTTAATAAAATTCAACTGAGCAACATAACTTTTTGGTTTGTAAGATTTATGCTTCTGTTCATAAAACCTACTCTCGTTTGCAGTTTGAAGGCTCTAACTTATTTGCATCTTATCAAACCAGCTAAATCTGCAGGGGGTTGAATACTACTTGAAGGCACTGTAACACATCTGCATCTTTGGCTGCTATGGGCATAAAAGGGGACAAACTTATGGTGTGGCACCCATGCTCCCCTGACCTCAACCCCATTGAGAACCTCTGGAGCATCATCAAAAGGAGTGTCTATGATGGTGGGAGGCAGTTCACATCTAAGCAACAGCTCTGGGAGGGTATTCTGTCCTCATGCAAAACAATTGAAGCAGAAACCATCCAAAACCTGACAAATTCAATGAATGAGAGAGTTCAGAAGCTCCTTTCGAACAAGGGGTCGGTCCTATGTGCAAATGTTACATCACCTAGAATAAAGTTTTGAGTTGAAAACTGTTTGATTTCAGTTTGTAATAACATGCTAATGCTTATAATTTCAAAAATGACCATTTTTTTATTCTTTATTAAAATGAAAAGGTTGAAAACTCTGCTGTGCATAATAATTTGGAACATGCATTTTGAGTGCAGTTTGAGTTTTTCATTTTTTTTAAAATATACTGTTATCATAGGCAGTTTGTACAAAAACCTTTCAATTGTACTCTAGTAGTTATTTGACTGGAAAATTATAATGACTGCAATTCATATAGGTAATTTGGGAAAATCTGAGAAAATATTATTTGCATAATAATTTGTAACACAGTGTATGTATACACTTTTCTGTTAAGTCAGAGAACTCTGGTGAACATTTCAGATTATGATGTGAAAGGTCTATATTTACCTAATTGGTTAGAGCAGAACATTAGTTCATTCTACTTTAATGTAAGTTGTTATTTTGCATGACCAATGAAAATTTCTTCTGCACCACCTCATACTGTATATGACAGTACACCTGATCACTTTGGGTGATGTAGTCTTAGATTTATAGCACACCAATCCTCACAGCACACTACCCAACATGAACCAGGGGAGGAGTTCTGAGGAGACAATTTGCATATTCTCACTGCATTTTGGGATAATTGAAGAGTCTCCGCAAGCTCAAAGAACACTGGATTTTGGCCGTTGGAGCTGAAAGGAGGACGTCGGTGAACCAGGGGAGGAGTCCTGAGGAGACAATTTGCATATTCTCACTGCATTTTGGGATAAGTAAAGAGTCTCCGCAAGCTCAAAGAACACTGGATTTTGGCAATTGGAGCTGAAAGGAGGACGTCGGTGAACCAGGGGAGGAGTCCTGAGGAGACAATTTGCATATTCTCACTGCATTTTGGGATAAGAGAAGAGTCTCCGCAAGCTCAAAGAACACTGGATTTTGGCAATTGGAGCTGAAAGGAGGACGTCGGTGAACCAGGGGAGGAGTCCTGAGGAGACAATTTGCATATTCTCACTGCATTTTGGGATAAGAGAAGAGTCTCCGCAAGCTCAAAGAACACTGGATTTTGGCCGTTGGAGCTGAAAGGAGGACATCGGTGAACCAGGGGAGGAGTCCTGAGGAGACAATTTGCATATTCTCACTGCATTTTGGGATAAGTGAAGAGTCTCCGCAAGCTCAAAGAATGCTGGATTTTGGCCGTTGAAGCTGAAAGGAGGACGCGCGAATTTTGGAGCGTTTTTCACTGTTTTCATAACATATCAACAATAAGAACATGGAAGAGTCCAGGAGCCATTTGGTGAGCTGCATATCCTGCTACATGTTCACAGACTTGCCAGTGGAAAAGCCAAACTTCACATGCCAGAAATGCAAGCTTGTGTCCCTGTTGGAGGAAAAGTTGCAAAATCTAGAAGAGAGGTTAACTACCTTGAAAATCATTAAGGAAGGTGAAGAGTTCTTAGACAGAGCTGAATTATCTCTTCATGATACAGAAAGAGAAGAAATTCGAACTGCACCTGACGAAACAGAGGAATGGAAGCAAGTGACCCAGAGAAGCAGGAGGATCGAGAGGCAGTCAGCACCTATACTGCTCAGGAACCAGTACCAGGCTCTCACGCAGGAGAACCATGAAGAAATACAGCAAGATAAGACTTTGCCCACAATGATTAACCTTGTAAACCCTCAGAATCCTCCTGGATGGAGAAAGAAAAATGTTGTGAAGAAAAAACGGAGAGTGGTGGTCATGGGGGATTCCCTGTTGAAAGGAACAGAGGCCGCTATCTGCAGACCAGGCATAACCTCAAGAGAAATGTGCTGTCTTCCAGAGAAAAAATTAAAGATGTGTCTGACAGGATATCAAGACTCTTCAGACCTACAGATCACTACCCATTCCTGCTAATACATGTGGGGACAAATGACACCGCAAGAAAGGACCTGGAAACCATCTGCAGTGACTTTGAAGACTTAGGCAAGAAAGTGAAAGAATTGGTAGCGCAGGTGGTCTTCTCATCCATCCTCCCAGTGGATGGCCATGGAACAATGAGGTGGAATAAGATTCTACAGGTGAACCACTGGCTACGTCAATGGTGCCGTCAACAAGGATTTGGATTTCTTGATCACGGAATGAATTACCTATATGATGGACTACTTGCTAGAGATGGGGTGCACCTTACGAAGACTGGAAAACAAATTCAAGCAAATTCTTATCCTCTCTTGCTGACAACTTTATCTTCCAAAAGATAGGGGAGAAAACAAGGGGATCAGCTACTTTGGATCTAATCCTTATAAACAGGGAGGAAATGGTTGAGGAAGTAAAAGTGTCTGGAACCCTAGGAGGCAGCGATCATGCTATTATAGAATTTTGGATAACTAGGGGAGGAATACATGTGAAGACTCAAACTTCAAGGTTAGATTTCAGAAAGGCAGATTTTAAGCGACTCAGAAAGAGAATAGGAGGGATCCAATGGCTGGATGTCCTTAAGGACAAAAATGTCCAGGAAGGATGGGAAATTTTTAAAAATGAGATTCTCAAAGCACAATCGTTGACAATCCCGAAAAATAGGAAGAATGGGAAGCATTTAAGGAAACCTGGATGGATGAACACAGAACTTTAACACATGCTAAAAAGAAAGAAAGAAATGTTTATCAAATGGAAAGAGGGAGGCATATCTAAAGAAGATTATAATGCAGTCTGCCGATCCTGCAGGGCATTTATCAGGTTAGCTAAAGCTGACAATGAATTAAGGCTTGCAAGAGATGTCAAAAGTAATAAAAAAGGATTTTGGGGGTATGTCAAAAGTAAAAGAAAAGTCAAAGATGCTATAGGATTTTTACACGATGAAAATGGTGAAATGGTAAGAAAGGATGTTGAGAAGGCCGAACTTTTTAATTCCTATTTTGCATCTGTTTTCTCTAAGAAAGAAAATGTAACATCAACTGATCTTCACTGTCCTATTAAAGGAATAGAAGAATCCAAGTTATCTGTAAACAGAGAGATTGTGAGGGAATATTTAGCTAACATAAATGAGTTCAAGTCTCCAGGTCCAGATGAATTACACCCCAGAGTACTGAAGGAGACCGTATAAGAAATTTTAGAACCACTCTCCATAATCTTTGAAAATTCTTGGAGAACAGGAGAAGTCCCGGAAGACTGGAGAAGAGCAAATGTTGTTCCTATCTTCAAAAAGGGGAAGAAGGTGGACCCAGGGAACTATAGGCCGGTGAGTCTGACTTCTATACCAGGAAAGATTTTTGAACAAATTATTAAACAACATGTATGTAAGTACGTGGATAAGAATGAAGTGATTAACCAGAGTCATCATGGGTTTGTAACAAACAAGTTATGTCAGACTAACTTAATTTCCTTCTATGACAGAATCACTGACTGGGTGGATCAGGGAAATGCCGTAGATATAGTATATCTTGACTTTAGCAAGACATTTGACAAAGTATCTCACACCATCCTTATTGAAAAAATGACCAAGTATGGAATGGACAAGGCAACTGTTAGGTGGATTCATAACTGGCTTAGTGATCGGACTCAAAGAGTGGTTGTAAATGGCTTCACATCCAGTTGGATGAATGTCTCAAGTGGGGTACCACAGGGCTCTGTCCTGGGACCTGTATTGTTCAACATCTTTATCAATGATTTAGATGAAGGAATTGAGGGTAAACTGATTAAATTTGCTGTTGACACAAAGCTAGGAGGAATAGCTAACACTAGAGAAGAGAGAGAGGATTCAAAAAGACCTAAATAAACTGGAGCAGTGGGCAGTAACTAACAGAATGTTTTTTAACAGGGAAAAATGCAAAGTACTACATCTGGGCAATAAAAATGAAAAAAGCATATACAAAATGGGAGGAATAGAGCTAAGCAACAGTACATGTGAAAAAGGCTTAGGTATACTAATAGATCATAGACTGAACATGAGTCAACAGTGTGATGCAGCAGCAAAAAAGGCAAATACAATTCTGGGATGTATTAACAGAAGCATACAGTCTAGATCATGTGAAGTCATTATCGGACTTTACTCCTCTTTGGTCAGACCTCATCTGGGATACTGCATCCAGTTTTAGGCACCACATTTTAAAAAAGACATCGACAAACTGGAGCAAGTTCAGAGAAGAGCGACCAGAATGGTGACCGGTCTGCAAACGATGTCCTATGAGGAACGGTTACAGGATTTGGGAATGTTTAGCTTGCAAAAAAGAAGACTGAGAGGAGACTTAATAGCTGTCTACAAATATCTCAAGGGCTGTCACATTGTAGAAGGATCATCTTTATTCTCATTTGCACAAGGAAAGACTAGAAGCAATAGGATGAAACTGAATGGGAGGAGACACAGATTAGATATTAGAAAAATCTTTTTGACAGTGAGGGTGATCAATGAGTGGAACAGGCTGCCACGAGAGGTGGTGAGTTCCCCTTCAATGGACATCTTCAAACTGAGGCTGGACAGACATCTGTCTGAGATGATTTAGTGAATCCTGCTTTGAGCAGGGGGTTGGACCAGATGACTCAGGAGGTCCCCTCCAACTCTACCATTCTATGATTCTAAGATTAGGGATACTGGCACATATAATACACATCCAAGAGCGAAAAATGCTATTCTAAAAAAAACAAAACACTGGTTTATCCTTTGTGCTGATTTGGATTTAAGAGAGGTCTTAATGGAATCCCCAAGTGTCACACGCAGATGTGGAAATAACTAAGATCTTTATTTATTATTATGCATTACTTATATAGCGCCATTAATTCCACAGAGCGTTACATACATTATCATCACTGTCCCCATTGCGGCTTACAATCTAAATTACCTATCAGTATGACTTTGGAGTGTAAGAGGAAACCGGAGAACCCGGAGGAAACCCACGCAAACACAGGGAGAACATAAACTCCTTGCAGATGTTGTCCTTGGTGGGATTTGGACCCGGGACCCCAGTGCTGCAAAGCAACAGTGTTAACCACTGAGCCACCTTTTCTTTTAGTGCATAGCCACTTTGTCTCCAGGGTCTGGATCTCATCCTTGTGGATGGTGCTCCTTTTTCATTTATATGCCAACAGCAAAACTGGTGGATCAGAGAGACATTCAACAGTTCATTAACTGTCCCACAGGTGTAGTGTTTTATGCAGTAAGGTATACAGTATATTGGAAAAAAACATACAACAACTTAGAAGACAAATATTAAAACATTTTCCTTCAATAAATATTGAATTGGATACACCTTTGCCTAGACACACAAGGTTTGTCCATGAAGGGGATTGGAAGACCCTACAGTCCTTGAGTATCTATCAAATACTGGGCTCCAGACTGGGCAATCTTGACAAAACTTCTTCAGTAAGAAGCTCGCTGGATCTTCAAACTTAACAGCTTGAGTCCAAATAGTCTTAATGAAGGTTTCATGTATTCAGTGTTTCTATGAATGAAAGTCCTATCTTTCTCTTATAAGATGTTATTTACAATGTAAACTTCAAACTAACCATCGTTTAATTATTTAGCCAATATACATTATGCTTTGCCAGTAAATCCAGAGATATACTTACTGTTCTAAGAACTAATCCCTAATGGTGGCTGTATATACAGTACAGACCAAAAGTTTGGACACACCTTCTCATTTAAAGATTTTTCTGTATTTTCATAACTATGAAAATTGTACATTCACACTGAAGGCATCAAAACTATGAATTAACACATGTGGAATTATATACTTAAAAAAAAGTGTGAAACAACTGAAAATATGTCTTATATTCCAGGTTCTTCAAAGTAGCCACCTTTTGCTTTGATGACTGCTTTGCACACTCTTGGCATTCTCTTGATGAGCTTCAAGAGGTAGTCACCGGAAATGGTCTTCCAACAATCTTGAAGGCGTTCCCAGAGATGCTTAGCACTTGTTGGCCCTTTTGCCTTCACTCTGCGGTCCAGCTCACCCCAAACCATCTCGATATGGTTCAGGTCTGGTGACTGTGGAGGCCAGGTTATCTGGCGTAGCACCCCATCACTCTCCCCCTTGGTCAAATAGCCCTTACACAGCCTGGAGGTGTGTTTGAGGTCATTGTCTTGTTGAAAAATAAATGATGGTCCAACTAAACGCAAACCGGATGGAATAGCATGCCGCTGCAAGATGCTGTGGTAGCCATGCTGGTTCAGTATGCCTTCAATTTTGAATAAATCCCCAACAGTGTCACCAGCAAAGTACCCCCACACCATCACACCTCCTCCTCCATGCTTCACGGTGGGAACCAGGCATGTAGAGTCCATCTGTTCACCTTTTCTGTGTCGCACAAAGACACGGTGGTTGGAACCAAAGATCTCAAATTTGGATTCATCAGACCAAAGTACAGATTTCCACTGGTCTAATGTCCATTCCTTGTGTTCTTTAGCCCAAACAAGTCTCTTCTACTTGTTGCCTGTCCTTAGCAGTGGTTTCCTAGCAGCTATTTTACCATGAAGGCCTGATGCACAAAGTCTCCTCTTAACAGTTGTTGTAGAGATGTGTCTGCTACTAGAACTCTGTGTGGCATTGACCTGGTCTCTAATCTAAGCTGCTGTTAACCTGCGATTTCTGAGGCTGGTGACTCAGATAAACTTATCCTCAGAAGCAGAGTTGACTCTTGGTCTTCCTTTCCTCATGTGAGCCAGTTTCTTTGTAGCACTTGATAGTGTTTGTAACTGCACTTGGGGACACTTTCCAAGTTTGCCCAATTTTTCGGACTGACTGACCTTCATTTCTTAAAGTAATGATGGCCACTCGTTTTTCTTTACTGAGCTGCTTTTTTCTTGCCATAATACAAATTCTAACAGTCTATTCAGTAGGACTATCAGCTGTGTATCCACCTGACTTCTGCACAACACAGCTGATGGTCCCAATTCCATTTATAAGGCAATAAATCCCACTTATTAAACCTTACAGGGCACACCTGTGAAGTGAAAACCATTTCCGGTGACTACCTCTTGAAGCTCATCAAGAGAATGTCAAGAGTGTGCAAAGCAGTCATCAAAGCAAAAGGTGGCTACCTTGAAGAACCTAGAATATAAGACATATTTTCAGTTGTATCACACTTTTTTGTTAAGTATATAATTCCACATGTGTTAATTCATAGTTTTGATGCCTTCAATGTCAATGTACAATTTTCATAGTCATGAAAATACAGAAAAATCTTTAAATGGGAAGGTGTGTCCAAACTTTTGGTCTGTACTGTATATTTAAATATATCTTATATTCATAATGAAATGATATACCGTATATAATAATTGTTGGAGAAAATCTTGCCTCTCTTCATTAAATGTAAAAAATATTGGATTATATAGGAAATACATTGATAGAAGGATAGTTTAACATGAGGTAATACTGGTTGTACTAGTAATCTGTAGAAATATTTCTATTTATACTATCTGATTTATACAACTTTATAATACAATATAAGCAAAACTTTATATAATGGCACATTTGAATAATGAAAGCAAAAGACAAAGGCCACAATTTATCAAAGCTATTATACCAGAAAACTGACATAAAAAGCTGTGAAAAGTTGCTAAATTTTTGATCAATGTGCACAGAGCTCGGGTGGAATGGAGCAGGGCCGGCATGGCAATCCCACTCGTCAAATTCATGACAAGCGTTGGCGTATCTTATGCCACAAATCTTAATCCAGTCCCTGGCTGAAGTAAGAATTTTGGCAAGGCACGCACTGAGGCGTACGCCACTTTGTACCTCCTCTTTACAAGCATGTGCCTGTTAATGAATCAGGTGCCTCACATTCCACACCGCCAAGTTCATCATGACGTGCATGAAAAACGCCGGACTTGATGAATCGTGGCCAAAAAGCATCATAATGTGGAGTTGCCTTGGGGAAACACTTTGTTGTACTATTGTTATCTAATTCTGCTGTAATAATTCCAAGGAGATGATCAGAAATGTTGATGCAGCACTATTCTAATATACTAAGTCTAGGGCCCTGATTCATCAAATTGTTTATGTCAGAAATCTAGCATAAAACACTTTGAAAAGTAGCAAAATCTTTGCACAATGCATGTGCCTCTTAATGGCTCAAGCTCCTCTCACACTACCGTGTCGCCTCATTAGGACTAATGAGAACAATGCTGATCTTGATGAATCGGAGCCTAAACATTAACACATGCTGGAAATGATATTGGGAGCTCCGTTTAGTCATATGCGTGCACAAATAATTAACCCATTATTCACAGCCGCCAAAATATGTTAGGCTAGCAGCGAACATGCACAAAAAATTCCTAGGAGTTAAGGAGAATATGTGTGCCAAAAACCCACATTGATAGGAGGAGATAACTCCACCAATCCGTATTTGGTTATTTGTCAGTCAAATATAATGAAGGAGGAATCAGCAACTTGTGTTGATTAGTTATAAGTGTTTGGTTAGTGTTACACACTTGTCCCAGATATCCCATGCTCTGCTTCCTTCACCTGGGTCAGCTACCCTCTGTTGTGCTCCACGTTGGGTTTTGCAGGTTGCCCAGCGTGACTCAGTGATGTCATCTCCATAATCTTATTTAAGGCCCATTAGGACACACACCTGTGTTTTGGGATTGAGATTCAAGACTTTGGTGTACTCCACCTTCTGTGCACACTGTGCTTTAACTTGCTTCATTCTCTGCTGACTTCCACTTCATCCGTCCTGTTGCTCCCACGTCCTTGATTCCCAAGTGCCATCCTGTCAGCTGCCCTAACGCCTAGGATCCATGTACCCACCTGGACCTACATTCCTGAGATTTTAAAAGTCTTAGGAATGAGTGAAGTGATGTCATTTGCCCAGTTTTTCTGAAGAAGCTGGTCTATCCAGTGAAACATCTCAGGGAGGTGGGCGGGAGGCAAATTTAGGTATCTTTTAATAGCAGGGCATTAGACTCCTTGCACCAGTGTAGCAATTAGTTTTAATGTGTGGCGTCCTGCAGGCGCTCGCACCACATACTGTGCAGCACTATTAATAATTAATTTAGTGACTGCCAGCATGGTAATTAGATGTGATCATACTACATACTTAGTGTATAGCAACAGAATCCAACTGTATAGGCATCCACTCGCATCTTGTTTTATTAGTATACTTTTTTAGAGCTAGCAGTACAAACTGTATGACAAAATCATGAAAGGAACATAACCAAGGCAGTGTTCACATTTTATCTATAATAGAAACCACAAAGATTCGCCATATGAGGGATTCAAATGTCACATGAAAACCCTATTTACTCTTAATGGGGTCAGTCGCGGTGCCATTGAGGATTCTGTCTTAGTAATTCTAAATCTATAAAAAATATCCAGTCATTTTAAAAAGTAAAAATAATAATTTTGCTTTCAAAACTAAATAAACACCATGAGCTTTGTTTTTGTGTTTTCCATAATGGGCTACCATACATCTGGTGTCAGTTGTGTCAGCCCTGGTAATATTTCTCTGCAATGCACACTTATACACTCAATTTACTTTTAATGGAATTAATGAGGAACGTGACAGACTTAGAGCAGACATGCCTTCTGTCATACTATTGTAAACCCAACCATTAAAAACTAATAAGGCAGCGCGGACAGGTCATTATTTGAAATGTTAATGCAAATCATATTACGATTACTTTCTAAATATGTATAACTCACACAAGTCAATGTTGTACTTCTGTCTCAAAGTTTTTATAATACTATTATAAATGAACCTATGCCAGCAGCGGTGTCTCAAGTTACGGGACAAAATATGACTTCAGTAACAAAATGTGCAGTTTTTATTTACTTTCCTAGGGAATTGCTTCAAAGAAGAAAAACAAAATCAAATGCCTCAAAATGAATAATATATATATACACACACACAGTACAGACCAAAAGTTTGGACACACCTTCTCATTTAAAGCTTTTTCTGTATTTTCATGACTATGAAAATTGTACATTCACACTGAAGGCATCAAAACTATGAATTAACACATGTGGAATTATATACTTAACAAAAAAGTGTGAAACAACTGAAAATATGTCTTATATTCTAGGTTCTTCAAAGTAGCCACCTTTTGCTTTGATGACTGCTTTGCACACTCTTGGCATTCTCTTGATGAGCTTCAAGAGGTAGTACTGTATATACCAAAATGGTTTTCACTTCACAGGTGTGCCCTGTCAGGTTTAATAAGTGGGATTTCTTGCCTTATAAATGGGGTTGGGACCATCAGTTGTGTTGTGCAGAAGTCTGGTGGATACACAGCTGATAGTCCTACTGAATAGACTGTTAGAATTTGTATTATGGCAAGAAAGAAGCAGCTAAGTAAAGAAAAACGAGTGGCCATCATTACTTTAAGAAATGAAGGTCAGTCAGTCCGAAAAAAAATTGGGTAAACTTTGAATGTGTCCCTAAGTGCAGTTGCAAAAACCATCAAGCGCTACAAAGAAACTGGTTCACATGAGGACCGCCCCAGGAAAGGAAGACCAAGAGTCACCTCTGCTTTTGAGGATAAGTTTATCCGAGTCACCAGCCTCAGAAACAGCAGCTCAGATTAGAGACCAGGTCAATGCCACACAGAGTTCTAACAGCAGACACATCTCTACAACAACTGTTAAGAGGAGACTTTGTGCAGCAGGCCTTCATGGTAAAATAGCTGCTAGGAAACCACTGCTAAGGACAGGCAACAAGCAAAAGAGACTTGTTTGGGCTAAAGAACACAAGGAATGGACATTAGACCAGTGTAAATGTGTGCTTTGGTCTGATGAGTCCAAATTTGAGATCTTTGGTTCCAACCACCGTGTCTTTGTGCGGCGCAGAAAAGGTGAATGGATGGACTCTACATGCCTGGTTACCACCGTGAAGCATGAAGGAGGAGGTGTGATGGTGTGGGGGTGCTTTGCTGGTGACACTGTTGGGGACATATTCAAAATTGAAGGCATACTGAACCAGCATGGCTACCACAGCATCTTGCAGCGGCATGCTATTCCATCCGGTTTGCATTTAGTTGGACCATCATTTATTTTTCAACAGGACAATGACCCCAAACACATCTCCAGGCTGTGTAAGGGCTATTTGACCAAGAAGGAGAGTGATGGGGTGCAACGCCAGATGACCTGGCTTCCACAGTCACCAGACCTGAACCCAATCGAGATGGTTTGGGGTGAGCTGGACCGCAAAGTGAAGGCAAAAGGGCCAACAAGTGCTAAGAATCTCTGGGAACTCCTTCAAGATTGTTGGAAGACCATTTCCGGTGACTACCTCTTGAAGCTCATCAAGAGAATGCCAAGAGTGTGCAAAGCAGTCATCAAAGCAAAAGGTGGTTACTTTGAAGAACCTAGAATATAAGACATATTTTCAGTTGTTTCACACTTTTTTGTTAAGTATATAATTCCACATGTGTTAATTCATAGTTTTGATGCCTTCAGTGTGAATGTATAATTTTCATAGTCATGAAAATACAGAAAAATCTTTAAATGAGAAGGTGTGTCCAAACTTTTGGTCTGTACTGTATATCTGTATATATAGATATACATAATGTATACAATCAGAAATGTAGCCATTAGCATTGGAGAGCTTGATTCATATTCACTGATTTTCCATTAGGGTCACCTTGTGTAGTGGACCCACGAAGCTTCAAGTCCGTGATACACGGTTCCCCGGGCATGAAAGCAGCTGGCAGGATGTCATGTGGGGAATAAGAACAAGACACCGTCAGGAATTTTGGGAGCAGTAGGACGGATGAAGTGAAGTCAGCAGGGCAGCAAGAATAGAAGCAGGTTAGCATGGTATGCAGAAGAGTTTACCAAACCAGAGTCTTAAATTACAATCTGAAGACTCAGAGATGATGTCACTGAGCAACAGCGGGAAACCTGCAAAACCTGACATGGAGCACAAAAGAGAACAGTGGACTAAGGTGAATGGAGCAGAGCCCGGGATACCCAGAACAGGTGTGTAACAGTTTCATGTTTAAAGGTAGTCTGTCTGCACAAAATGATTGTTCAAACCAAGCCCATGCAGTTGGAGCACACTTGCCATGGCCAAACAGTTCACTGCATCTTCCCACTTACTTTTCTTCTATCTATCTCTTCCATGATTGACCGCTCTGGCTTTACAAGAGCAAGATTTGGAAGGGGTTAGATGTAAAAGAATTAGGTGAGAAGATGCACTGAGCTGGTCGGCTTCACCATGGGTGCACCAAGCGATTGCGCTTGATTTGAGCAGTCATTTTGTGATAACAGACTCCTTTTTAAAATGTTGTCATAGAATTCATGAAGAAAGTAAATAAAGTAGTGGTGAAGTAAGTATTAAAGGAATATAATTATGTCCTGCTAGTTATTGGAAGAACCCAATGTACGACGATGGTAAAAGAGGGGAAGCCCAGCAACTAGGGAAAGGGAGAGTGGAGACGCCTAGGCAGATCTAACAACACCCTGACTCCCCTATCATCCCTAAATAGGTTCTGCAGCTATCACTGAGCAGGATACCTAAGCCTTGGCTGGCTCTAGAGCTAGGCCCTTGGTAGGGAGAGGGAGGGGTGAGCACTAGTCAGCCCCACTGCAACTAAAGACAAACAACTGAAACAGGCAAAGGGATACACTTAGCTTTGAGAAGACACTAGAGAGATCCCAACTACAATCCACAAAGGAACTCCAGTAAGAATCTAGTCAACTGCTAGAGCTCTAGACCTGAACAGAGCAATTTACTCTATAATCAACGATTCCCTGGAGCAACTGAGTGTATTTAAAGATCCAACAAGGGTGTGTTATTTAGCAGCAGAAGGTGGAGATCACCGCTGGCTGCTAGAGAGGGAGGGATGATGAAAGGATCAAGAAGGTGTCTGCAAGGCCAAGTGCAGTGACTTTCTACAGCCGGATCCAGAATGACTGTCTGTCAAACCTGACACACCAGTGACAAATTATAGCACATATCTGTCATCCTATGATCATATTACATTAGACGTAAATAGAGTTTGAAATGTCCCAAATTTATTAAGACATGTTTGCCTTTTAAAAAAATTGGCACAAATCTCTCTAACTACCTTCACCACTTTAATTAGAGTAAAATTAGAGTAAAATACACCATTATTAAGAAATGTGTGCCGTTGTGCCCTGATTGGCATGCTAAGTGAAGCTTGTAAATATTGGAAGAACGGAAAGTGGAGGCCAAAGGCCTGAGGTGGTGTCTTGGAGTGTGAGTTCATAGGTGCTTAGCAAGTCACTTATTATTTGAGAAACACATTCTGAAGAGGTCTGAAAATTGCTCCAGGGGCTCTACAGTTAGAAGAACAAGTCACAGGTTCTTAACTTCCAGTGCCAAGCTGTTCAAATCTTGAGATTTGATCTTCACTAAACTGTTCGACTTCCTAATTAATAGTAAAAGGGACCTTTAGTCTGTTAAATGAGGCATCCTCTTACTCATGTTGTGATGTGGAATCTTTTCACTGTAGAGGAGAGTGTGTTCATCGGGTTGTATCAAATTTTTAAAATGTTTCTTTTGAGTGGGTTACTTATTCTATTGCTATTATATAAGATTTAATGAAAATAAAAAAATGCACATGAGCAATATTTGTCAAACCATCCTCCAGTAATACTGTCACGCAATGCCTAAATACGTTCAAGAAGTGTATAAATAACACTACCATCTAATAACACTACCATCTAATAACACTGCCATATAATAAAACTACCATATAATAACTCTACTATCTAATAACTCTAAAATATAATAAAACTACCTTCTAATAACACTACCATCTAATAAGATTACCATCTAATAACACTACCATATAATAAAACTACCATATAATAACATTACCATCTAATAACACTACAATCTAATAACACTACCATGTAATAAAACTACCATATAATAACTCTACCATCTAATAAAACTACCATCTAATAACACTACCATCTAATGACACTACCATCTAATGACACTACCATCTAATAACACTACCATATAATAAAATTACCATATAATAACACTACCATATAATAACATTACCATCTAATCAGGGCCGGCGTCAGCACCCGGCGCACCCGGGCAAATGCCGGGGCCCTGAGCAGGCAGAGGGGCCCACTGGCGGTCGCGCACCCCGCTGGGCTATGGGCGGAGGAGAGCGGTGTCAGCGCCCGCCCTTCTCCGCCGCTTGCTCAGGGCCCCGGCAGCGCGATACTTACCTCTCCCCGTGCCTCCGCAGATCCGCTGTCTTCCTGCTCTGCGCTCCCTGTGACGTCTCAGGTCAGAGGGCGCGGTGACGTCTTTTCACCGCGCCCTCCCGTGAGCCGTCACAGGGAGCGCTGAACGGGAAGACGCCGACAACGCTGGAGTTCGGAGCTGAGCAGCGAGCAGCGGGCAGCGGCAGCAGGTGAGGAGAAGGGAGGTGAGTATTTGATTTTTTTTTTTTAATGTATGGAGGCATGGGGCATTATAAAGAGGGGGGGGGGGACATCCTGCATGGGGCATTATATAGAGGGGGGGGCAGCCTGCATGGGGCATTATATAGAGGGGGGGGCAGCCTGCATGGGGCATTATATAGAGGGGGGGGACAGCCTGCATGGAGCATTATATAGAGGGGGGGGGACATCCTGCATGGGGCATTATATAGAGGGGGGGGGACATCCTGCATGGGGCATTATAAAGAGAAGGGGGGGCATCCTGCATGGGGCATTATAAAGGGGGGGGACATCCTGCATGGGGCATTATATAGAGGAGGGGGGGGGACAGCCTGCATGGGGCATTATAAAGAGAAGGGGGGGGGCATCCTGCATGGGGCATTATAAAGGGGGGGGGACATCCTGCATGGGGCATTATATAGAGGAGGGGGGGAACAGCCTGCATGGGGCATTATAAAGAGAAGGGGGGGCATCCTGCATGGGGCATTATAAAGAGAGGGGGGGACATCCTGCATGGGGCATTATAAAGGGGGGGACGACATCCTGCATGGGGCATTATAAAGGGGGGGCTGCCTGCATAGTGCATTATGTGGGGGGGAACAGCCTGCATGGAGCATTATAAGGGGAGGCTGCCTGTATGGGGCATTATGTGGGGGGTAACAGCCTGCATGGAGCATTAAAAGGGGGGGGCCTGTATGGGGCATTATGTGGGGGGTAAGAGCCTGCATGGAGCATTAAAAGGGGGGGGGCCTGTATGGGGCATTATGTGGGGGGTAACAGCCTGCATGGAGCATTATAAGGGGGGGACAGCCTGTATGGGGCATTATGTGGGGGGGAACAGCCTGCATGCAGCATTATATGGGGGCCAGTATCCTGTATGGAGAGTTATAAGGGGACCGGTATCCTGTATGGAGCGTTATAAGGGGACCGGTATCCTGTATGGAGCGTTATATGGGGGCCAGTATCCTGTATGGAGTTTTATAAGGGGACCAGTATCCTGTATGGAGCGTTATATGGGGGCCAGTATCCTGTATGGAGCTTTATAAGGGGACCAGTATCCTGTATGGAGCGTTATATGGGGGCCAGTATCCTGTATGAAGCGTTATATGAGGGCCAGTATTCCGTATGGAGCCTTATATGGGGGCCAGTATTCTGTGTGGAGCGATTCACCGGTTTCTGAGCTATTGTGGAATTTACAATAGATATCACTCATGTAATGTAAGAAGTGAAATCTTTGCATTGTACTATATATATATATATATGTATATATATATATATATATATTTCTCCGCTGTATCTCTGCATCATGAATCGTGGTATGTGTTAAAGGGGCCCGCTGAGACTCTTTCGCCCGGGGCCCAGAAAAACCTGGAGCCGGCCCTGCATCTAATAACACTACCATATAATAACATTACCATCTAATAACCCTACCATCTAATAACACTACCATCTAATAACATTACCATCTAATAACATTACCATCTAATAACACCACCATCTAATAACACTACTATCTAATAACTCTACCATATAATAAAACTACCATATAATAACATTACCATATAACACAACCATCTAATAACACTACCATATAATAAAGCAACAATATAATAACATTAACATCTAATAACACTACCATCATAAAATAACACTACCATATAGTAAAACTACCATAAAATAACATTACCATAAAATAACACCACCATATAATAACACTACCATCTAATAACACTACCATATACTGTAATATCAATACCATCACTCCTTTGCTGCAGTCTTTGTGTAGCGCCCCGAGGGCTCGGCCGCTACAGGGGTATTGCACCTCTCCCAGAGGTGTGGTATTCCACTCCCGGGTAAGGATGGAGTATGGGCCAGGGCTCAGTTAGCTGCATACAGCACACTCACCCCATTTCCGAGGGACAGCTCAACGGTGCACCCATTAGACAGAAATGCAGGTACGACAGACCATGTCCCTGGCTGGAGTGGGGAGGGGGGAGGAATACCCAGTGATGTAGGAGCAGATAGGGGTTGGTTCCTGAGCGTAGGTAGGAGCCCATTGGTTGCTGGTCACCTGGGCTCATGGCTAGAGGGAGGTATAAAAGGTGGGCACAATCTTGAGTTAGTTCAGTTCAGTCTGTGCAGAGAGAGGAGAAGACAGGAAGTAGAGGCTCTGTAGGAGATCTACTCCAGAGTGGGCCTAGGGAGAGGCCGAGGAGGAGAGTGGAGAGAGAGAGGAGGTGAAGGGGAGCTGGGATTACTTCTCAGCCCAGCTCCACGAGAAAGGGGAAGGAGGAACAGAGAAGGGAAAAGAAGAGAAAGAAACAGAAGGGCTCAGGAACAAGAAGGAAGAAGGGACCCTAAGAACCCACGAGAATACAGGGTGAAGGGTCAGGCAGATTAAGGGTGCCGGATCCCAAGTTGGTGGAGGAGAAACTACCCTCAGCCAAAGACCGGACGTCGTGATCATTTATTGGTTCGACACCTCATCAAACCTGCTAGGAAGGCACCATATAGGGCAGCGGGGAACGGGGCCCACGTTTACCCACGCAGTTCCGCAGCAGCTGGACAAAATTGGGTCACTGGTGAGGCAGGCCAGAGGAAGGATTGAAGGGGGTCCTGAGCCATACTCCTGAGCTGCCTGGGAGTTGACCGAGCCCCTCACCTGGTGGACGCAGCACGGCTCGGGCAGTCATTGCCAGCTGAAGTGACTAGGATATTAACCATGAGTAAAGACCCTGGACTGCAGTACGTTGTCTGTGTGCTTTTTCGCTCCTCCGGCACTACCGGTACTGGGACTCTCACCACCATCACTCCCACCATCTACTACACTGCCCTGGGGCCGCACTCTTCCCGTGGGGAGTCACACCATCCCAGCTGCATACATCATCGGCCCCAGCGGTCTGCCCTGCAACGGCGGTTCCTAATAACCGCAATCAACGGGCGTCGTAGTCGGACATCACTTAAAACATCTAAAAGACTGTCACGGGTCTGACCACCCTGAGCCATGGGACCGGGTCGCCACTACTACCCCCATCGTCTCCCTATTGCCCGGTTCCGAGTACCCCACGGCCCAGGGGGCGAGTCATTTGTAGTGTAGAACTACAGCACATTCACCAGATTATCATATCCCCCGTACTGCTCCTTTCTACTGTTGATGTCTCCTGTAGTTTTCTAAACAAAATTAAAGAGTGAATCCAACTCACCTAATAATAGTTCGAACTGCGTAGTGTAAGGTGGCGGTGTTCACACCGTGCAGTAGCTGAGGCAGTGACCCAAGCAAGTCCAACATAAACAGCTTTATTCAGCAACTCACGGGTAAACAGGACAGTCCTCCGGTTCGCAGCCGAGTTAACACAAGTCTTTAAACAACGGTTGCTGTGGGCAAAGGCCGCGCCGGGCCGCTCAGAGCCTGACCGGTGCAGAGGCTTCCCAGGCGTGGGTTCAGCCACACTCAATCCTGCTGAGCTTTCCTGCTATGCTCCTAGCAGGTTCCAACATAGACACTACTAATCCTTAGTGCAGGGATTTTAAAGGACCTGTGGCAAGAGCCACTGGAAAACCTGGGTTTGAGGGAGGAGGCCGCCCCACTGCCTCCTGTGACCTCCTCCAAGAAATGAAGGCCCTGCCGGGTTTTACTTAATCTGCCTTAGCCAGGTAGTCTGACCAGGTCATTGCTCACCTTCATTCCTGCATCGCAGCCGAAGCTGTGTCTGTGACTGCAATGCACTCCAATGGATTTAATAGGTCTCTGTACACATTCTGGGGGATATATAACGTCCCTCGTATACGATACCGGTCACTGCCTCACATATCCCCCCCCCTCTGTTCAAACTTGTGGGGTTGAACATTTGCCACCATACAGGGAGCCCGGGACAGGGCATCCGCGTTTGCTTGCAACTTCCCAGGGCGATGTTCTACAGAGAAACTGAAATTTTGCTGTGACAGGAACCACCTGGTGACTCGCGCATTCCTCTCCTTGGCATTCCTCATCCATACCAAGGGTGAGTGGTCCGTCACCAAGCGGAACTGACGCCCGAGTAAATAATAACATAGTGATTCCAAGGCCCACTTAATAGCCAAACACTCCTTCTCTACCACGCTATAGTTTTTCTCTGCCGGGACAAGTTTTCTACTCAAGTAGGTGACCGGGTGCTCTTCACCATTCACTTTTTGTGACAATACCGCCCCTAGGCCTACCTCCGAGGCATCTGTCTGTACAATGAAGGTTTCCTTGAAGTTGGGGCTGATAAGGACCGGCTGTCCACACAGAGCCAACTTCATGGACTGAAAAGCTTCCTCTGCCTGAGGGTTCCACCGAACCATTACCGATTTTTTTCCTTTCAAGAGATCGGTCAGGGCCGCCGTTCGCCTAGCAAAATTAGGTATAAACCGACGGTAATACCCAAGGATGCCAAGGAACGCCCTCACCTGTTTTGTACTGGACGGTTTAGGCCAGTTTTTTATGGCCTCGACTTTATTGATTTGGGGCTTGATAGCTCCTCGGCCTATCACATACCCCACATATCGGGCTTCCTCTAGCCCTATCGCACATTTTTTTGGGTTTGCCGTTAACCCCGCGGCTCTGAGAGAATCCAGCACCGCTTGTACCTGTGATAGGTGCGTATGCCAGTCGGTGCTAAAGATGATAATATCATCTAGATACGTGGATGCGTACTCCTGATGAGGCTTGAGCACTATGTTCATCAACCTCTGGAATGTAGCCGGGGCCCCATGTAACCCAAAAGGTAAGACCACATAGTGGTATAGACCCTCCGGAGTTACGAAGGCGGTCTTTTCCTTCGCCGAATCTGTGAGAGGTACCTGCCAGTAACCCTTGGTGAGATCGAGCGTGGTAAAGTACTGGGCCTGCCCCAGTCTCTCAATCAGCTCGTCCACCCTGGGCATTGGATAAAGGTTAAACTTTGAAACTTCATTCAATTTCCGGAAATCGTTACAGAAGCGTAACGATCCGTCTGGTTTTGGAATCAGTACGATGGGGCTAGCCCACTCACTCCGTGATTCCTCTATGATGCCTAACTGAAGCATTTGCTTTACCTCAGCCGTGATGGCTTGCCTCCGGGCTTCGGGTATCCGGTACGGTCTTATTCGCACCCTTACCCCAGGTTTGGTGATAATGTCATGTTGGATAACCGTAGTCCTACCTGGTAGCTCTGAGAACACGTCGGTATTGTGCTGCACCAGCGAGCGAGCCTCCCGTCGCTGCTGTTTAGTGAGGGCATCACTTATCCTGACCTCCCCCTCGGACACTTCCCTGGCTGAAGGTAGAGAACTCTCTGGTGATATGCCCGGGGTGACGTCTGTAACTAAACACTCTCGATCTTTCCAAGGCTTTACAGGTTTGACTTCTACGAGGAGGTTAGCTCTCGAGTAGATCAGGGGGAACCAGTGGATGTCGTGTATCTCGACTTCTCAAAAGCGTTCGATAGCGTGCCACATAATAGGTTGGTATACAAAATGAGAATGATGGGGCTGGGGGAAAATGTTTGCAAGTGGATAGCTAACTGGCTAAAGGATAGAAGGCAGAGGGTAGTTATAAATGGAATATACTCAGATTGGGTAAGCGTCACTAGTGGGGTACCACAGGGGTCTGTACTAGGCCCAATGTTATTTAATATCTTTATTAACGACATAGTCAACGGGATAAATAGTAAAATATCAATATTTGCAGATGACACAAAGTTATGTAAAACAATTAATACAAAAGAGGACAGTGCAGACCTACAGAGGGATTTGGATAAGCTGGGTAGGTGGAGCATTAAATGGCAAATGAGGTTTAATGAGGAGAAATGTAAGGTCATACATATGGGAAGGAAAAATGGAAGTCACCAGTACTCACTGAATGGGAAATCATTGGGGAATTCAGAGATGGAGAAGGACTTGGGCATCTTGATTGATAGCAAACTAAATTGGAGTGCCCAAAGTCAGGCCGTTGCTGTAAGGGCAAACAGGGTAATGGGATGTATCAGAAGAGGTATAGCTGCAAAGGATGAGAACATTGATGAGAACATCAAGGATGTTACCGATAGGATACCGAAGCTCATCAGTTCCAAGGATGTCCACCCATTTCTTCTGATACATGTTGGCACCAATGACACGGCAAAGAAGGACCTACCGACAATCTGCAAGGACTTTGAAGCATTGGGGAAGAAAATAAAAGAACTGGATGCGCAGGTAGTTTTTTCTTCTGTCCTTCCAGTAGACGGGCATGGCGTCAGGAGATGGAACAGGATCCTTGATTTGAACAACTGGCTGAGACGATGGTGCAGACAACAAGGATTTGGATTCCTGGACCACGGTGTGAATTACCTCTATGACGGACTCCTTGCCAGAGACGTACTACACCTCAACAAACCCGGGAAACACACATTCGCCAGGAGACTCGCAACACTCATCAGGAGGGCTTTAAACTAGAAGAAGAGGGGATGGGAAGAAAAAGGCCGGACACGAACATGCAACCAGAGAACATACTAATGAAAGATATGAAGTGCGACAAAGAAGGTCCAAGACAAGATACTTGGAAGGGAGGTAAGAAAATTTCTAATACAATCCACAGGGAGAAGATTGGAACAAAACAAAATCGTGTACACTGCGTGCTAGCAAATGCCAGAAGACTGACAAACAAGATGGATGAACTGGAAGCAGAAATATCTACAGGTAACTATGACATAGTGGGAATAACTGAGACATGGTTAGATGAAAGCTATGACTGGGCAGTTAACTTACAGGGTTACAGTCTGTTTAGAAGGGATCGAAGAAGTCGGAAAGGGGGTGGAGTCTGTCTATATGTAAAGACGTGTCTAAAGCCTACAATACGGGAGGATGTATGGGAGGGAAATGAAGAGGTCGAGTCCTTATGGGTGGAGATACATGGGGCAAAAAACAATAATAAAATTATCATAGGAGTCTGTTATAAACCACCAAATATAGCAGAAGCCACGGAAAGTCTATTAATGAGACAAATAGACGAAGTAGCAAAAAATAACGAGGTAATTATTATGGGGGACTTCAACTACCCCGATATAGACTGGGAAACCGAAAGCTGTAGATCTCAGAAAGGAAACAGGTTTCTGTCAATTATCAAAGACAATTATTTGTCACAACTTGTGCAGGAACGAACTAGAGGGACGGCCCTTTTAGACTTAATATTAACTAACAGGCCAGACAGAATAACTGGGGTGCAGGTCGGGGGGCACCTGGGAAATAGTGACCACAACATTATACAATTCCACATGTGCTTCAGTAGGGTGCCCAGCAAGGGGGTCACAAAAACACTGAACTTCAGGAGGGCAAAGTTTGATCAGCTAAGAGATGCCCTTCACCTTATAGACTGGGATAGTATCTTTAGTAATAGGAGCACGGATAGAAAATGGGAAATTTTCAAAACAGTCCTACATAGTCACTGTAGAAGGTACATACCTTATGGGAATAAAAGGGCTAGGAATAGGAGGAAGCCAATGTGGCTAAATAAGGAAGTCAAGAGGGCAATGAAAAACAAAAAAAGGGCTTTCGGTAGACTTAAACAAGAAGGCAGCGAGGAAGCGCTAATATGTTATAGGGAAAAAAACAAAATCTGCAAGAAACAAATAAGAAAAGCAAAAGAGGAGACAGAGAGACTAATTGCCAAAGAAAGTAAAACGAATCCCAAACTGTTCTTTAACTATATAAACAGTAAAAGGATTAAAACTGATGGAGTTGGCCCATTGAAAAATAACCTGGGTAAAATCATAGAGGGCGATGAGGGTAAAGCAAACCTACTCAATAGCTTCTTCTCCACTGTTTTCACAAAAGAAAACAATTTATCGGAGGAAATGCAGAGTGATAAAGTAAACCCTCCGCTAAATATCACCCACCTAACCCAGGAGGAAGTTCAGAAACGCCTAAATAATATCAAAATAGACAAGTCACCAGGCCCAGATGGCATACACCCCCGGGTACTAAAAGAATTAAGTAATGTGATAGACAGACCGCTGTATCTTATATTCAAGCACTCTTTATGGACAGGGACTGTCCCACTAGACTGGCGCCAAGCAAATGTGGTACCAATATTCAAAAAAAGGTCTAAAAGTGACCCTGGGAACTATAGACCAGTCAGCTTAATGTCTGTTGTGGGTAAATTGTTTGAAGGATTTCTTAGAGATGCTATTGTAGAATATCTTAATGATAATAACTGTCTAACTCCATATCAACATGGATTCATGAGGGATCGCTCCTGCCAAACAAACCTGATCGCCTTCTATGAGGAGGTGAGCTCACAGCTGGACCGGGGAGAGTCAGTGGATGTTGTATACCTTGACTTCTCCAAAGCGTTTGATACCGTGCCACACAAAAGGTTGGTATATAAAATGAGAATGCTTGGTCTGGGGGATAATGTGTGCAAGTGGGTAAATAGCTGGCTGAGTGATAGAAAGCAGAGGGTGGTTATCAATGGAGTAAGCTCAGGGTGTGTCAGGGTTACTAGCGGGGTGCCTCAAGGGTCTGTCTTGGGCCCTATATTATTTAATATATTTATTAATGATCTAGTGGAAGGGTTGCATAGTAAAATAGCAATATTTGCAGATGATACTAAACTTTGTAAAGTAGTTAATACAGATGAGGATAGGGCACAGATACAGGAGGATTTAGATAAATTGGGGAGTTGGGCCAAAAAATGGCAAATGGGGTTCAATGCCGATAAATGTAAGGTCATGCACATGGGAAAGAAAAACAGCAGTCACCCATACATATTACATGGGAAACCGTTGGGGAAATCTGACATGGAGAAGGACCTGGGCGTCTTGGTTAATAGCAAATTAAATTGGAGTACCCAGTGTCAGGCAGCAGCTGCGAAGGCAAATAGAGTCATGGCATGCATTAGAAGAGGAATAGGGGCATATGATGAGAACATTGTTCTTCCTCTGTATAAAGCGCTGGTAAGGCTGCACTTAGAATATTGTGCACAGTTCTGGGCTCCGGTGCTCAGGAAAGACATATTGGAGCTAGAGAGGGTACAAAGGAGGGCGACTAAGGTAATAAAGGGAATGGAGGGACTAGAATACCCAGAGAGGTTGTCAAAATTAGGCCTATTTACGTTGGAAAAGAGAAGGCTTAGGGGAGACCTCATAAACATGTATAAATACATCAGTGGGCAGTACAGAGATCTCTCCCATGACCTGTTTATACCAAGGATGGTAACAAAGACGAGGGGGCACACTATGCGTCTGGAGGAAAGGAGGTTCCTGCACCAGCATAGAAGGGGATTCTTTACGGTCAGAGCCGTGAGACTCTGGAACTCTCTGGGAGAGGAAGTGGTGATGTCCAACTCACTTAATGAGTTCAAGAGAGGCCTGGACGCCTTTCTTGAGAACAATAAAATTACATCTTATGCTTAGTTAATTAATCCAGGGATTTAATCTGACTGCCAGATTGCTGTCGGGAAGTGAATTTTTCCTCAATGATGTAAATTGGCCTATACCGCATGGTTTTTTTTTTGCCTTCCCCTGGATCAACGCTGCGGAATAGCTGCAGTGCACAAGAAATAGGCTGAACTGGATGGACGCTTGTCTTTTTTCGGCCTTATAAACTATGTAACTATGTAACTATGTAACACTGTACAAAGCACTGGTCAGACCACACTTGGAATACTGTGCTCAGTTATGGGCTCCAATATATAGAAAAGATATAAACGAGCTTGAAAAGGTACAAAGGAGGGCAACAAAATTAATAAAGGGAATGGAGGGACTACAATACCCAGAGAGTTTGGCAAAACTAGGACTATTCAGCCTGGAAAAGAGAAGGTTGAGGGGGGACATAATAAATGTGTACAAATATGTTAGGGGACAGTATAGAGATCTTGCCCGGGATTTGTTCAAAAGGAGGGATATTACGGTAACAAGAGGGCATTCACTAAGACTGGAAGAGAAAAGGTTCCAGCACCAGCATAGGAAGGGGTTCTTTACGGTAAGAGCAGTGAGAATATGGAATTCACTGAGTGAGGAGACGGTAATGTCAGATTCACTACACCAGTTCAAGCGGGGACTGGATGCATTTCTAGATACCAGGCAGATTTCAGCGTATACTTAAAAATAAAATAAAATAGTAGGTTGATACAGGGATTGATTCTGACTGCTGGTTTCAGAGTCGGGAGGGAATTTTTCCTCAGGTGAAGATTGGCTAAATCATTTGGGGTTTTTGCCCTCCTCTGGATCAACTTTAGCAATTACAGAACTAACAGGTCGAACTTGATGGACGCAAGTCTTTATTCGGCTTTACAAACTATGTTACTATGTTACTATGTTACATGGTAAAGCTGCTCAGGTTTCCTCCTTCCGGGCTGATACATCCGGTAATTTACCTCCCCCACTTTTTCTCGAATCTCATATGGCCCTTGCCACTTGGCCATGAGCTTACTCTCGGCTGTGGGTACCGATCGCCCTTGTTAAAAGACCTGACTCTGGCTCTTTTATTATATGTGCGCCTCTGGGCTGCCTGGGCATCTAACAGATGTTCTTTCACGATGGGCATGACCGCCACGATCCGGTCCTGCATACTAGCCACGTGTTCAATTATACTCCTATGTGGAGTCGGCTCTTGTTCCCATGTCTCTTTGGCTATGTCCAACAGACCCCTAGGGTGTCTGCCGTACAATAACTCAAAGGGAGAGAACCCTGTGGAAGCCTGGGGTACCTCACGGACGGCGAAATATAGGGTAGCAACATGTCCCAATCCCTTCCGTCCTGAGAAACCACCTTATTTAACATGGACTTGAGGGTTTTATTGAACCGTTCTACTAGCCCGTCGGTTTGAGGGTGGTACACCGCGGTGAGCAATTGCTTAATTTTTAGCAATTTGCACAGTTCCCTTGTCACTTTGGACATAAAAGGGGTCCCCTGATCCATCAGGATCTCCTTAGGTAGTCCAAGGCGACAGAACATGGCAAACAGCTCCCGTGCAATCAGTTTTCCTGAGGTGTGGCGTAGTGGTATAGCCTCCGGGTACCGGGTGGCATAGTCGACGACCACCAGTATATGTTGGTGGCCACGGGTGGATTTTACAGTGGGCCCTACCAAATCCATTGCAATCCGTTCAAAAGGTACCTCTATCACTGGCAGGGGTACCAATGGGCTACAGAAACTTGCGGTGGGTGAGGTCAACTGACATTCGGGGCAGGATTCGCAGTACCTTTTGACCTCCGCGTAAACCCCAGGCCAAAAGAACAGCTGCAAGATACGTACTTGCGTTTTTTTGGCCCCTAAGTGTCCACCCAGCAAGTGTGTGTGGGTGCCAAATCTAGAACCACCCGACGGTACGACTGAGGTACTACCAACTGTTCCACGACCTCGTCCCTGATCTTATCTATCCTATAGAGCAACTCACCGTTGACTACCATGCGTGGAAATACAGTATCTGCATTGGGCTGTTGGGCTACGCCGTTTACCTCTACCACCCTTTCCCACGCCTGAGTCAGGGTGGGATCCTGTAGCTGAGCCGTCCCAAACGTGTCCCGGGACACTTCCAGCTCGGGGATCGATGGGGTCTCCTCGACCTCTCCTGCCAGCACCTCTAAGGGAAACCTATCGGGGTCACACTCTGTCCCTAGGTTGGACTCCCCTACGGCAGGTTCGTCGGGTACAGCGTCTGTAATACATTTTACCGGGGGAGAGTGGATTTTGCTTTTCCACAGAGTCCAGAACAGGGGCAAGTCTCTTCCCAACACAGTCCCATAGGGAAGAGTTTTTACCACTCCTACCACATGTTTTATGTCTCCACATGGCGTGGACAAAACTACCTCCACAGTTGGGTACTCTCGGAGGTCCCCATGGATACACACAACCCCGACTGGCCGTCCACTGGGGTTGTCTCCTGCCACCAGCGACCCATGTACCAGAGTCACGAGGCTCCCTGAGTCCAGGAGGGCCTCCGTGGGGTACCCATTAACCAGTACCTGGCATAGTTGGAGTTCACTGTCCCGGGGTCGGCGCTCGCTGTGCAGACGGTCTGGGCATACATTGAGACCCGGCGGCTATATCTGCAGTCCATGGGTTCCGTAGTCAGGGGACAATTAGCAACCACATGTCCTGGCCCCTGACACCGCCAGCACCTAAGGGTGGAGGTACTGTTAGGTCTTATGACAGTTTGGGAGGGAATCAGTCTCCTGCCACTCTCACTACGAGGTTCCTCTTCAGCACGGGTACGGTGCTGACTGTCCCCAGCAGAGGGACGTGACCCCTTTCCCGACTCCTGGGTAGGCAGGGATTGGCGTGACAGCCGCGAGGGGGCAGAGTCCCAGATAAAGTCCTGAGTGGCCGAGTAGCGCTCGATCAGGCTGACCACCTGGTTTAGTGTGCCGGGGTCCCCTTGCCCCACCCAACGTTGGATAGCAGCTGGCAGGGTCCTCACCAGCCGATCAACCACCACCCTCTCCACCATCTGGGCTGGAGACAAAGTCTCAGGCTGGAATCAGCTCTTTACCAGCTGCAGGAGGTCATAAGCCTGAGACCGGGCGGGTCGGGTCTCCACATAGGCCCACGAAAACACACGCTGAACCCTCACGTATGTATTGACCCCCAGCCGGGCAAGGATCTCACCTTTGAGCCTCTGGTAGTCCTGGGCGTCCTCTCGACTTAGGTCGAAGTAGGCATTTTGAGCATCGCCGACCAGAAACTGAGCCACCACTTCTGCCCACTGGCCGGTCGGTAGGTTTTCCCGCTCCGCGCGCTCATAAATAGTCAGGAAGGCTTCCACGTCATCCTCCGGTCCCATCTTCCTCAACGCTGAGCGAATCTTGTCCCCGGGCCTCTCGACGTTCCGTGGCTGATGCCGTTGGTGTCTCCCGCAGGGCAGCAATCTGTTGCAGCAACAGTTCGTTTGTTTTTTGCTGCTGCTGGTACAATAGCTGTTGCTGCTGATTACGCTGCTAGTCCCGCTCCTGCTGTTGCCGCTGGAGACTCTGTTGCTCCTCCTGCTGTTGCCACTGAGACTGCAGCAGCTGCTGCTGGGCGAGTGTCAGCTGCTTTAATAGTTCGTCCATTTTGTCCACGGGGTGGAACTGAAAGGTGGCAGGCCGGATTGTGGTCATGCAGCTGCCGGTGGGGTATGCCTCAGTCACAATGCCCGCATTCTCCACCAAGCTATAAGGCGGCGGTGTTCACACCGTGCAGTAACTGAGGCAGTGACCCAAGCAAGTCCAACATAAACAGCTTTATTCAGCAACTCACGGGTAAAGAGGACAGTCCTCCGGTTCGCAGCCGGGTTAACACAAGTCTTTAAACAACGGTTGCCATGGGCAATGGCCGCGCCGGACCGCTCAGAGCCTGACAGGTGCAGAGGCTTCCCAGGCGTGGGTTCAGCCACACTCAATCCTGCTGAGCTTTCCTGCTATGCTCCTAGCAGGTTCCGACATAGACACCACTAATCCTTAGTGCAGGGATTTTAAAGGACCTGTGGCAAGAGCCACTGGAAAACCCGGGTTGGAGGGAGGAGGCCGCCCCACTACCTCCTGTGACCTCCTCCAAGAAATGAAGGCCCTGCCGGGTTTTACTTAATCTGCCTTAGCCAGGTAGTCTGACCAGGTCATTGCTCACCTTCATTCCTGCATCGCAGCCACGTCTGTGACTGCAATGCACGTCAATGGATTTAATAGGTCTCTGTACACATTCTGGGGGATATATAACGTCCCTCGTATACGATCCCGGTCACTGCCTCACAGTACGTATTTGTGGGCGGTTCATGGAAAAAAACTATGCAAGCAACATAACAAGATAACATCATACTATTTGGAAAACTGGAGGAAAAAAGGGTGTATCCAGCATCATGTCCATGATAGGTAACTAAAAGCAAAATTCTTTATTAGACCATATTAAAATTCCAATAGATAAAATTCCATGGAAAAAGAGTAAAGTGTAAACAGGGAAAGACCTTACGCATTTCGAACACAAGTTCTTAGTCATAGTACAATTCCCTCTTTTGAATGACTCCATTTTATAACAAAGTATGAATGAATGACGTAATTAAAAATAGAAATTTAATATACTGTATATATATAAAAGGTCAGATCTAACATTCATCCCCTTTGGTAAACGAGAATCGAAATTAAAGATCCAAAAGGCTTCTTTATATTTCAAAGTTCGCAACCTATCTTCTCCCCGTTTGGGCTGGGAGATTTTTTTGCATGGCATTAACCTTTAAGGTGCTGACATTTCCCCCGTGAACGTGTAGAAAATGTTGGGAAGCACCTGATACACTTCTAGTCGTTTTATTCTGCGCATCGTAAATATGTTCTGATATCCGTTTTCTTAGTGGGCGAGAACTGCAGCCCACATATTGCAACTTGTATGTTGTTTCGCAAATAATAAGATATATAATATGTGTTATACCACAATTTATAAAAGAATTGATGTTATATACATTATTAGAAGTGGAGGGACATATTTTAGTATTATACATATAATTGCATAAACCACATGATTTTTTGCATCACTTGTATGAGCCATTAGTGGATAAACAAGTAGAGATTCCTCAAAACATTTTCTACACATTCACAACATTGCATATTTCCCAGAGGAGCATTGCGGCTTAAAAGTCTCCTCACCTTGGCATGTCAGGCTTGACATGTCACTCTCCACAAGGAGAAACATTACCCCTTGGATCCTGGTCAGACGCCTCTCACCCAGCCAAACCAGATCTCACACTTTGCACTGATGAGGGGCAGTACCCCAAAACACAGTGTCTGCAAATTGAGATTTTGGTTTTGGCTTTAATCCAAAGTCATGTGACAAGGCTTGTTATAGAGTCGATATTGACTTTTAGGATTGCTACTTCCCATAGGTGGCACTAGAGTTCTAGACCTCTTCCTCTCTGAAGAGACAATTTGCTTCTTTTTAATTATGCCATAGATTCTCCAGATTTGACTACATGCAAAAGAGGGAATTGTACTATGACTAAATAACATGTGAGTTTGAAGCGCGTAAGGTTTTTCCCTGTTCACATCTTTCTCTTTTTTTTCCAATGGAATCTTATGAATTGGATTTTTTAATATGGTCTAATAAAGAATTTTGCTTTTAATTACCTATCGTGGACGTGATGCTTTATTTCCCCTTTTTTCTCCCGTTTCCTATACAGTATGGTGTTATCCTGGAGGTGGAGGAAAGCACCTGACTACTTTCAGTTGATACCTCTAAATATTTATTCAAATCTCATTTTCTACAGTAGCTTGTCATGGCTGCGATTCAAACTCAGGCATGGGAGGCAGAAACTTTAACAGTGAGCCACGCACTGTATTGAGTGAGGATTTTCTTTGCCTGAAAAGCTCAATCTTTTTTTACAGAATAATGTACTAATGTATATCGGTACAGTACAGACCAAAAGTTTGGACACACCTTCTCATTTAAAGATTTTTCTGTATTTTCATGACTATGAAAATTGTACATTCACACTGAAGGCATCAAAACTATGAATTAACAAACGTGGAATTATATAGTTAACAAAAAAGTGTGAAACAACTGAAAATATGTCTTATATTCTAGGTTCTTCAAAGTAGCCACCTTTTGCTTTGATGACTGCTTTGCACACTCTTGGCATTCTCTTGATGAGCTTCAAGAGGTAGTCACCGGAAATGGTCTTCCAACAATCTTGAAGGAGTTCCCAGAGATGCTTAGCACTTGTTGGCCCTTTTGCCTTCACTGTGCGGTCCAGCTCACCCCAAACCATCTTGATTGGTTTCAGGTCTGGTGACTGTGGAAGCCAGGTCATCTGGTGTAGCACCCCATCACTCTCCTTCTTGGTCAAATAGCCCTTACAAAGCCTGGAGGTGTGTTTGGGGTCATTGTCCTGTTGAAAAATAAATGATGGTCCAACTAAACGCAAACCGGATGGAGTAGCATGCCGCTGCAAGATACTGTGGTAGCCATGCTGGTTCAGTAAGCCTTCAATTTTGAATAAATCCCCAACAGTGTCACCAGCAAAGCACCCCCACACCATCACACCTCCTCCTCCATGTTTCACGGTGGGAACCAGGCATGTAGAGTCCATCCGTTCACCTTTTCTGCGTCGCACAAAGGCACGGTGGATGGAACCAAATATCTCAAATTTGGACTCATCAGACCAAAGCACAGATTTCCACTGGTCTAATGTCCATTCCTTGTGTTCTTTAGCCCAAACAAGTCTCTTCTGCTTGTTGCCTGTCCTTAGCAGTGGTTTCCTAGTAGCTATTTTACCATGAAGGCCTGCTGCACAAAGTCTCCTCTTAACAGTTGTTGAAGAGATGTATCTGCTGCTAGAACTCTGTGTGGCATTGACCTAGTCTCTAATCTGAGCTGCTGTTAACCTGCGATTTCTGAGGCTGGTGACTCGGATAAAGTTATCCTCAGAAGCAGAGGTGACTCTTGGTCTTCCTTTCTTGGGGCGGTCCTCTTGTGAGCCAGTTTCTTTGTAGCGCTTGATGGTTTTTGTAACGGCACTACACTTTCAAAGTTTGCCCAATTTTTCGCACTGACTGACCTTCATTTCTTAAAATAATGACGGCCACTCGTTTTTCTTTACTTAGCTGCTTTCTTCTTGCCATAATACAAATTCTAAAAGTTTATTCAGTAGGACTATCAGCTGTTTATCCACCTGACTTCTGCACAACACAACTGATGGTCCCAACTAGTGTTGAGCCACCCCCGTAGTGTTCGAGTTCGGTTCGGTTCGTCGAACACCCGTGTGTTCGCCGAACTGTTCGTCGAACACCTTCGAACACCGTTAAAACCAATGGCAGGCAAACAAAAACACATAGAAACACATAGAAAACACCTTCAAAGGTGTCCAAAAGCTGACAAACTGCTCAGAAGACACAACTAACACATGGAAAAGTGACAAGTACATATAGTCATGCGAAAATAAAAGAGGTGGAGGAGTAAAAGGAGGGGGAGACACAGATATAGGCATGTCATGCCCTTCTAAAATCCAAAAAGTGAGAAGCCGACACGTTCAGTCCGCTCCTGCCCGTGCCACCTCCGCGTCGCCGGGTTTGTGCCAGAGCCGCGGTGAACCCTGACGGCCAGCCCCCCTCTCCCAATACTGGTGCCTGTCCGCTGGTGGGTCGAGCGAGCCCCCCTGTGGTGGAGGCAGCTCTAAGCTTTTTAATTTAAATTGTCTCTCTAATTTGAATGAATACACTTTAAATCCATTTACAAGGATCTATTGGAGGGCAAGTCTCATGCCAGCAGCCGCGTAATTCCAGCTCCAGTAGCGTCCACTAAAGCTGCTGCAGTTAAAAAGCTTTTATAAGGATCGAGCTTGGCTGTCCACCGCAAGGCATCCTACTGCCAGTCCCAGCCCCTATGCCTTGGGGTGCCTCCTGATGCTCTTCACTGAGTATCCCGTGGTCCCGAAGCATTTCCTTTGAAAAAATTAAGTGTCCAAACTACAGGTGGTGTAGCTTGCTTAACAGCCGGGATAATCCGCTGACTAGCAGACACTGCTACTAGGCACAAAGTATTTCCTGGGCTAGATGCAGTTAAAAATTTGTAATTAGATACTCTCGTTGGATGCTGAGAAAGCATTCCATAGAGTCTCCTGGCACGCCATATATGATTCTCTTAAAAAGCTTGGGGTAGGGGTCTAGGGGACCCTTTTATAGCCAAAATCACGGCCCTGTATCGCAATACGTCACCTAGGCTGAAGATAAATGGAACTGTAGCACCCTGAGGGCTCGGTTGCTACGGAGGTATTGCACCTCACCCAGAGGTGTGATATCTCACTCTCAGGTAAGGATGTAGTGTGGATCAGGACCCGACACCTGCATGCATTACACCACATTGCCGTGGGGCAGGGCGACCAATATGCCCCTGAGATGGGCACGACAGTCCCTGTCCCTGGCTGGAGTGGGGGGAGGGAACACTGAGGAAGGGGAACCCTGTAGTGCAGGAGCAGGGAGGAAGCAGTTCCTGGGTGCATTGAGAAGGGAGTATAAAAGGTGGGCACCATCTTAGTTCAGTGCAGAGAAGTCTGAGCAGAAGTGGCAGGGAGCAGGGGCTCTGCATGAGCTCTGCTCCGGAGGCGGGCCTAGTAACAGAGGCCCAGGCCTGGAAGAGGGAGAAGGAAGGAAGAGGAGCGGAGAAGGCTCCAGGAACGAGGAATGAAGGGATCCCAGGGGTGCGGACGGGCGAGTCGCCACCGCACGCCCGAATCCACCTGCGTGGAGGGGTCAGGCCAAAGGGGGAGACCGGTCCCCGAAACTAGTGGAGGCAGGAAACGACCCTCAGCTAGAAACAGGAGGCTGTGACATTTTATGTGGCGCAGCCCCTCGCTACACCCGCTAGGAAGGCACCACATAGGGTCAGGGAAACTGGCGCCAAGTTTACCAAGAGGAGGCCCGAGGCAGCCGGACAGAAGGGTTGGTAAGAAAGGCCAGACAAAGGACACACAAAGGGGGTCCTGTGAAGCGCTCCAAAGTTATCTGGGAGTTGTCTGAGCCCCTCACCTGGTGAGCACAGTACGACGTGGGCAGCCGTTACCTGCAGACGTGGTCTGGATAATAAGAACTGTGAGTAAAGGCCCTGGACTGCATCACTGACTCCGTGTCGTTACTGCTGCTGCCCTGCACCATCACCCCCATCCTCCGCATACACTGCCCTGAGGCTATACTCCTCCCGTGGGGAGTTATGCTACGCTCTGCTGCACCCACAACACCAGCCTCAGCGGTCTGCCCTGGAGCGGCGGTTCACTCTGACCGCAATCCACGGGTGGCGTAGTCGGACATTTAAACATCAAAACCACATAAATAGTTCCGCCACTGGTTTGACCGCCCTGAGCCACGGAACCGGGTCGCCGCCACGGAGATTACAACCACCAGCATCCACCAAAAAGGGTCCGGCTCCGGGTGTCCCAAGGCCCAGGGGGCGCGTCAGAACATTTTCATCACCTTTCACAATCACCAATGGGACAAGGCAGGGATGTTCTCTGTCCCCTCTCTTATACATCCTAGTGACGGAGCACCTGCTCTCATCAATTCGCCATAACCCCAATATTAGGTGGATTGAGGTGGGAGGCACCGAGTACAAGTGCTCTCTATTTGCTGATGATGTCCTAGTATATATCACTCAATCACATATATCCATCCATGCTGTTATGGCTGAAATAGATCACTTTGTTACATGGTCAAATTTTAAAATCAATGCAGCGAAGTCTGAGGCCCTCAATGTCTCCCTCCCCAAATCCATATAGGATTCCATCCAGTCCAACTTTCCCTTTGCTTGGCCTTCACAGAGTATCAAATACTTAGGAATTCCTATTCATAGAGACCTCTCCCATCTATGTTATCTTAATTTTGGGCCCTTTATTGAACAACTCCATACAGACCACGGTTGGCAAGTTAGAACTGTAAGATTCACTACGTGAACCACTGGTGTTTTGTGGAAAAGCACATGTACACTGTGTTCCAAATTATTATGCAAAAAGTGTTTAGGAGTGATAAGGGAAGAATTTGTTTGTTTGTCAGTTAAACTCATTGATGGTGATGTGTGTCAGGGCTCTTTATATCACTGTAAGCAATTGCAGACACCTGTGCTAATTAGTTTGGCAGGTGTGTCCAATGAAAGGCAAGACTACTTAAGAAGGCTGTCTCACATTATTAAGCAGCCTACATTTTCTGCCAAAATGGGAAAGAAAAAGGATGTGTCGGCTGCTGAGAAGCAACAAATTGTGGAGTGTTTAGGTCAAGGCATGACTACAATCAACATTGTGCGATGATCAGGATGAAGTGTCTTGGCAATCAAGAAGTATGTAGCTGATTCACAGTACACACGTGTGCGTGCTGATAAGGGCAAATTGAGGACTCTTTCCTACAGGCAATTACGTCAGGTTGAAAGAGCAGCGGCAAAAAAGCCTTGTCATAGCAGCAGACAAGTTTTTGAAGCTGCTGGTGCCTCCAATGTCCCCCGAACAACAAGATGCAGGGTCCTTCAGAGGTTTGCAGCTGTGCATACGCCATCCTGTCGACCTCCTCTATCCACTTCACACAAGCAGAAACGGCTCCAGTGGGCCAAACATTACATGAAGACTGATTTCAAAACAGTTTTGTTCACGGATGAGTGCCGTGCAGCGCTCGATGGTCCAGATGGATGGAGTGGAGGATGGCTGGTTGATGGACACCCCACGCAAACACGGCTACAGCGCCAACAAGGAGGAGGTGGAGTAATGTTTTGGGCTGGAATCATGGGGAGAGAGATTGTCGGCCCCTTTAGGATCCCTGAAGGCGCTAAAGATGAACTCCATAATGTATGTGGATTTTCTCAAACAGCACTTCCTGCCATGGTTCAAGAAGAAGAACCGTGTATTTCACAGCAAGATCATTTTTCTGCATGATAATGCACCATCTCATGCTGCACATAAAACATCTGCATCTCTGGCTGATATGGGCATAAAAGGGGACAAACTTATGGTGTGACCCCCATGCTCCCCTGACCTCTACCCCATTCAGAACCTTTGGAGCATCATTAAAAGGAGTGTCTATGATGGCGGGAGGCAGTTCACATCTAAGCAACAGCTCTGGGATGGTATTCTGTCCTCATGCAAAACAATTGAAGCAGAAACCATCCAAAACCTGACAAATTCAATGGACGAGAGAGTTCAGAAGCTCCTTTCGAACAAGGGGTCCTATGTGAAAATGTAACATCACCTAGAATAAAGTTTTGAGTTGAAAACTGTTTGATTTCAGTTTCTAACAACCTGCTAATGCTTATAATTTCAAAAATGACCATTTTTTTGGTCTTTATTAAAATGAAAAGGTTGATCGAAAAGTTTGGGGGATCTAAGAGTGTGGCAACCCAGTAGTCATGATTACTTCGAATTCTGACAATATGAGGGTCATGCTGCAGGTAGTGCAGCAAGAAGGCACTTATGTGTCTTGCGCATCTCGGAGCCCCAAAATTATTTTCCGGGCTAGATGCAGCTAAAAATTATTTTTAATTTTAAATCTGGTGAAGCTTTAGTATAGATGGCCTAATAGGATCAGTGCTGCACACTGCTACAAAGCCCAAATTATTTTCCAGTCAAGATACAGATAAACATGATTAGTAATTTGAAAGCTTAAAACGGTTGGTAGGGTGATTTTAACCAATCATCAAGCTTTTACTCTCCCCAGGATGACACAGGGGTAGAAAAGTCGTTTCGGATCCATGATTTGTTCATCTTTATGAACGTGAGTCTGTCTACATTATCAGTGGAGAGCCGCGTGCGCTTATCTGTCAGCACACCACCAGCAGCGCTGAACACACGTTCAGACAGAACGCTGGCTGCGGGGCATGACAAGATCTCCAAGGCGTAAGTGGCTAGCTCCGGCCATTTATCCAGATTGGAAGCCCAAAAAGAGCAAGGGTCCAGTGACACAGTCGTGGCTTCAATGTTTACTTGGAGATACTCCTGTACCATCGTCTCTAGGCGTTCACTATGTGTCAGACTTCTTGTCTCCTGTGGCCTTGCAAAGGATGGGCTAAAAAAGTGGTGAAATGATTCCGCAAAATTGATGTTACCAGCAGATACTGTGGTTCTGTTACGGTTTGAGTGCTGAACACTTGACGGTCCCACGGTTGGCAAGTTGGAACTGTGAGATTCACTACGTGCACCACTGGTATTTTGTGGAAAAGAACATGTAAGATTCTGCAACAGTCTCTGCTGATACTCCTGCATGCGTGCATCCCTTTCTATGGCAGGAATAATTTCTGCGAATTTACTTTTGTACCGGGGATCTAACAGTGTGGCAACCCAGTAGTCAGGATTATTTCTAATTCTCACAATTCGAGGGTCATGTTGCAGGTAGTGCAGCAAGAAGGCACTCATGTGTGTTGCGCATCCAGGAGCACCAAGTCCCTGTTGTGTTGGTGGCGAGGTAACAATCATGCTTCCTTCCTCTGTCCTCTCCCCCCAACCTCGCACAACAGAAATGTGATCAAGGTCTCCCTCATCTGATGAGTCTTCCATCAGTTCGTCCTCCACTTCTTCCTCGGCTCCTGCACCTTCCTCATTAGTTTGGCTGCTACCATGCGCCCTGGTAAAACCATCTCCCCCACCCTCACATGCCTGCCGCCTTGGTGCTGCCGACGGTCTGGACCTTGCAGATGTTAGCCCTTCCGCATACAACTCCTCCTCCTCTACTTCCTCCACCTCCTCTTGTGCCACCACCTGACTCCGAATTCTGTTTAACATGTGCTCCAGCATGTAAATCACCGGAATAGTCATGCTGATAATGGCATCGTCAGCACTAAACATCTTCGTCGCCATTTCAAAACTGTGCAGAAGGGTGCATAGGTCCCTGATCTGAGACCACTCCTCCATCGTGATTTGCCCCACCTCTGAATCTCGTTGGAACAGGCTATACGTCAGAACGTATTGCACCAGGGCTTGTCGGTGCTGCCACAGTCGCTGCAACATGTGCAGAGTTGAATTCCACCGGGTAGGCACATCGCATTTTAGCCGGTGAAGTGGCAGGCCCAACGACTTCTGTAGAGATGTAAGTCGCTGAGCTGCGGGATGCGAACGGCGGAAGTGAGCACACAGCGACCGTGCCCTCTGCAGAAGGCCATCTAGTCTGGGATAGTGGGCTAAAAATTGCTGGACAACCAGGTTCAACACGTGAGCCATACAAGGCACGTGTGTGACATTGCCCCGGCGAAGGGCCGCACCCAGGTTTGCAGCATTGTCGCACACGGCCTTCCCTGGTTTCAGGTCCAGTGGAGACAACCATTCATGAAATTGGTTCTCCAGAGCTGACCACAACTCCTCAGCTGTGTGACTCACATTTCCCAGACATTTCAATGTAAAAACCGCCTGATGACGTTGAGCCCTACTGCCAGCATAGTAAGGAGGTGTGCAGGATCCCTTCTGCGCAGTTAGAAAGCTTGTGGCATGACCAGACAGGCTTTGGGTGCAGGTGGAAGACCGAGAGGAGGTTGAGGAGGCAGAAGCAGTGGAGGAACTTTGACATAAAGAGGATTGACGCACAACTCGTGGGGACGGCAAGACTTGGACAGCAGCCCCTTGTCCTGCTGTCACCATAGTTACCCAGTGCCCAGTCAGTGACATGTAACGCCCCTGTCCATGCCTACTCGTCCAAGTGTCTGTGGTGAAATGCACCCTGTCACACACAGAGTTTCTCAAAGAAGCGGTGATGTTGTGTGCGACATGCTGGTGGAGCGCAGGCACACCTTTCTTTGAGAAGTAGTGCCGACTGGGCATCTGGTACTGGGGCACTGCGACGGACATAAGGTCTCGAAAATCCTCTGTGTCCACCAGGCGGAAAGGCAGCATTTCTGTAGCCAAGAGCTTGCAGATGGTGAAATTCAACCTCTTAGCTTTCTCATGGCTAGGAGGAAATCGTCTTTTACTTGTCCACATCTGAGGGACCGAGGGCTGGCTATTGTGCTTAGACGGGGTTGATAAGAATGTGCCCCGGCAAACTGCCGGTCTGTGAGGAAGATGCAGGCGGACATGTTAGGTTGCCTTGATCCAAAGGTGGTGCTATCGATGTCGGACAGCGCTCAACACCAGCTGGTGTTCCCACCTCCAAAGAAAATGATGACCTGCCAATCACGCTGGCTGTTGCGGGTAAAGAGGTGGCAGGTCTGCGCCCCAAAACAGGTGTGACTGCTGTCCCCCCAGTCACAGAGGATGAAGAGGCCGCGGATGCACAAGATATGGCAGACGGTGGTTGGCCCGGCCGGCTAGGCCGCATTGTAGCACACTGAGCTTCCCACTGCAACTTATGCTTCATGTCCATGTGCCGGTTCATGCATGAAGTACTCAAACTATGTATTTTTTGGCCTCTACTTAGCTTTTGCTGACAAATGTTACAGATAACACGAGTTGGGTCATCTTTATCGATCTGAAAAAATGCCCAGGCTATGCAAGGCTTAGCACCCATGCGACCTGAAGAGCCACCACGACTTGTGGTGAGAGGCAGAGTTGTGTTTGAGGATGCAGTTGTTGACGTGCTTCCAGTACTACGTCTCTGTCCAGGAAGGCGCAACCTGACCTCGTCGTCACTAGCATCTTCCTCCACCTCCTCTGCTGACCTCATCTCTTGGCTGACTGTGGGTTGACAGTAAGTGGGATCTCCAACCTCATCATCATCACCCTGTGTGTTATCACACCCGTCGTCCTCAGAGCCAACCTGTTCCTGCCCTGACAAAAAACTAAAGTTGTCTCTCCAATCAGGTATTTGAGTCTTATCATCGTCTTCCTCATTGTCTCCACCAACAGGAGTTACAGTTTGGGAATGAGGGTCTACATTATGGTCAGAACTTTCTGCGTCTGGTCCTGGATCCGACTCATAAAGATTCTGGGCATCAGTGCAGATCATTTCCTCGTCTGGATTCACAGAAGCGCTGGAGTCGACCTCTGATTCCCAGGCTATAGTATGAGTAAACAGCTCTGCAGACTCAACCATCTGTTCTACCTCATACTCAGACGGGCAGCTGGAGATTTGGGAGCTGTGAGGAAGCAAGTGCGATTTGGGTGACACTTTGAGGACTGGAGTATTTGTGATGTTGAAGTTGATGTGGAGGAGAGCCCACTTAAAGGAGCATTTGATATCCGTTGAAGCACCTGCTGTTTTTGTGCCTCATCTGGAATTTGTAGCGATTGGCGTGGCCGTAAGAAAGGGATCTTATCACATTGTCCGCTAAAAGAAGTAGACATTTTAGTTTGGCTGGAAGATGGTCTTTCTTCTGCAGATGTTACTGTTGCTTTAACACCTACCCCACGGACACAACCTTTTTTCCCCTTCCCAACACGCCTATTCCCCTTTCCACCAGCAGCAGGCCTTTTTCCACTCATTTTGGTGGTTAACTAATTCACAACTCTGGAGTTGTTTGCACAAAAAAACAATGGATGGTAACCGAGCAGAGCTGAGTGGCCAAACTGTGGTATTAGGCCAAAACTATTGGCTGGGTTAGATGCAGAAAAAAATTATATTCAATTTGCAACCTGATGGAGGTCAGTATAGATGGACTAATACAACAAGTCCCACACACAGCTAGAAGCCCAATATTTTTTCAGAGGCAGATGCAGAAAAAAATATATTCAGTTTGCAACCTGATGGAGGTCTGTATAGATGGATTAATAGAACAAGACCCACACACAGCTAGAAGCCCAATATTTTTTCAGAGGTAGATGCAGAAAAAAATATATTCAGTTTGCAACCTGATGGAGGTCAGTATAGATGGACTAATACAACAAGTCCCACACACAGCTAGAAGCCCAATATTTTTTCAGAGGTAGATGCAGAAAAAAATATATTCAGTTTGCAACCTGATGGAGGTCAGTATAGATGGACTAATACAACAAGTCCCACACACAGCTAGAAGCCCAAATATTTTTTCAGAGGTACCGTAGATGCAGATAAAAATTATTTTTAATTTACAACCTGATGGAGGTCAGTATAGATGGACTAATAGAGAAAGTCCGACACACTACTAGAAGGCCAAATATTTTTTCAGAGCTAGATGCAGAAAAAAATTATATTCAGTTTGCAACCTGTTGGAGGTCTGTATAGATGGATTAATAGAACAAGACCCACACACAGCTAGAAGCCCAATATTTTTTCAGAGGTAGATGCAGAAAAAAATATATTCAGTTTGCAACCTGATGGAGGTCAGTATGGATGGACTAATACAACAAGTCCCACACACAGCTAGAAGCCCAATATTTTTTCAGAGGTAGATGCAGAAAAAAATATATTCAGTTTGCAACCTGATGGAGGTCAGTATAGGTGGACTAATAGAACAAGTCCCACACACTGCTAGAAGGCCAAATATTTTTTCAGAGCTAGATGCAGAAAAAAATTATATTCAGTTTGCAACCTGATGGAGGTCAGTATAGATGGATTAATAGAACAAGACCCACACACAGCTAGAAGCCCAATATTTTTTCAGAGGTAGATGCAGAAAAAAATTATATTCAGTTTGCAACCTGATGGAGGTCAGTATAGATGGATTAATAGAACAAGACCCACACACAGCTAGAAGCCCAATATTTTTTCAGAGCTAGATGCAGAAAAAAATTATATTCAGTTTGCAACCTGATGGAGGTCAGTATAGATGGATTAATAGAACAAGACCCACACACAGCTAGAAGCCCAATATTTTTTCAGAGGTAGATGCAGAAAAAAATATATTCAGTTTGCAACCTGATGGAGGTCAGTATAGATGGACTAATACAATAAGTCCCACACACAGCTAGAAGCCCAATATTTTTTCAGAGGTAGATGCAGAAAAAAATATATTCAGTTTGCAACCTGATGGAGGTCAGTATAGATGGACTAATACAACAAGTCCCACACACAGCTAGAAGCCCAAATATTTTTTCAGAGGTACTGTAGATGCAGATAAAAATTATTTTTAATTTGCAACCTGATGGAGGTCAGTATAGATGGACTAATAGAGAAAGTCCGACACACTACTAGAAGGCCAAATATTTTTTCAGAGCTAGATGCAGAAAAAAATTATATTCAGTTTGCAACCTGATGGAGGTCAGTATAGATGGACTAATACAACAAGTCCCACACACAGCTAGAAGCCCAATATTTTTTCAGAGGTAGATGCAGAAAAAAATATATTCAGTTTGCAACCTGATGGAGGTCAGTATAGATGGATTAATAGAACAAGACCCACACACAGCTAGAAGCCCAATATTATTTCAGAGCTAGATGCAGAAAAAAATTATATTCAGTTTGCAACCTGATGGAGGTCAGTATAGATGGATTAATAGAACAAGACCCACACACAGCTAGAAGCCCAATATTTTTTCAGAGCTAGATGCAGAAAAAAATTAGATTCAGTTTGCAACCTGATGGAGGTCAGTATAGATGGACTAATAGAATGATGCTATGCCCAAAAGATTTTACTTCACTAGGTGCAGTAAAAAAATTGGTATTCTATACACAGGTGGTATATCTTGCAACACAGATAGGCTACTCCACTGACTAACACACTCTGCAATAGGCCAAAAAGGATTAGCTTTGCTAGATTCAGCCAAATGCTGTGAAAAAAACTTGCACAGCACTGGCACAGACCTGCCTGGCAAAAACTGATAGGAACTGATGTAACCTAGTCCTGAAAAGGACTCCAATTACAATTAGTCTTTACTCCCACAACCTATCTATTTAAGAGCACAGACCTGCCTGATAAAAGTCGTAGGAAATGCTGTAACCTAGTCCTTAAAAGGACTGCAATCACAACTATTCCCTACTCCCAAGCTATCTGTATATTTGTGCGAAAATTGGCTTGAAATTAACAAGGTATAGCGCACACAGCAACAGCGGTGCCGTCTAACACGCAGCTGCAGCAGTGAGAAAATGGTGGCGACGGGGAAAATGGCTTGGTCTTATAGGGCAAGGACATGTGACATACACTGCCAATGACACATGCCCTTGCTTGTGTGAAAAAAAGCACTTCGCTCCGTGTGTGCGCTGCTGATAGGCTGACAGATTGCACCTCCCCACTGTAAATGCGGGAAAGAGAAAAAAAAATGGAGATCTTCATTGTTCCTGCAGAGATCCATCCCCTGCCCCTCCCCCCACCCCGCTGTACACTCAAACTGCGTATTAACATTAGTTTTCATCATTACTGAGAAAAAATCCAGTTATGATTTTGGTGCACGAACAGTTATCGAACATAACCTCGAACAGCCGAATTTTTCTCAAATTGTTCGTGTTCGCCGAACGGCTCGAACACCGCCCAAAACAGCTCGAATTTGAGATTGGCGAACAGTTCGAGTAGAACAACGCTCATCTCTAGTCCTATGTGAAAATGTAACATCACCTAGAATAAAGTTTTGAGTTGAAAACTGTTTGATTTCAGTTTCTAACAACCTGCTAATGCTTATAATTTCAAAAATGACCATTTTTTTGGTCTTTATTAAAATGAAAAGGTTGATCGAAAAGTTTGGGGGATCTAAGAGTGTGGCAACCCAGTAGTCATGATTACTTCGAATTCTGACAATATGAGGGTCATGCTGCAGGTAGTGCAGCAAGAAGGCACTTATGTGTCTTGCGCATCTCGGAGCCCCAAAATTATTTTCCGTACTAGATGCAGCTAAAAATTATTATTAATTTTAAATCTGGTGAAGCTTTAGTATAGATGGCCTAATAGGATCAGTGCTGCACACTGCTACAAAGCCCAAATTATTTTCCAGTCAAGATACAGATAAACATGATTAGTAATTTTAAATCTGGTGGAGCTTATTATAGATGGCCTAATAGAATCAGTGCTGCACACTGCTACAAAGCCCAAATTATTTTCCAGCCAAGATACAGATAAACATGATTAGTAATTTGAAAGCTTAAAACGGTTGGTAGGGTGATTTTAACCAATCATCAAGCTTTTACTCTCCCCAGGATGACACAGGGGTAGAAAAGTCGTTTCGGATCCATGATTTGTTCATCTTTATGAACGTGAGTCTGTCTACATTATTAGTGGAGAGCCGCGTGCGCTTATCTGTCAGCACACCACCAGCAGCGCTGAACACACGTTCAGACAGAACGCTGGCTGCGGGGCATGACAAGATCTCCAAGGCGTAAGTGGCTAGCTCCGGCCATTTATCCAGATTGGAAGCCCAAAAAGAGCAAGGGTCCAGTGACACAGTCATGGCTTCAATGTTTACTTGGAGATACTCCTGTACCATCGTCTCTAGGCATTGACTATGTGTCAGACTTCTTGTCTCCTGTGGCCTTGCAAAGGATGGGCTAAAAAAGTGGTGAAATGATTCCGCAAAATTGATGTTACCAGCAGATACTGTGGTTCTGTTACGGTTTGAGTGCTGAACACTTGACGGTCCCACGGTTGGCAAGTTGGAACTGTGAGATTCACTACGTGCACCACTGGTATTTTGTGGAAAAGCACATGTAAGATTCTGCAACAGTCTCTGCTGATACTCCTGCATGCGTGCATCCCTTTCTATGGCAGGAATAATTTCTGCAAATTTACTTTTGTATTGGGGATCTAACAGTGTGGCAACCCAGTAGTCAGGATTATTTCTAATTCTCACAATTCGAGGGTCATGTTGCAGGTAGTGCAGCAAGAAGGCACTCATGTGTGTTGCGCATCCAGGAGCACCAAGTCCCTGTTGTGTTGGTGGCGAGGTAACAATCATGCTTCCTTCCTCTGTCCTCTCCCCCCAACCTCGCACAACAGAAATGTGATCAAGGTCTCCCTCATCTGATGAGTCTTCCATCAGTTCGTCCTCCACTTCTTCCTGGGCTCCTGCACCTTCCTCACTAGTTTGGCTGCTACCATGCGCCCTGGTAAAACCATCTCCCCCACCCTCACATGCCTGCCGCCTTGGTGCTGCCGACCGTCTGGACCTTGCAGATGTTAGCCCTTCCGCATACAACTCCTCCTCCTCTACTTCCTCCACCTCCTCTTGTGCCACCACCTGACTCCGAATTCTGTTTAACATGTGCTCCAGCATGTAAATCACCGGAATAGTCATGCTGATAATGGCATCGTCAGCACTAAACATCTTCGTCGCCATTTCAAAACTGTGCAGAAGGGTGCATAGGTCCCTGATCTGAGACCACTCCTCCAGCGTGATTTGCCCCACCTCTGGATCTCGTTGGCCAAGGCTATACGTCAGAACGTATTGCACCAGGGCTTGTCGGTGCTGCCACAGTCGCTGCAACATGTGCAGAGTTGAATTGCACCGGGTAGGCACATCGCATTTTAGCCGGTGAAGTGGCAGGCCCAACGACTTCTGTAGAGATGTAAGTCGCTGAGCTGCGGGATGCGAACGGCGGAAGTGAGCACACAGCGACCATGCCCTCTGCAGAAGGCCATCTAGTCTGGGATAGTGGGCTAAAAATTGCTGGACAACCAGGTTCAACACGTGAGCCATACAAGGCACGTGTGTGACATTGCCCCGGCGAAGGGCCGCACCCAGGTTTGCAGCATTGTCGCACACGGCCTTCCCTGGTTTCAGGTCCAGTGGAGACAACCATTCATGAAATTGGTTCTCCAGAGCTGACCACAACTCCTCAGCTGTGTGACTCACATTTCCCAGACATTTCAATGTAAAAACCGCCTGATGACGTTGAGCCCTACTGCCAGCATAGCAAGGAGGTGTGCAGGATCCCTTCTGCGCAGTTAGAAAGCTTGTGGCATGACCAGACAGGCTTTGGGTGCAGGTGGAAGACCGAGAGGAGGTTGAGGAGGCAGAAGCAGTGGAGGAACTTTGACATAAAGAGGTTTGACGCACAACTCGTGGGGACGGCAAGACTTGGACAGCAGCCCCTTGTCCTGCTGTCACCATAGTTACCCAGTGCCCAGTCAGCGACATGTAACGCCCCTGTCCATGCCTACTCGTCCAAGTGTCTGTGGTGAAATGCACCCTGTCACACACAGAGTTTCTCAAAGAAGCGGTGATGTTGTGTGCGACATGCTGGTGGAGCGCAGGCACACCTTTCTTTGAGAAGTAGTGCCGACTGGGCATCTGGTACTGGGGCACTGCGACGGACATAAGGTCTCGAAAATCCTCTGTGTCCACCAGGCGGAAAGGCAGCATTTCTGTAGCCAAGAGCTTGCAGATGGTGAAATTCAACCTCTTAGCTTTCTCATGGCTAGGAGGAAATGGTCTTTTACTTGTCCACATCTGAGGGACCGAGGGCTGGCTATTGTGCTTAGACGGGGTTGATAAGGGTGTCCCCGGCAAACTGCCGGTCTGTGAGGAAGATGCAGGCGGACATGTTAGGTTGCCTTGATCCAAAGGTGGTGCTATCGATGTCGGACAGCGCTCAACACCAGCTGGTGTTACCACCTCCAAAGAAAATGATGACCTGCCAATCACGCTGGCTGTTGCGGGTAAAGAGGTGGCAGGTCTGCGCCCCAAAACAGGTGTGACTGCTGTCCCCCCAGTCACAGAGGATGAAGAGGCCGCGGATGCACAAGATATGGCAGACGGTGGTTGGCCCGGCCGGCTAGGCCGCATTGTAGCACACTGAGCTTCCCACTGCAACTTATGCTTCATGTCCATGTGCCGGTTCATGCATGAAGTACTCAAACTATGTATTTTTTGGCCTCTACTTAGCTTTTGCTGACAAATGTTACAGATAACACGAGTTGGGTCATCTTTATCGATCTGAAAAAATGCCCAGGCTATGCAAGGCTTAGCACCCATGCGACCTGAAGAGCCACCACGACTTGTGGTGAGAGGCAGAGTTGTGTTTGAGGATGCAGTTGTTGACGTGCTTCCAGTACTACGTCTTTGTCCAGGAAGGCGCAACCTGACCTCGTCGTCACTAGCATCTTCCTCCACCTCCTCTGCTGACCTCATCTCTTGGCTGACTGTGGGTTGACAGTAAGTGGGATGTCCAACCTCATCATCATCACCCTGTGCGTTATCACACCCGTCGTCCTCAGAGCCAACCTGTTCCTGCCCTGACAAAAAACTAAAGTTGTCGCTCCAATCAGGTATTTGAGTCTTATCATCGTCTTCCTCATTGTCTCCACCAACAGGAGTTACAGTTTGGGAATGAGGGTCTACATTATGGTCAGAACCTTCTGCGTCTGGTCCTGGATCCGACTCATAAAGATTCTGGGCATCAGTGCAGATCATTTCCTCGTCTGGATTCACAGAAGCGCTGGAGTCGACCTCTGATTCCCAGGCTATAGTATGAGTAAACAGCTCTGCAGACTCAACCATCTGTTCTACCTCATACTCAGACGGGCAGCTGGAGATTTGGGAGCTGTGAGGAAGCAAGTGCGATTGGGGTGACACCTTTGAGGACTGGAGTATTTGTGATGTTGAAGTTGATGTGGAGGAGAGCCCACTTAAAGGAGCACTTGATATCCGTTGAAGCACCTGCTGTTTTTGTGCCTCATCTGGAATTTGTAGCGATTGGCGTGGCCGTAAGAAAGGATCTTATCACATTGTCCGCTAAAAGAAGTAGACATTTTAGTTTGGCTGGAAGATGGTCTTTCTTCTGCAGATGTTACTGTTGATTTAACACCTACCCCATGGACACAACCTTTTTTCCCCTTCCCAACACGCCTATTCCCCTTTCCACCAGCAGCAGGCCTTTTTCCACTCATTTTGGTGGTTAACTAATTCACAACTCTGGAGTTGTTTGCACAAAAAAACAATGGATGGGAACCGAGCAGAGCTGAGTGGCCAAACTGTGGTATTAGGCCAAAACTATTGGCTGGGTTAGATACAGAAAAAAATTATATTCAATTTGCAACCTGATGGAGGTCAGTATAGATGGACTAATAGAACAAGTCCCACACACAGCTAGAAGCCCAAATATTTTTTCAGAGGTAGATGCAGAAATTTTTTTTATTCATTTTGCAACCTGATGGAGGTCTGTATAGATGGATTAATAGAACAAGTCCCACACACAGCTACAAGCCCAATATTTTTTCAGAGGTAGATGCAGAAAAAAAATATATTCAGTTTGCAACCTGATGGAGGTCAGTATAGATGGACTAATAGAGAAAGTCCCACACACTGCTAGAAGGCCAAATATTTTTTCAGAGCTAGATGCAGACAAAAAATTATTTTTAATTTGCAACCTGATGGAGGTCAGTATAGGTGGACTAATAGAACAAGTCCCACACACTGCTAGAAAGCCAAATATTTTTTCAGAGCTAGATGCAGAAAAAAATTATATTCAGTTTGCAACCTGATGGAGGTCTGTATAGATGGATGAATAGAACAAGTCCCACACACAGCTAGAAGCCCAAATATTTTTTCAGAGGTAGATGCAGATAAAAATTATTTTTAATTTGCAACCTGATGGAGGTCAGTATAGATGGACTAATAGAGAAAGTCCCACACACTGCTAGAAGGCCAAATATTTTTTCAGAGCTAGATGCAGATAAAAATTATATTCAATTTGCAACCTGATGGAGGTCAGTATAGATGGACTAATAGAGAAAGTCCCACACACTGCTAGAAGGCCAAATATTTTTTCAGAGCTAGATGCAGACAAAAAATTATTTTGAATTTGCAACCTGATAGAGGTCAGTATAGGTGGACTAATAGAACAAGTCCCACACACTGCTAGAAAGCCAAATATTTTTTCAGAGCTAGATGCAGAAAAAAATTATATTCAGTTTGCAACCTGATGGAGGTCTGTATAGATGGATTAATAGAACAAGTCCCACACACAGCTAGAAGCCCAAATATTTTTTCAGAGGTAGATGCAGATAAAAATTATTTTTAATTTGCAACCTGATGGAGGTCAGTATAGATGGACTAATAGAGAAAGTCCCACACACTGGTAGAAGGCCAAATATTTTTTCAGAGCTAGATGCAGATAAAAATTATATTCAATTTGCAACCTGATGGAGGTCAGTATAGATGGACTAATAGAGAAAGTCCCACACACTGCTAGAAGGCCAAATATTTTTTCAGAGCTAGATGCAGATAAAAATTATATTCAATTTGCAACCTGATGGAGGTCAGTATAGATGGACTAATAGAGAAAGTCCCACACACTGCTAGAAGGCCAAATATTTTTTCAGAGCTAGATGCAGATAAAAATTATATTCAATTTGCAACCTGATGGAGGTCAGTATAGATGGACTAATAGAACAAGTCCCACACACAGCTAGAAGCCCAAATATTTTTTCAGAGGTACTGTAGATACAGATAAAAATTATTTTTAATTTGCAACCTGATGGAGGTCAGTATAGATGGACTAATACAACAAGTCCCACACACAGCTAGAAGCCCAATATTTTTTCAGAGGTAGATGCAGAAAAAAATATATTCAATTTGCAACCTGATGTAGGTCAGTATAGATGGAGTAATAGAACAAGTCCCACACACAGCTAGAAGCCCAAATATTTTTTCAGAGGTAGATGCAGATAAAAATTATTTTTAATTTGCAACCTGATGGAGGTCAGTATAGATGGACTAATAGAGAAAGTCCCACACACTGCTAGAAGGCCAAATATTTTTTCAGAGCTAGATGCAGATAAAAATTATATTCAATTTGCAACCTGATGGAGGTCAGTATAGATGGACTAATAGAGAAAGTCCCACACACTGCTAGAAGGCCAAATATTTTTTCAGAGCTAGATGCAGACAAAAAATTATATTCAATTTGCAACCTGATGGAGGTCAGTATAGATGGACTAATAGAGAAAGTCCCACACACTGCTAGAAGGCCAAATATTTTTTCAGAGCTAGATGCAGATAAAAATTATATTCAATTTGCAACCTGATGGAGGTCAGTATAGATGGACTAATAGAACAAATCCCACACACAGCTAGAAGCCCAAATATTTTTTCAGAGGTACTGTAGATGCAGATAAAAATTATTTTTAATTTGCAACCTGATGGAGGTCAGTATAGATGGACTAATAGAGAAAGTCCCACACACTGCTAGAAGGCCACATATTTTTTCAGAGGTAGATGCAGAAAAAAATATATTCAGTTTGCAACCTGATGGAGGTCTGTATAGATGGATTAATAGAACAAGTCCCACACACAGCTAGAAGCCCAATATTTTTTCAGAGGTAGATGCAGAAAAAAATATATTCAGTTTGCAACCTGATGGAGGTCAGTATAGATGGACTAATACAACAAGTCCCACACACAGCTAGAAGCCCAATATTTTTTCAGAGGTAGATGCAGAAAAAAATATATTCAGTTTGCAACCTGATGGAGGTCTGTATAGATGGATTAATAGAACAAGTCCCACACACAGCTAGAAGCCCAATATTTTTTCAGAGGTAGATGCAGAAAAAAATATATTCAGTTTGCAACCTGATGGAGGTCAGTATAGATGGACTAATACAACAAGTCCCACACACAGCTAGAAGCCCAATATTTTTTCAGAGGTAGATGCAGAAAAAAATATATTCAGTTTGCAACCTGATGGAGGTCTGTATAGATGGATTAATAGAACAAGTCCCACACACAGCTAGAAGCCCAATATTTTTTCAGAGGTAGATGCAGAAAAAAATATATTCAGTTTGCAACCTGATGGAGGTCAGTATAGATGGACTAATACAACAAGTCCCACACACAGCTAGAGGCCCAATATTTTTTCAGAGCTAGATGCAGAAAAAAATTATATTCAATTTGCAACCTGATGGAGGTCAGTATAGATGGACTAATAGAATGATGCTATGCCCAAAAGATTTTACTTCACTAGGTGCAGTAAAAAAATTGGTATTCTATACACAGGTGGTATATCTTGCAACACAGATAGGCTACTCCACTGACTAACACACTCTGCAATAGGCCAAAAAGGATTAGCTTTGCTAGATTCAGCCAAATGCTGTGAAAAAAACTTGCACAGCACTGGCACAGACCTGCCTGGCAAAAACTGATAGGAACTGATGTAACCTAGTCCTGAAAAGGACTCCAATTACAATTAGTCTTTACTCCCACAATCTATCTATTTAAGAGCACAGACCTGCCTGATAAAAGTCGTAGGAAATGCTGTAACCTAGTCCTTAAAAGGACTGCAATCACAACTATTCCCTACTCCCAAGCTATCTGTAGATTTGTGCGAAAATTGGCTTGAAATTAACAAGGTATAGCGCACACAGCAATAGCGGTGCCGTCTAACACGCAGCTGCAGCAGTAAGAAAATGGTGGCGACGGGGAAAATGGCTTGGTCTTATAGGGCAAGGACATGTGACATACACTGCCAATGACACATGCCCTTGCTTGTGTGAAAAAAAGCACTTCGCTCCGTGTGTGCGCTGCTGATAGGCTGACAGATTGCACCTCCCCACTGTAAATGCGGGAAAGAGAAAAAAAAAATGGAGATCTTCATTGTTCCTGCAGAGATCCATCCCCTGCCCCTCCCCCAACCCCGCTGTACACTCAAACTGCGTATTAACATTAATTTTCATCATTACTGAGAAAAAATCCAGTTATGATTTTGGTGCACGAACAGTTATCAAACATAACCTCGAACAGCCGAATATTTCTCAAATTGTTCGTGTTCGCCGAACGGCTCGAACACCGCCCAAAACAGCTCGAATTTGAGATTGGCGAACAGTTCGAGTAGAACAACGCTCATCTCTAGTCCCAACCCCATTTACCCCTTTGGAAGTGCATTGAGCTGTAGGGTGCATTGCTGCAAAAGGGAAAAAAAAACAACAAAAAAACCCCTCTTTAAATCTCTTAGTTTGCGAGTGTGAACGAGCTGAGTGTGACCAGAGCGTAAGTGCGAACGAAAGTAAGTGTGTGACTTGTTTTTCAGTGAAGAGGTATTTGGGAATCCTGCAGAAAATACCTGTGTGAATTGCTGTGAGTTGCTGAATTGTGACCTGCTGAGTGCTTTTCTACCCGTTTAGTTTTATTGGGCTTTTTAAAACCTATTTTCTCATTACAGTTTTACAGTTTCTTAGTTTACTACCTGTGTATTTAAGGGTTAACTACATTGCACTAAAATCCTGAGGTGTAGCTATACTCACAAGGGGTTAATTAAGGGGGAGGGGTCATAATTAAGGGTTTATAAGGGGCAGCTGGTTGGGCATCCAGTCCTTTGGAAGTGCATTGAGCTGTAGGGTGCATTGCTGCAAAAGGGGAAAAAAAAAAACCTCTTTAAATCTATTAGCTTGCGAATATGAACGAGCTGAGTGTGACCGGAGTGTAAGTGCAAATGAAAGTAAGTGTATGACTTGTTTTTCAGTGACTTTGGATTCAGGGAGTTTGGAAGGGAGGAATTTGGACTGAATTACTGTCTGTATTTTATTAATTCTTTACTTTTCTTTTTACTTAACATTCTGTCTATTGCAATCCCCATTAGGAAATGAGCTCCATTATTGGCAATGCTATCCAGTGTACATCTTGCCACATGTATGCAATCCTTGAACAGCCGGTCGTGGGTGCATACTGCTGTGCGAGATGTGTGCATGTTGTGCGTTTGGAAGCCCAGGTACTGGATCTAAATGAGCAGCTGGCAACACTGAGATCCATTGACAATATGGAAAGGAGTCTGCTGCTCACTGAGCAGCTGCTCACTGGGGTAGATGTGGGGGAGGGTGGTAGTATGGAGCTGCAGGACAGTGAGGCTGCTAGTTGGGTAACAGTTAGAAGGGGGGGTAGAGGGAAGAGTGCCAGGGAGGCTAGTCCTGATCTGGTACACCCCAATAAGTTTGCAAAGTTGGCAGATGAGGGGAGTGACGGTACAGGGGTAGCACTGCTGCAGCAAGGCATGTCCCCTGAAAGCCGGAGGAGTGTCAGCTCCAGTAAAGAGGGAAATGGGAGAACAGGGCAGGCCAGGCAGGTGCTGGTAGTGGGGGACTCAATTATTAGGGGAACAGATAAGGCAATCTGTCACAAAGACAGGGATCGTCGAACAGTGTGCTGCCTACCTGGCGCTCGAGTCCGGCACATCGCTGATCGGGTTGACAGATTACTGGGAGGGGCTGGTGAGGATCCAGCGGTCATGGTGCACATTGGCACAAATGACAAAGTTAGAGGTAGGTGGAAGGTCCTTAAAGATGATTTCAGGGAATTAGGCTGCAAGCTGAAAGCAAGGACCTCCAAGGTGGTATTCTCTGAAATACTACCGGTACCACGTGCCACGCCAGAGAGGCAACGGGAGATTAGGGAGATAAATAACTGGGCCGACTTCTCAGTTGGCTACAGACTCTACGCTAGGGACCGGCTGCACCTCAATGGGGAGGGTGCAGCTGTGCTGGGGGAGAAAATGGCTAGAAGGTTGGAGGAATGTTTAAACTAGGGATTGGGGGGGGTATTCATTTTATAGGTGGGGAAGATAGTGCAGATAGTGACCTGGGCACAAATAAAGAAATTGGGGGTGGGGTTAGAACAGTCAATAAAGTAAGAAGGAATAGAGGTACAGAGAGATACATAAAATGCATGTACACTAATGCCAGAAGCCTCACCAACAAAATGGAGAAATTAGAATTAATTTTGTTGGAAAATAATTATGACATGGTAGGGATATCTGAGACGTGGCTGGACGAGAGCCATGACTGGGCAGTTAATTTACAGGGCTATAGTCTGTTCAGAAATGACCGTACAAACAATCGAGGGGGGGAGTGTGTTTATATGTAAAATCCTTAAAACCCGTCTTGCGGGAGGATATATGTGAATATAATGAAAATGTAGAGTCCCTGTGGGTGGAGATAAGGGGAGGGGGAAAAATAATAAATTACTGATAGGGGTTTGTTATAAGTCTCCAAAAATAATGGAAGTAGCCGAGAACATCCTCGTAAAGCAAATAGATGAAGCAGCGACTCAAGGAGAAGTCATTATTATGGGAGACTTCAACTACCCTGAAATACATTGGGGGACAGAAACCTCTAGTTCAAGCAAAGGTAATAGGTTTTTGACAACTATGAGAGACAATTACCTTTCACAACTGGTTCAGGACCCAACAAGAAGGGGGGCACTGCTAGACCTAATATTAACCAATAGGCCAGACCGCATATCAAATTATACGAGTTGGGGGTCACTTGGGTAATAGTGATCACAAAATAATACGTTTTCATGTAACCTTTAATAAGATGTGTAGTAGAGGGGTTACAAGGACACTAAACTTCAGGAGGGCAAATTTCCAATGGTTGAGAGATGATCTTAGTGCAATAAACTGGGACGATATCCTGAGACATAAAGCTACACAAAGCAAATGGGAGACATTTATTAGCATCCTGAATAGGACCTGTGCACAATATATACCCTTTGGGAATAAACATGCTAGAAATAGGAGGAAACCACTATGGCTAAATAGAGCTGTAAGGGGCGCAATAAGTGACAAAAAGAAAGCATTTAGAGAACTAAAGCAAGTAGGTAGTGATGAGGCATTAAATAAATATAGAAAATTAAATAAATTCTGTAAAAACCAAATCAAGGCAGCAAAGATTGAGGCAGAGAGAATCATTGCCAGAGAAAGTAAAAATAACCCCAAAATATTCTTTAACTACATAAATAGTAAAAAACTAACAAATGACAGTGTTGGCCCCCTTAAAATAGTCTGGGGGAAATGGTGGATGAAGATGAGGAAAAAGCCAATTTGCTAAATGATTTTTTTTCAACCGTATTTACACAAGAAAATCGCATGACAGAAAACATGATCAGTGATAACAAAAATTCTCCATTAAATGTCACTTGCTTAACCCAGCAGGAAGTACGGCGGCGTCTAAAAATCACTAAAGTTGACAAATCCCCGGGCCCGGGTGGGATACACCTGCGAGTACTGAAGGAATTAAGTAACATCATAGATAGACCATTATTTTTAATCTTTAAAGATTCCATAATAACAGGGTCTGTACCACACGACTGGCGTATAGCAAATGTGGTGCCAATATTCAAAAAGGGGACAAAAACTGAACTTGGAAATTATAGGCCAGTAAGCTTAACCTCTACTGTGGGTAAAATCCTGGAGGATTTCCTAAGAGATGCTATAATAGAGTATCTGAAGAAGAATAACCTCATGACCCAATATCAACATGGGTTTACGAGGGACCGTTCCTGTCAAACTAATCTGATCAGTTTTTATGAGGAGGCAAGTTCTGGACTGGACCAAGGAAATGCAGTGGTTGTTGTGTATATGGACTTTTCAAAAGCTTTTGATACGGTTCCACACAAAAGGTTGATACATAAAATGAGAACAATGGGGATAGTGGAAAATATATGTATGTGGGTTAAGAATTGGCTCAGTGATAGGAAACAAAGGGTGGTTATTAATGGAAAACACTCAGACTGGGTCTCAGTTAACAGTGGGGTACCACAGGGGTCAGTATTGGGCCCCCTTCTTTTTAACATATTTATTAATGACCTTGTAGGGGGCATACAGAGTAATATTTCAATATTTGCAGATGACACTAAACTCTGCAGGGTAATCAATACAGAGGAGGACAATTTTATATTACAGGAGGATCTATGTAAACTAGAAGCTTGGGCTGATAAATGGCAAATGAGCTTTAATAGGGGTAAATGTAAGGTAATGCACTTGGGCAGAGGAAATAAAATGTATAATTATATGCTTAATTGTAAAACACTGGACAAAACTGTAACTGAAAAAGACCTGGGTGTATTGGTGCACGACAAGCTCACGTTTAGTGGCCAGTGTCAGGCAGCTTCTGCAAAGTCAAATAAAATAATGGGATGCATTAAAAGAGGCATAGATGCTCATGAGGAGAACATAATTTTACCTCTATACAAGTCACTAGTGCGACTACACTTAGAATACTGTGTACAGTTTTGGTCTCCAGTGTACAAGAAAGACATAGCTGAACTAGAGAGGGTGCAGAGAAGAGCGACCAAGGTTATTAGAGGACTGGGGGGTCTGCAATACCAAGACAGGTTATTACACTTGGGGTTATTTACTGTGGAAAAACGAAGGTTTAGGGGTGATCTTATTACTATGTACAAGTATATGAGGGGACAGTACAAAGACCTTTCTAGTGATCTTTTTACTCTGAGGCCAGAGACGGGGACAAGGGGGCATCTTCTACGTCTGGAGGAAAGAAGGTTTAAACATAATCACAGACGGGGATTCTTTACTGTAAGAGCAGTGAGACTATGGAACTCTCTGCCGCATGATGTTGTAATGAGTGATTCACTATTAAAATTTAAGAAGGGCATGGATGCCTTTCTTGAAAAGTATAATATTACAGGTTATATATACTAGATTCCTTGATAGGGCGTTGATCCAGGGAACTAGTCTGATTGTCGTATGGAGTCGGGAAGGAATTTTTTCCCCCAATGTGGAGCTTAGTGTTTGCCACATGTTTTTTTTTTGCCTTCCTCTGGATCAACATGTTAGGCTATGGGTTGAACTAGATGGACTCAGTCTTTCTTCAACCTTAAAACTAAAACTATAAGGCAAGAAATCCCACTTATTAAACCTGACAGGGCACACCTGTGAAGCGAAAACCATTTCCGGTGACTACCTCTTGAAGCTCATCAAGAGAATGCCAAGAGTGTGCAAAGCAGTCATCAAAGCAAAAGGTGGCTACTTTGAAGAACCTAGAATATAAGACATATTTTCAGTTGTTTCACACTTTTTTGTTAAGTATATAATTCCACATGTGTTAATTCATAGTCTTGATGCCTTCAGTGTGAATGTACAATTTTCATAGTCATGAAAATACAGAAAAATCTTTAAATGAGAAGGTGTTTCCAAACTTTTGGTCTGTACTGTATATCTCTATTTACCAGTACATTATAAGTGTAAAAAATTATGGATGATAATATGACTATGAATTTGGGAAGATGAAAAAAAAATATTGTGGCTATCTGAACAAGGGCATCACCAAAACTTGGAGCTATACAGCTGCTTCTCTCCTTGGTAGAAAATATATTTATGCCATTTTACATGAGTGTAATGTGTATAAGACAGTGTCTGTGCATATTACATATATGGGACTGTATTGATGAATGTCGCTTTTTTCACAGAAAAGTAAAACATTGTGTGACTAAAAAATACTACAAAAAATGCATGTAAAAAATAATAAATGAATTTAATGGTGTTTTAACAAGAGCAAAAAAAGTCAGGAAAAAACTATGAGACAAGAGTCTAAGCTATTTTTGCGTATGAAAAAGATATCTTTCTGCCCTCTCATGTGTCCTGGGGAAATTGAGGAAAAAACAATAAGATGAGTGTACTAAAGAGAAATTTTACACAGGATACCATTCAGCTTAAGACCAGCCCTTTATACACCCCAAATAATTCCGCTGTATAGTTCACCACAGAGCAAAGGTTAAGGAGGATTCTGTGCATGTGATTGAACACCCACAAAGTCTTCACAATTTTTGAGAACAGTTAAAGCTTCTGAGTTTTATAGTTTTAAGCTTAGAAGACATAAGTCCATCAAGTTCAACCTACAACTTAATAAGTTGATCCAGAGGAAGGCAAGAAACCCAAGAGGCAGATGCCTCCTTGTACTGTTGCAGTAAATCAACCATCACATCATGCGGCCAAAGAGTTCCATAGTCTCACTGCTCACATTGTAAAAAAAATGAGTCTGTGATTATGATTAAACCTTTCAGTGTCGCAGGCCTAAGTGTAGAAAGATCATTAGAAAGATCTCTGTACTGTCCCCTCATATATTTGTACATTGTAACAAGATCGCCCCTAAGCCTTTGTTTTTCCAAACTGAATCCCCGATAACCTGTCTTGGTTTTGCAGTTCACCAATTACTTAAATCACCTTGCTAGCTCTTCTCTGCACCCGCTCTAGTTCAGCTTTGTCATTCTTACCTACGGGAGCCCAAAATTGTACACAGTATTTTAAGGCTGCGTGCCCACTATGCGTTTTTCAAGCGTTTTTGCCACGGAATTTCCGCAGCGAAAACGCTTAAAAAACGCTTGGTAATAAGTGCCCCATGGTTCCCAATGATAATCCGCATGTGCTGTGCACATGCTGCGGAAATTTCCGCTGCGGATTATCATTGAAGAAAAATCCGCAGCATGTCCATTAGTTTTGTGGAAACGTGGCAAAATCGCCGCCATTGACTTGCATTGAATCGCATAATATCCGCATGAGCACATGTACACATGCGGATATTAAGCGATGACCTGTTTATACCAAGGATGGTGACAAAGACGAGGGGGCACACTATGCATCTGGAGGAAAGGAGGTTCCTGCACCAGCATAGAAGGGTATTCTTTACGGTCAGAGCCGTGAGACTCTGGAACTCTCTGAGAGAGGAAGTGGTGATGTCCAACTCACTTAATGAGTTCAAGAGAGGCCTGGACGCCTTTCTTGAGAACAATAAAATTACATCTTATGCTTAGTTAATTAATCCAGGGATTTAATCTGACTGCCAGATTGGTGTCGGGAAGTGAATCTTTCCTCAATGATGTAAATTGGCCTATACCGCATGTTTTTTTTTTGCCTTCCCCTGGATCAACGCTGCGGAATAGCTGCAGTGCACAAGAAATAGGCTGAACTGGATGGACGCTTGTCTTTTTTTCGGCCTTATAAACTATGTAACTATGTAACTATGATTCAATTTGCGGATGGTGCCCGGGTCTGGAGAAGAGGAGACTCTCCTCCAGACCCAGGTACCATAGTACCTGTAGTTAAAAAAGAATTAAAATAAAAAAAAACATTATACTTACCTTCTGATGGCCCCATGGTCACTTCAGCGATGTGTCCTGGCTCCCCGGCGGTTAGCGATGGTGTAAAAGGACCTTCCATGACGTCATTTAGTCATATGACAGAAGGTCCTTTTACACCATCGCAAACCGCCGGGGAGCCAGGACGCATCGCTGAAGAGACCGGGGGCCATCAGAAGGTGAGTATAATATATACAGTACAGACCAAAAGTTTGGACACACCTTCTCATTTAAAGATTTTTCTGTATTTTCATGACTATGGAAATTGTACATTCACACTGAAGGCATCAAAACTATGAATTAACACATGTGGAATATATACTTAACAAAAACGCGTGAAACAACTGAAAATATATCTTATATTCTAGGTTCTTCAAAGTAGCCACCTTTTGCTTTGATGACTGCTTTGCACACTCTTGGCATTCTCTTGATGAGCTTCAAGAGGTAGTCGCCGGAAATGGTCTTCCAACATTCTTGAAGGAGTTCCCAGAGATGCTTAGCACTTGTTAGCCCTTTTGCCTTCACTCTGCGGTCCAGCTCACCCCAAACCATCTCGATTGGGTTCAGGTCTGGTGTCTGTGGAGGCCAGGTCATCTGGCGTAGCACCCCATCACTCTCCTTCTTGGTCAAATAGCCCTTACACAGCCTGGAGGCGTGTTTGGGGTCATTGTCCTGTTGAAAAATAAATTATGGTCCAACTAAACGCAAACCGGATGGAATAGCATGCTGCTGCAACATGCTGTGGTAGCCATGCTGGTTCAGTATGCCTTCAATTTTGAATAAATCCCCAACAGTGTCACCAGCAAAGCACCCCCACACCATCACACCTCCTCCTCCATGCTTCATGGTGGGAACCAGACATGTAGAGTCCATCCGTTCACCTTTTCTGCGTCTCACAAAGACACGGTGGTTGGAACCAAAGATCTCAAATTTGGACTTATCAGACCAAAGCACAGATTTCCACTGGTCTAATGTCCATTCCTTGTGTTCTTTAGCCCAAACAAGTCTCTTCTGCTTGTTGCCTGTCCTTAGCAGTGGTTTTCTAGCAGCTATTTTACCATGAAGGCCTGCTGCACAAAGTCTCCTCTTAACAGTTGTTGTAGAGATGTGTCTGCTGCTAGACCTCTGTGTGGCATTGACCTGGTCTCTAATCTGAGCTGCTGTTAACCTGCGATTTCTGAGGCTGGTGACTCGGATAAACTTATCCTTAGAAGCAGAGGTGACTCTTGGTCTTCCTTTCCTGGAGCGGTCCTCATGTAAGTCAGTTTCCTTGTAGCGCTTGATGGTTTTTGCAACTGCACTTGGGGACACTTTCAAAGTTTGCCCAATTTTTCGGACTGACTGACCTTCATTTCTTAAAGTAATGATGGCCACTCGTCTTTCTTTACTTAGCTGCTTTTTTCTTGCCGTAATACAAATTCTAACAGTCTATTCTGTAGGACTACCATCTGTGTATCCACCTGACTTCTGCACAACACAACTGATGGTCCCAACCCTATTTATAAGGCAAGAAATTCCACTTATTAAACCTGACAGGGCACACCTGTGAAGTGAAAACCATTTCTGGTGACTACCTCTTGAAGCTCATCAAGAGAATGCCAAAAGTGTGCAAAGCAGTCATCAAAGCAAAAGGTGGCTACTTTGAAGAACCTAGAATATAAGACATATTTTCAGTTGTTTCACACTTTTTTGTTAAGTATATAATTCCACATGTGTTAATTCATAGTTTTGATGCCTTCAGTGTGAATGTACAATTTTCATAGTCATGAAAATACAGAAAAATCTTTAAATGAGAAGGTGTGTCCAAACTTTTGGTCTGTACTGTATATTTTTTTTTTACCATTTTTATTCATTTTTTAACTACTAACTTGGTCCCACTTTATAAATCCATGCCGGTTGCATGGATTTATATAGTGTGACCAAGTTGTCAAGCACTTTTCCAAGTGATGCTAAAATCGCTTGGAAAAGAGATTGATAACCCGCATGCGGAAATGCATGCAAAAACGCTTCACATCCGCTTGTCCCTGGCAGGAAAAACGCTTGTAAAGTCTGCATGCGTTTTTCCTGCCAGGGAGATGCAGAAAAAATATGCAGCATTTCTGCATCGTGGGCACATAGCCTAAGTGTGGTACTGCTCGGTGTATTTGGGTGTTCTGCAGTCTACTGGAACTGATATTACAGCAGGATCTTTTTTGACATTTTCCTATTACTCCTGTCCTCAGGAGCCTTTAAGTAAAGGGATTTCAGATCAATAGCCCAGGGTGCTACACTACACCCAGTGCGCTTAATCTACATAGAAATATTTACTGATTCCTTGTACATGGATTCATTCCATGTAAACAAATTAACAGTGACCTCACATGCGGCAATATTGCCATAAAAAACAACATCCACTATAAAAGAAGTATAATACTAAATGTATTACAAAACAATTCAAATATTAAGCAACACAGTACCTCAGTGGTTAGCACTGCAGCCTTGCAGCGTTGGGGTCCTGGGTTCAAATCCCACCAAGGACAACATCTGCAAGGAGTTTGCAGGGTTTTCTCTGGTTTCCTTCCACACTCCAAAGACATACTGATAGGGATCTAGATTGTGAGCCCCAATGGGGTTGATAATGTCTGGAATGTAAAGCACTGTGGAATATGTTAGCGCTATATAAATAAAAACATTATTATTATTAAGCAAAAAAGAACATTATTTGTCATAGCTTTACAAGAGTTCAACAGTTGGTTTGCTTCCTGCCCAATAATAATGGGTTAATATTTCCGTGATATCTAGAAAGTAAGACTGAGTACATACAGAAGTAAAAGAAGTAGCAGTGTACCTAAGGTCACCATTGCTTAGGTTTTCTTTTTTATGTAAATGCATGGCTACTGAAACAGAAATTAAGCAATACAGTTCCCCACATTACTGTGAAAACCTGGGAGAATAAAGATCCATTTGTGGCAAGTCAGGAATACAGAGATAAACCACTGCAGGGCACTATCTTTTTATTCCTGTCAGTGGTAAACTCTCTTAGTCAGCAGGGAGTACATAGTGTTGATTTGCTGAAAATCTGAGATTATATCAGCACAGTGGTGACTGCAGATTGGAGAGGGTAAAGGTAGAGGTGCCCAAAAGGTGAAACAATGCTGAAAGCAACAGCGGCAAGAGAAAAATGTCTTGACATTTAAAAGACACTAACAGGCCTCCGAAATAAAGCAACACTCACTGGAGTCCTCAGTCCAGGAAACCCCTGAGGAATGTGTTACAGGGAGAGAAGAACTAACAGAAAATAGTACAAAATAACAGTTCTGATCTGTGCAGTTATTTACTAGCTGTATCCAAAAATTAGAATATTTTTTAAGAAAAAGAAAAAAAGGAATTTCTCCTCCATTTAGAGACATTGGTAAAGATTTCTCATTTAAACAAAATGCTAAACTGCTGGGGGTAATCCGATTAGGATTCACATCATCCACAATTAGAAACAAGCTGTCAAATCATGGTGCTCCATCAGTGCAGTTATTTGAGGTTCTCAATGCACCACAGAAAATAGCAAATTCTAACATTTTTGTGGTGTTGTATTGCTCATTTCCGTTGGCAGGAGCTTCTTCTTACAGAATTGAATAATCTGGTTCAGTAAACGAAGACTTTAAAATATATTTACCATATCTCCCAACATTTCCAGAACAGAAAGAGGGATAAATCATGCCGCAGATTTTGAGTACATGTCGCGCCCCCGGGGGCCTTACTGTTTGGGGATAGTATATATATCACGGTGGCTGGCCCAGGGCAGACAGTGCACAAAAGGAGTAGCGATTACTAATAAAGTTCAGAGAAATTCGTGACGCCACCTGTGGTGTCTGCTGAAGGTCACCAGCGCTGCAGCAGTCCTCTGAGGCAGGTGACAAGGCAGCTAAAGATGGTACAGCTCCCCACAGGTGGATAGATAGATGGTGGAACGGTGTGCTGGGCGTTGTAGTGCGGGTAGATGGCGCAGCCGGAGTAACGGACAGAGACAGGGGGTAGATATGGTCCAGGGTACTCTAGGTGTAGGGCGCACTTTTGGACTTCTCCCCAGTGAGCGGGTATAAGGCCTCCTGATCCGTGTCTGCCTCCGTGTAAGCTCCTGGCCAGCCTGCAACTGTGCCTAGCTTATGTGTCTTGCTTTTTACTCCACCTGTTGCTCTGAAGTAGCCTTCTGGGTTCTGGGGCACCATGCGCAGCAGGGCTCCACATTCCCCCCTAGTAAAACTCAGTACTCCTGGACTGAAGCATTTTTTTGCAAAAACAAGTTAAACAACAATAATAATAACAATTACAATAGTATTACAATAATAACAATATGGTTACAGCAAGTCCCGTAACCTGGTGTCCTTTTCACCAAAAGTACATGATAGCATGAGGGACCCGTCGCAAACCCTCCATATAGGCCCTGGGCGTGGCTGCAGGGCATAGGTGATCTAGGTGATGGACCACGTCTTCCGCGACGCCAAACGGGTTTTTGTTCAGTGGTCAGTAACAAGGCACTCCAGGGAGCGCAATTATGTACATGAACTGTTTTTGGGCTGCTCACAATCCTCAGCCACAGAGTCTTTTTATATATACCCTTACGGGTGACTAAATACAATAGAAAAGTGTCCATGTCACCGAAATTGTCCATCAGCAAGGCAAAACACAACAATAATTAAATACATGGCAATTTCTCAATTATAATATACCCCAGGGGCAACTATTTATACTGTAGGCATTCCTATTTATTCACTAAACCTAACAGGGGCCTGGCCTTTGGTGCTACGTGTGGATCTACGTAGTACGGGAGTGTGGATGGTATCTGTATTTGTTACCCTGTCAGTTCTATGTGTGGGTAAGTTGTAATACTGCCTTAACCTCTCCATGGGACTGGCAAGTGTACCATTGGCTGGGCCTTCTTGCTCTGCTCCAACTGGGGATCCTTCTTCGGGGGATTCTTCTTGAGCAGGCTCTTCTGGAGCACTTATAGGTTCTATTTGCTGTGGGAAGATGGGGATTACAGGTATTATCACCGCTCCTCCTATTTGGGGCCAATCTGCCGGGAAATCTCCTAATTCTGTGTGGAGTACTTCTTCCTCAGGCTCCTCCGGTTCAGTGAGAGGCTCTTCTTCTTGGGGCTTTAGCAGGTGTGGACACAACTTCAGGTGGTCCCTTGATACCATTGCAGTTGTTCTTCCTCCGTCCTAGGTAATTAGACAGGTCTTCCTGCTATCAAATCTTGACTTTAATACAGTGTAAGGTTCTCTCTCCCACTGGTCATCAAGTTTCTGGTTTCTCCTTTTCCTCTTTAACACCACTTCTCCTGGTGTGAAGGGTTCTGCTGGTGCACTTTTATTGTAGTGAGCTTCCTGCTTGTCCCTCACCCGAGTGAGACTGTCTTCGACACAGGCCTGTACTCTTCTGTACTGCTCCTGTCTGGTCGTGTCCCAGTCCTCAGTGGACATATCTGCTTCTGGTTCTACTACACCAAGCTCCAGGTCCATGGGCAACTTCCCAGGTCTTGCTTGCATGAGATATGCTGGAGTACAATTGGTGGAACTCACAGGTATGTGGTTGTACAGATCTACCAGGTCAGATTAGTAGGTCTGGCCACTGATTTCTCTCCTCTAATGGTAAGGTCTTCAGCAGGTCGACGACAATGTTATTCATCTTTTCATAGAGACCGTTGGTTTGAGGGTGGTACGGTGTAGTCCGATGTTTTTACACCTGTACAGATGACAGAACTCTTTGAACAATTCAGCTTCAAAGGCTGAGCCTTGATCTGTCAGCACCTGCTCTGGGTATCCATGGGGCCTGCAGAAGTACACCTGGAACGTCTTCGCCGCAGTTTCTGCCGTCAGGTCCTTGACGGGGGCTACCACCAGGAACCGGGAGTAGTGATCCACCATGGTCAGGGCATAGGAGTATCCTGACCTGCTGGGTGACAGCTTGACATGATCCAGTGCCACGATCTCTAAGGGCCGAGTTGTCTTGATGTGTTTCAGGGGTGCCTTCTGGCTGCTGTAGTCTTTCCTTCTGAGGCTACAGGGTCCACAGTCTCAGCACCATCTCTCTATTGAGCTCCGCATTCCAACCCAGTAAAACCGACCTTTAAGCAGGGTTTCTAGCTTCTTCCAGCCAAAGTGCCCCGCTTGATCGTGGTAGGCCTCCAACACCATCTGGATGTCCGTCCTGGGCACTACGATCTGCCACACCATCTCATGGGTCCTCGGGTTGACGTACCTTCGGCACAGCTTCTCCCTATAGATGAACAGCCGGCTTCTCTCACCCCACAGTTGCTTGGCTTGTAGAGACGCTTCTTTCTCCAGGGAGGAACCTTCCTTGGTTATAAGTTCTTTAATACGGCTGACAACCGGGTCGCTGTCCTGGGTCTCTTTCCAGCTGTGGTGAGGCAGAGGGTTTAGCGTCTTACCGCCATGCCTCCTGGAGGCTCGTTGCTTGTGGACCATTCCATTACGGTGAAAGGCAGGTAGCTCAATCTCTTCCAGGTCATCCACTTCTTCAGTGTCCGACTGGTGAGGCATCCTGGACAGGGCATCGGCATGAGCATTCTTGCGCCCTGCTCGGTGCTTAATTGTGAACTGGTAGTTTGACAGCCGAGCCATCCATCATTGTTCCATGGCTCCTAACTTGGCTGTTTCCAGATGAGTCAAGGGGTTATTGTCCGTGTAGGCAGTGAACTTACTGGAGGCTAGGTAGTGCTTGAACCGCTCGGTGATGGCCCAGACCAGGGCAAGGAACTCCAACTTGAAGCTGCTATAGTTCTCTGGGTTCCTCTCGGTCGGGCGGAGCTTCCTGCTTGCATAGGCGATCACCTTCTCCCGGCCATTCAGCATCTGACTTAACACAGCTCCTAATCCCTCGTTGCTGGCATCTGTGTACAGCAGGAACGGTTGGCTGTAGTCAGGGTAGGCTAGGATCTCTTCGGCGGTCAGGATCTCCTTCATCACCTTAAAGGATTCAGCTTGCTCCATACCCCACTGGAACGGGGGGTTTCTGCCTCTTCCGGACTGTCCTACCAGGAGATCTTGCAAAGGCACCTCTTTCTTGGTATAGTCCTTCACAAACCTCCGGTAATACCCGACTAGTCCCAGGAACTGACGTACCTCCTTGAGGCTCTTCGGCTCCGGCCATTTCAGGATGGCAGTGACCTTCTCCGGGTCTGGTGCTACTCCCTCTGGACTAACGATGTGCCCCAGGTACTGTACCTTTCGCTTGAGCAGGTGGCACTTTGAGGGCTTCAGTTTCATCCCATACCGGGACAGCGACTCAAATACCTCCGCCAGGTGCTTCAAGTGGTCCTCATACGTCTTGGAGTACACTATTACGTCGTCCAGGTATAGTAGTACAGTCTCTAAGTTGCGGTGTCCCAGGCAGCACTCCATCAACCTCTGGAACGTTCTGGGGGCGTTGCAGAGTCCGAACGGCATACTGTTGAACTCGCAGAGTCCCATCGGGGTGGTGAAGGCCGTCTTCTCCCGATCCTCCTCAGCAACAGCTACTTGCCAGTACCCCCTAGTGAGGTCAAGGGTGAAGAAGTAATTTGCAGACTTTAAAGGGTATGCATCTTTATGTGTAATGCGATCTACTTGTCTGTAATCTACACACATTCTCATGCTTTCGTCCTTTTTCCTGACTAGAACTAGGGGAGCTGCCCAGGGACTACAACTATCCCTTACTACCCCTGCCTTCTTCATGTCGTGCAACATCTCCTTCACCTTCTGGTAGTGTGCTGGTGGTATAGGCCTGTAACGTTCTTTGATGGGTGGATGGTCACCTGTGGGTATATGGTGTTGTACCCCTTTAATCCTCCCAAAGTCAAGTGGGTGTTTACTGAATACCTGCTCGTATTCCTGAACCACCCGGTGTACACCCTGCTTCTGATGGGCAGGAGTGGTGTCTGTCCCAACATGGAGCTGTTGACACCAATCCTCCACCTGGGTTCCCGGGTCATTATCCTCCACTTCGTCTGGTAAGGTTAAGGACTCCGCCGTGTGTATGGAGTTGTTATCTACTGTGTACAGTTTGGCAAGTAGTGTGGTAATCTAATCTCGTCCTTCCCATAGTTTAGGAGGCGTACGGGCACCCTCCCATTGCGTACATCCACTAGCCCTCTGGCAGTCAAGAGTGTAGGTCTATGCTCTGAGCTAAGGGGCTCTACTACCGCCTGGTAGCTCCGTCCTTTGAGACCTATTGCTGCTCTACACCAAATCAGCATTTCACTCATTGGGAGAATCACAATGGGTATCGGGTCTGTCACCCGTACATTACCAATTTCACCACCTGATAGCTTTACCTGTTGCTGGTACATAAGGGCTCGGATCTCTTTCTGGAGCACCCTCCTCTGCCCTGGTCTGGCGGTGTCAGCCATCTATTGGAGCAAGAAAAACACTTCTCCCAAACAGTTACTAACAATATTTGTGCCAAGTACCATATACAAGTCTGTATCATCAGGCTTAGTCTCTACTACAATTAGTCCCTGGTCCTTTAGTTCCACTCTTCCCACCTTTACTGCCACATCCTTAACCCCGACTAGGTTAAGGGGAAGGCCATTGGAGGCATACACGGAAAGGTTTGGAGCTGGCGGGCTCAGTTCGTCTATGGACCAGAACCTTTTGTAGAGGACATCAGGCAGGATGGTTACCTGAGATCCTGTGTCCAGCAGAGCAGGTGTCGCGAGGCCGTCCAGCACGATGGACAGAAGAGGTCTTCCTCTCACGAACCTGCGGTATCAGTTTGATGGGCCTGAGGGGTCTACTCCTGGGTGTCGGCCCTCGGCCCCAGGGTTTGCTCGTTTAAAGGACATCTCCGGACGGCGTGACCTGTCTTGTGGCAGCGGTGGCAGACAGGGTCCTCCGGCGGGTGGCGTTGGCTGCTGGTCCTCCCAGGGGGTGGCGTTGCCCTCCTCCTCCTTCTCATCCAGGGGACATCCTCAGGGCTGTCGGCTAGCAGGATCCTTCCTTCCGGCTCAGGCTCCGTCCGCAGCTGCAGGGTGCTCATGACAGTGGCCAGGGTTTTACTTAACTGGCGCACTTCAGAGCGTAGGCTGTCCATCTCACTAGGGGGCACAGTTTGCATCCTTGTTTTGGCGGTTAGTGAAGGAGCGGTGGGTGCTGCAGTCACTGGGGTGGCCCCACCCTGGTGACGCTGGATAGTAGCGTCTGCGGTTTCCAGGGGCTGCAGGCCCTTTATAGCCATGTCCTTAAGGGTGTCAAAGGTGGCATCTGGATGGTCTACACTGTGTTCCAAATTATTATGAAAATAATATTTTCTCAGATTTTCCCAAATTACCTATATGAATTGCAGTCATTGTAATTTTCCAGTCAAATAACTATTAGAGTACAATTGAAATGTTTTTGTACAAACTGCCTATGATAACAGTATATTTTAAAAAAAATAAAAAACTCAAACTGCACTCAAAATGCATGTTCCAAATTATTATGCACAGCAGAGTTTTCAACCTTTTCATTTTAATAAAGAACAAAAAAATGGTCATTTTAGAAATTATAAGCATTAGCATGTTATTACAAACTGAAATCAAACAGTTTTCAACTCAAAACTTTATTCTAGGTGATGTTACATTTGTACATAGGACCACTTGTTCGAAAGGAGCTTCTGAACTCTCTCGTCCATTGAATTTGTCAGGTTTTGGATGGTTTCTGCTTCCAATTGTTTTGCATGAGGACAGAATACCCTCCCAGAGCTGTTGCTTAGATGTGAACTGCCTTCCGCCATCATAGACACTCCTTTTGATGATGCTCCAGAGGTTCTCAATGGGGTTGAGGTCAGGGGAGCATGGGTGCCACACCATAAGTTTGTCCCCTTTTATGCCCATAGAAGCCAGAGATGCAGATGTGTTATGTGCAGCATGAGATGGGGCATTATCATGCATACAGGTGGAGCGGGGCCTCAGGGCAGTGTAGATAGATAGATGGTGGAACGGTGTGCTGGGCGTTGTAGTGCGGGTAGATGGCGCAGCCGGAGTAACGGACAGAGACAGGGGGTTTTGCTTTGTTACCTTTACTGGTACAGCTGGTAGATATGGTCCAGGGTACTCTAGGTGAAGGGCGCACTTTTGGACTTCTCCCCAGGGAGCGGGTGCAAGGCCTCCTGATCCGTGTCTGCCTCCATGTTGCTCTGAAGTAGGACCTCCGGTTGGTAACCACTTTCCCTGGACGTCGGGGCCTTCGTGGTTCCTTGTCCTGTATGTGTCTAGCTTCAGGTTTGCCAGGGACTTGTAGTCCTCCTGGGATTCCGGTCACCCCTACTGGGAGTAAAGGGTCCCTGTAGGCTCGGACCCGGTGTCCGGTGTATTTACTGGGGTGACCCTGGTATGCTCCTCTGCCCCCTTGATCACTCCTTTCTTCCTCTCGCCTTCGGCCATGCTCGGGGCCCTCACTAGGCTTCAGTACTGCTGGAGGCCTAGCTTGCCTCACACAGCAGCCTGCGTGCTCCTCTTTGAACACACTGTAACTGATCTAAACTAAAAACTGAGCTGCCTGGCTCCACCTTCCCTTTATATATCCCTATCAGGGCTCCCTCTGCTGGTACGATGTGGAAGGTGGAGGTGTTTGCATGTAGTGAGGGCCTCTTGTGGAGAGTCCTGTCCGTGCAGCCTTCTGGGTTCTGTGGAACCATGTGCAGCAGGGCGCCACATACACCCCTAGCCACAAGAGGGGATGTCAGAGAGGGCAGTGATTATTCATCTTTTGCTGCATCTTTTATGCCTTTTCTCCATTATTTGATGCATTTTTGGTACAGATGTGAAGCAGTGTTTGTATACAGGGCTGTGGAGCCGGAGTCGGAGCCCATTTTGGTGGCGTCGGAGTCGGTATAAAATGGACCGACTCCTAAAATATATAATAAATTGGGTACAGTAGTTCAATGCAGTTTGGGGAATATTTTTTCATAAGAATTTGGGAAAGTTATGAAATGTCCTATAAATGTCTGTCCTATTCCTGATCTAAGGGTCTAGACTTTTATCTGAGATGAATCTGTGCTACAGTAAATTTATCACTTAAACATGAGTCATGTATGAGGGAGTCGGAGTCGGAGTTGTGGAGTCGGAGTTGGAGTCGGTGACATGGAAATTGAGGAGTTGGAGGTTTGGCTTACCGACTCCACTCCTGGTTTGTAATACGGTTTCTATAGTACAGAAACACTGATTCTCCACTCAAAAAAGTAACTGCAGCTTTTTTACATGCATTTTTCTTAGATTCAACATAGAAGCCCATCGTGAAATAAAATCACCAAAACCGCACAGTTCAGCAGCTTCTTTAGACCACAGGGGGTGCAGTTTTCATTAAATCACATCCACTTTGCTTGGAGAGTTAAACACAGCAAAATTTCTGTGAAAAAAGTAGCAGAAAAAATGCAGCATTTACACTACTTGTGAATAGGGCCTAAATGTCTAAGCAAAGTGGATGTGATTTCATGAAACTCCTGCCCTCAGTGCAGCTAAAGACGCTCTTGTACTGTGAGGTTTTGGTGCATTTTTTCTCTTTATGCTTCCATGTGTAGCCTGAAGAAAATGCATGTAAAAAATAATGCTGTCGCATTTTTAAGTGTAGAATTAAAGCTTTTCTGTACTATTAACCCCTTCAAGTAAATATACGTCATTGACCGCATCCTTGCCTTTCATACGGGCTCACATGCTGAGCCCGCATCTTTCTCAGCACTTTATAACTGATTAATCACCCATCAAATGCCTCTAACAGCTGGAGGTGGATCCAAGATCCACCCGCGGCTGTTAACCAGTTTAATGCCGCTGTCATTCACTGTCAGCGGCATTTAACATGCACAGACAGGAAGCATGTTATTGATTCCACTCATCGGCGTACCATCATATAATGATCGCGGGGCGCCGATGAGTTATCATGACAGCTGGGGGTCTGCTGTAGATGCCTGGGCCTGTCAACACGATCCTCCTGTGAACGTGTGGCGCCCCTGAGGGTTCAGTCGCCACAAGGGTACTGCACCTCAGACTGAGGTGTGGTATCCCCTCTCCGAGGTAAGGAAGGAGCACCTCTCAGGGCTCAGCCATCCATCCAACACTACACCTCTCCCACCTGAGGGGGGCTTATATGCACCAGGGTGCTGCCCCAGCCGGGATAAGAGGAGATGGGAGGAACCAAAGATAGGGGGAACCATGTAGTGGGTGAGGGTGGAGGACGCACTTTAGGTTACACCACAAAATTCATATTTAATAAGCGGCCATCTTGGGCTTATGGTCTTTGATTGTGATCTTCATCGCTGAATGTGGCTTTCTGTGTGAACCTGCAGCTGATTGAGGATACACGGTCCTCGTTCTCTGGCCTTGAGTCGAGGAGCGGGCTAGAGTTAACGGTTGTCTCTACCCGGTCAAGGTCCCTACCTAAGAAGGCCTGGAGGGGAGCAGAGGAGACAAGCTCCGCAGGCAAAAGGATCCCAGGGGGATGCAGACGGAGCGGCATACGCCACCTGTCTTCACTATTCTGGCCTAGTCAGAGGGATTCCTGCTGCAAAAGGGGTACCGGCCCCCGATATCTGGCTTTGCTATTCCATGTCCTAGTCAGAAAAGCCCGGAGGCTTGGAGGATCCCACCGGGTAACGGACGGAGCGGAGTCACCACCCTTACCCTTGTTCTGTGTATAGCCAGAGGGAGACCCAGCCTTGTAACATGCACCACATACGGACAGGAGAGGACCTAGTGGGAAAGTGTAGGAACACTCTGGTGCAGGGGGTCCTGATTGATGCACCCAAACTACCCGGAGTGTGCTGAACCCCTTCCTGGTGGCCGCAGCGCAAGGAGAAGCCTTGCAGCTGACACCTAACAACGTGAGTAAAGCTTGGAAGACTGCATCCATTGCCTCCGGTCCCTTATTTCAGCGCGACACCACACCGCACCACCCACTAAGACTCCCCTGATCCGCCTGTGGGGAGTAGTACCATCTTCTGCTGCCACGACATCCCGTCTCAGAGGACTGCGCAGCGCTGGTGGCGAATCACCAGACACCACAGGTGGCGTAGTCATTACATCCACTCGATTACCACCGTCCCTCCTGGCCCTTATTTTTACTGTGACGACCCTGGGCACGGGCTGGGCCTAGGCCACGACTGCATCCACCTTCCACCTGGAGGCCCGGTTCCGAGTACCCCCCATCTCTCAGGGTAGTGCCAGCGAGTGGGAGCGAGGCGTCACAAACGCCTCCATACAAGATTGTGATTTTTGCTATAGATAGGAGAGCTGAAGCACAGCTTTGTATAGCACAAGCTTCTGCTAAGAGGGCTATTAAATAAACTAAAAAAGTAAAATAAAAGTTTTAAAAAATATAAAAAAAAATAAAAACACACAAAAGTTCAAATCACCCTTCTTTTGCCCCATTAAAAATAAAACAAAATAATAAAAAATACACATATTTTATATCGCCGCATTCAGAAATGTCTGGTCTATCAAATTGTAAAATAAAAATAATCTAATCGGTTAACGGCGAAATGAGAAAGAAATCAAAACGCCATAATTAGGGTTTTTTGATCACCGCAACATTGCAATAAAATGCAATAAAAGGTGATCAAAACATTATATTTACTCCAATATGGTATCAGTAGCTATGTCAGCTCAGGGCGCTAAAAACATAAGCCCTCACCCAGCCCCAGATCTAAAAAAATGAGAACTTTACAGGTTTCGGGAAAATGTCAACAAAAGCAAAAAAACTTTGACAAATTTCTGAATTTTTTTTCACCACTTAAATAAAAAAAACTATACATGTTTGATATCTGCGTATTCATACTGACCTTGGGAATCATATTGCCAGGTCAGTTTTATCATATGTTGAAAATGGTGAATAAAAAAATCAAAAAACTATTGTGAAATTGCACATTCACCGCACTTGGAATTTGTTCCTGTTTTCCAGTACACTGTGTGGCAGAATAAATGGTGTAATTAAAAAGTACAACTTGTCATGCAAAAAACAAGCCCCCCATGGCTATATGGCTGGAAAAATAAAAAAATTATGGTTGTTGGAAGAAGGGGAGGAAAAAACAAACAAAAAAACGGAAAATTGCCCAAGGTTGAAGGGGTTAAAAGAGCATTAAAAACGCAACTTCATATCTGCATCAAATGAGGAAAACGTGCAGTAAAAAAGCAATTAAAAAATGCAGCATTTATGCTATCGTGTGAACACGTCCTCAGCGTTACAGTTTTCTTACATTTTTTATGGGTTTAACAGAGAAAAAAGAACAATCACACCATTTTTTACAACAATTACAAATCACCACAAATAATCTGATCGCTGTGTGGTGTGGGTTGTTATGATTACAGGAACACAAATATATCTGTTATTTTCTGAGTTTTGATGTTTATTTATTTTTTTAAAAGAGCATTAAGGGTATGTGCACACGATGCAGAAATGCTCAGGATTTTTTCCTAAGCGTTTCTGCATCTCTCTGGCAGGAAAAAACGCATGCGGATTGTACATGCGGTTTCCTGCCAGGGACATGCGGAAATTAAGCGGTCTTCACTTTCATTTCCGCATGCGGGTTGACAAGCGCTTTCCAAGCGATTTTAGCTTCACTTGGAAAGTGCTTGTCAACTTCACACTATATAAATCCATGCAACCGGCATGGATTTATATAGTGTGTGAATGTCAAAAAATAAAAAATAAATCTATACTTTACCCTCTGATGGCCCCCGGTGTCCTGCTTCATCGGTCCCGGCTGCCGGCAGTGAAGACTTTAGGACCTTCCGACGTCAGCGTCACGTGACCCGTCACATGACTCTGACGTCAGCGAAGGTCCTTCATTCAACCGCGAAGTGCGCGGGAAGCCGGCAGGACGCAGCGCGGGCCGTCAGAAGGTGAGAATATATATATTTTTTATTTTATTCTTTTTTTTTTAATGGTACCTGGGTCTGGATGCGAGTCCTCTCATCCACACCCGGGTACCATCCGCACATTAGACCGCATGAAAAGCGCATCAACATATACAGTGATGCGGATTCCATGCGGTCTAATGCAAGTCAATGGCGGCAAAAGAGCAGCGTTTCCGCAAAATTAATTGACATGCTGCGGATTTTTGACCGCAGCGTTTACGCTGCGGAAAAATCCGCATCATGGGCACAGCACATGCGGATTTCCATTGGGGAACATTGCTGCCCTTCTACCATGCGTTTTTCATGCGTTTCCGCAACTGCAAAAACGCCGCGGAAACGCATGAAAAACGCATCGTGTGAACTCAGCCTAAAAATCATATTATTGTAATTAGTTTTCAATAATTTTACAGGAAATAAAAAATTTGACTTTCTCTCTACCTGTACAATAGAGGGACATAGAAATACTCTGCAATATATAATGTATCTCTATGTATTAATATAATTTGCCTGCGGGTTCAGAGCCTGCACTGCAGATTCAAGTATACATAATTCTCCCATGCTGATCAGTGTAAGCTGTGTCTCATATCTGTAGCTTCTGTCTGCAGTGATACAGGTTGTTGGTTCGATTCCTGGGGAGACCAAACCAGAAGAAAAATTGAAATTTTTGTAATTGTTTTTCAATAATCTTAAGGGAAGAAAAAAAAATCAGAATTTTACCTTGCCTCTAGAATACAGAGAATAACACCCATGCCGACGCCCCTGCACGGTTACCCCTCCTCCTCCATGCAGGGACGCCAATATACTCACCGCCGCTGCCAAATGGTCACCTCCCTGTCGCTCGGCATGTCCTCGTTCCCTGTGGCGCGCCTAGTGCAAGCGCATGCTCCCCTGTTCTTAAAGAGGCAGCACGCACCTGCAGAGATGCTCCCAGCCAATAGCTGGGAGGCATCTAAGTGTAATTAGGGAGGTGCCTGAGCAATGTGGTTCCATTAGTGGGTGTTTGTATAACTAGTGTGTTGCCAGGTCCCAGTCCTAGTACCCGAGTCCCCTGGTCCTTGTGTGGTTACAGCCTGAAACCGAAACCCTAACCCCTAGTTCTTGTGTGGCCAGAGCCTGAATCCGAACCGTTTGTCCGTGTGCAGCCAGAGCCGGAACCCAAACCTCTGGTCCTTGTGTGGCCCAAGTCTGAACCTGGTACTGCATTTGGTGGTACCTGTGAACCCTGAAGTTGCTCCTGCAGTACCTAACCCCTGAAGATGCACGAGCTGAACCCTGAAACCGCACCTGCGTTATCCGAACCTGAAACGTTCTGTCAGTAATAGAACCTGCCGGTGCCTGTTCCAGGATTCGAATCAAGCCCTGTCTGTGACTCTGTATCAGTATCCGTTCTGCCTGAGAATCCAGAACCTGTGCAGTCTGAACTGAGTCCATATCCTGTTCTGCCAAGTTACTCTGAGTTCAGTCTGTGTCAACGTACCAGACCCTTGGAGTCAGCAGCTGCAGTACCATGGACTGCATAGGAGTGGCACCTGCCAACTACCTGCAGCTCAAGCCCGACTCCACCATCAGGAGCTCCAGTGAACACCAGGTAGCCGCTTATCTACGTCCCTTCCTACGTAATCCCGGAACTGTGGCACAGTGAGTTCACGAACCACGTCCGCCACCTGTGGGCGTGCCACAGAAACATAGAAATACACTGCTATGTACAGATGTATCTCTATGTACTAAGATAATCTTCCTGTGGGTTCACAGCCTGCATTCCAGTTTCAAGTATCCAAAATTTTCTCATTCTGATATGTGCTGGATGTGGCTAATAGCTGCTGTCTGCAATGATACAGGTTGTGGACTCAATTTGTTGGAGCATTGTCTCTCTGCTACACGTGACGCCATATGTGAAGGCCTCTGACTAGCTAAGTGATTTATCTCTGTTTTTTCTAATATTACAGCTGTTATCTGTTACAGCTACTCTTGATGAACCTCATAGAGAGGAGAAATGTGTTGAGTTATATAACAGGTTATGTGGCTTTGATATGAAAACTGGACTGGAGGTGTTTGACACCCTAGCATTTTTGACTGAATTTTTTGCTATTTGTGCACGTTTTTTATTTTTTGCCTAGTACTGGCAGCTGTGATTCATGGTCTATTGTATTATGCTGTCTGACTAGGTACATTGGGTAGTACTGCATATAACATAGTCCATTATATTCTTATATGAAAGAAATCATCGGCCTTGCATTGTCTATTTTGAATACCTTTTTCCATCACAGCCCCAGTTATACTTATCTATCCACGATTACCCTGGATAGGGTCAGATAGGGCCTGCAGGGATAGACACCGATGAGTGAGGGCGCCACTGCGCAGGATAAGGGTGTCAACTTCTACTGGCAGGCAGGGGCAGTGTAAATGCTATGTAAGGCACAGTATCCCATTACATTAGGGTGTACCCATATCCATATATGAAGGCAAATTAACCACATTTTGCTGTGACAGAGTGACACCTAATCTCTTGGTCTGCTACTCATTACCACCAACTTGCAGATAACAAACAATACCATCATCTTAGTGCAAGTAGACACTTGTATATATATCTACTAGGGACTGCACCTACATCCCAAGCATCTCTTGCAACTATAAGCATTCTCTCCAGCTGCACTTGGCATATGTGATATTGACTGTTTTTTCTATCTAGCAACAGGGCCATACAGGGCTAGCAGGGAGAGCCGCCGAGGAGCGGGGGCGCCACTGGCGTAAGAATAAGGGTGCCAACCTCTGCTGTTAGGCAGGGGCGAGTTTGAGTGGTTAATAGGGACATATAGTTCCTTTTTTATGTATATGGTTTTCCACCTGGGTGGTTTGTCTGTTGTATTTTATTAATTATTTATTAAAAGTTATATTTTAATTCTACACCTGCATAATGGTATGTAATGATCAACGGTGAATTATTGTGGACTCAATTGCCGGGGAGACCCAGATCGCAAGAAGAGAGTTGTTAATTTAATTAATGGAAGTGTGTGCAAAGCAGAGATACAGGCCTCACCCCCAAGGAGGCGCTAAGAAGTGATGAATAGTGTTGAGCCACCCCCGTAGTGTTCGAGTTCGGTTCGGTTCGTCGAACACCCGTGTGTTCGCCGAACTGTTCGTCGAACTGTTCGTCGAACACCGTTAAAACCAATGGCAGGCAAACAAAAACACATAGAAACACATAGAAAACACCTTCAAAGGTGTCCAAAAGCTGACAAACTGCTCAGAAGACATAACTAACACATGGAAAAGTGACAAGTACATATAGTCATGCGAAAATAAAAGAGGTGGAGGAGTAAAAGGAGGGGGAGACATAGATATAGGCATGTCATGCCCTTCTAAAATCCAAAAAGTGAGAAGCCGACACGGCCAGTCCGCTCCTGCCCGTGCCACCTCCGTGTCGCCAGGTTTGTGCCAGAGCCGCGGTGAACCCTGACGGCCAGCCCCCCTCTCCCAATACTGGTGCCTGTCCGCTGGTGGGTCGAGCGAGCCCCCCTGTGGTGGAGGCAGCTCTAAGCTTTTTAATTTAAATTGTCTCTCTAATTTGAATGAATACACTTTAAATCCATTTACAAGGATCTATTGGAGGGCAAGTCTCATGCCAGCAGCCACGGTTGCAGGAGGAGGAAGAGGTGGAGCCTGCCGTGTGCTGCTGTGTTTGGTGTGTGGAGAGAGCTCCTGGGAAGGGAGGTTTTGCCTTTACCATCTGGGACTTTTTGTCTGCCCCCTTCCCAGGAAAGGAGGCTTGCTGTGGGATTGGCCTCCGGGGCTGGGCCCCCAGCTCCTGCCCCCCGGTCCAAGCCGGCGGGGGGCAGGAGGAATACCATCGTGGCTGGGATGACCAGGTCCGGAAAAGGCAAGGCGTCCGGCATGAAGACCAGAGGGACCCCCGAGGCCACGGCCGCGGCAGCTCCTCCCCCCGGAGGTAGGCCGAGTACGTGCAGGGGTGCTGCAGCGGTGCCCCCTGATTGGGGCACCAAGGTGGCGAAGGAGTCCACTGTCATCTATGGCTCCCGCATCCATGCGCACCTCTGCGAGTATGAGGACGCCTCTAGGAAGCTAAAATCCCTCTGGGGGGAGTTGAGGGTAGCTCAGGAGAGGTCCGACAGGGCCTCTAGCAGCAAGAAGCCTGAGCTATCTGCCGCGGTCAGGAGGATTAAGAAGGCCATCCAGGAGGTGGAGAACCGGCGGTGTACCATCCTGGCCGGCAGCGGGCCATTCAGAGAAAAGTTGGAGAACGACGACCGGTTCAGAGCCATGGCCGGTGGATCTCTGGAGGGGTCACGGAGTTCCAGCCAGGTTGTGGTGGTGGAGGATGAGGAGGAAGAGGACTGTGAGGAGGAGGTTGCACCCTACCCGCCATCTGGTGGCCTGGTAAGTGATCTCCAGGCATCGCATAGCGGGATATCCCCTCAGCAGATGGCTCTCCCGTCTGACTCTAGCCCTTCAGAGGGCAGCGGGAGCGAAGGGGAGGATGAGGATGGTGGTAGTACTAGTGAGGGGGGCTGCCTCGTCATGAAGCAGATCAGGCAGATTGAGTCCCCGGTACGTTTTAACCAGCTGACGTTCGGGGATGAGATCTGCGAGGACGAGGCAACCGGGAGGGGGATGAAGAGGAAAGCGAAGAGAGCTATGAAAAAGAAAACATCGGTAACACATAAATTTGTGTATGTCCCCCTCTCTGGGGCCCCCCGGTCCCGTTGTGCGGCACCCGCCACCCACCCCGGCTCGGGCCCTGATGTGGGTCTGCAGCGAGGGGGCGGGGAGACTATAGTCCATGGTACGCAGAGCGCCGCCTCTGTTTGTAGTAATGAAGATGGTGTGTCGGATGTGTCTGACATGGAGCATGGCACGGAGGGCGGCCCGGCGGCGGGCAAAAACCATGGTGGTGCTCAGGCTGGGTCCCCTGTGAGAGAGGGGGCTGGCCTGGCACCTGGTGTGCCTGCTGGCGTGCGGGGGGCGGCGAGCGTAACTGCCGCTGCCACCTGCTCTGCTGGCGGCACACCGGCAGCCGGGGCCGCATCTCCGGCGGCGTGTGCTGGGAAAGTGTCTGGGTCCCTCACTCACGGATCCGTTAAATCTGGATCACTTTTGGGGACCCAGGCATCCGGTAAGGCATCTGGCGGGGCAAAAAGTGCGGGGCCTGCAGCTCCGGCAGAGCCGGTTCGTAAAAGGAAGGTGGTGGGGCCTGCTCCCCCGGCGGGGTCCGTGGCGAAGTCGGGGCCCCCGGCGCAGGGGCCCAGTAAGGGGTCGGCGCTGAGGGCTCTGCCACCGGTGGATGCCGAGGGGGAGTGGCCTAGCCTGGGGCCGGCCGCCGGAGTTGCTGCGGCTAAGCTCTTTGTGGCTAAGGGAGTGACGGTGGGGGGAGCTGTGCCTCCGGGAATTGATGCCGCTGGATCAGGGACCCCCGAGAGTAGACCCGGCTCCGGGCCGGTTTTGGGGGTCCCGTCGCGGCCATTTTCGGGGGGCGTGGCCTCCCTGGCATCCCCCACCCATGTGGGAGTGGCCACGGAGGGCCGCACTGTGCTGCCGGGTGCAGGCGGTGTGGCTTCACAGGTGGGGGCCGCCCATGTAGGAGTGGCCACAGTGAGCAGTACTGTGCTGCCAGGCGCTGGGGGCGTGGCTTCCAGAGCCTGGTCTGCCCATGTGGGCGTGGCCACGCCCGGGGGCGGGGCTTAGCGCCGTCGCCGGTGGCTGCTCCTGGAGCAACAGACACCACAGCTGCGGCCAGTGCCAGTGTGGGGGCTGCCGCTGTAGCTGATGCGGGTGCCTGTGTGCCGGGGTCCGCTGCGTCTGGGGGCTTACCTGGGGCAGGGGATCCGGCACTGCGGGTATCCAGGAAAGCTGCAGCAGGGCTGGATGGTGCAGTGGGAGGAGCTACACCTGGCTCTCTTCCTGCCAGTAAATCAGGAAGCTCCAGGTATGCTGGGAGCAGTGGTGCTGCACTGCTTAAGTCCTGCAGTGTGGTGCTTGATAGGCCAGCAGCATTAAAAGTGAACCCCCTGGCAGGGAAGATGCCACCAGCAGGCGGCAGTACTGGCAACACAAGTAATATGGACGGTGGTAGTGAAACTGTGCCCAGAAAGTGTACACAAAAAAAGAAAAACATTGACCCCGGTGCACATGGGAGTGGGAGCGGGGCGAGTGGGGTGATTGTAGACACAAATGGGGATGGTGTGGGTACGAATGTGTCTGTGGCTGGGGATGCAAATTGTGGGGTGTCTGCGGTAGGGTGCGTAAATGGAGTGTCTGTTGGTAGCGGGGAGCACGGGGGGGGGGACTGGTCCATCTGCTCCCCCGGCCGCGAGCCCCCGGAGTTTTGCGGGGGTAGTGGCTGGGGCCTCGGGGTCCTCTCAGGGGGTTTCCTCGCCTCTGGACCTCAGGGACGGTGACTTGCGACGCCGTTTTCTGGAGGCCCTCAAGAAGGGAGAACGGACGATCACAGTAGAGGAAAGAGAGGTGGATCTGGCCTTTTGGCTGGACAGGCATGGCCAGGCTGCCTTCCAAGATAAAAGGGAGGGGGAAACAGTGTGGTCCCTCCCGACAGCCGGGCAGGGGGTGGCCAGGAGGAATGTAGTCCGTCTTCGGTGGAGGGGTAGTGAAGCGTGCCTGCCTAGAGCAAGGGTCGTGGAGCTCCTCCTGAAGATGGACTTCAGGGCAATTGACATCTTTGCCCTGATCCATCCTTTTGGTACCTCCATCTTTGACATCAGTTTTGTTCGGCCGGAGGGCTTAGAGCTTTTCTGGTCGAATTTTGAACTGGTGAAGGGGGAGCCCGGCTGGCGAGACTTTGCCGTACAGGCGGTGTCTCGCCAAAATGGCGTAAAGAGGGTGACCGTTCTAACAAATAACGAGTCACTCTCAGGGATCGATATTATGACGTGGCTTTCTCGTTATGGGGAAGTCACAGAGGTCCCAAAGAAGAACAGGGACGAGTTCGGCATTTGGTCAGGGGGCTGGACCTTCATGATGAAATTGAAGGTTTCAGGTGGTACTGTCACTCACATCCCCTCCTCGGCATTCCTGGGGAGGGACAGGATCCTGATCTTCTACCAGGGGCAGCCGAAGGTCTGCCACAGGTGCGGTGACCCCCGCCACTTCAGCGCGGGCTGCAAGGTGCAGAAATGTGCCTTGTGTGGCGGGGTAGGTCATCTGGCCGTGGCCTGTGGTGACATTAGATGTCACCTGTGTGGTGATCTAGGTCACCCATATAGCCGCTGCCCACATTCCTTTTCCAACACCATCTCTGGTCAGGCGGAGGAGGGCCGCGGGGGGTCCCCAGTGGTTCATCTTCTGCTGGAACTGGAGGTGGGGGCGGGAGGGGAGTTGAGGGGTCAGGGAGGAAAGGCGAGGCAAATACACCTGCCCACCAGTGGCAACAGGTGAGGCGCCGAAGGGACAGGGGGCAGGATAAGCCCCAGGCGACTGGGGTGATGACTGTCCCCTCCCCGGAGGTTGCAGCCGGAGCCTCTGAGGCCCTGGGGGAAAAGGCGGTGAGCGAGGAGATCAGGAGGATGGAGAGGGAGGAGGCGGCTGCTTCCGATAACTCCTCCCAGTATGAAAGTCTGGATGAGGAGGTGGTGGAGCAGCCAAAAAAATCAGGTGACAAAAGTACCAGTAGTCGGAGGAAAAAGAACAGGAAAAGGGTAAAAAAAACTAAAGCCCCCCCCCCCCTTGACCACTACGGTGCCTACGGAAGGGCTGACCGGCTCCCCTCTGATCCCCCTCTCCAATCGGTTCCAAGCCCTCGATGACTCTGCTGTGTCGGAGGTTGGGGGTAAGGAGCCGGAGACAACATCTGGGGTGCCTTCAGGGGGCAGCGGGGTCTGCCCCTGGGGGGGGGACTGCCACGGGGTCTGGAGGCGAGGAAACCTGTGCTAGGAAGGAAGTGTCCGATGCTGGAGGGGCGGGCATGGACACCTCGGTATCCCTAAAGAGGAGGGGTGACTCGGGCTCCTCCTCAGAAGGCGAGAAGAAAAAGGGGGGTACGGGGAAAAAGAAGGCCATCTAACTCAATCACCCATGATGGCAGAACCTACCCTTGACTCTGGCGTCGATTAATGTCGCCAGTATAAAGTCAGATGCGGCCAGATTTACGGCCTTTGATTTTTTCACCCGAGTTGAGGCTGACATTTTATTTTTGCAGGAGACCAGACTAACGGACATGGGGGCCATTTATAAAGCAAAGAGGGAGTGGAGGTGTGGGCCCTCATACTGGTCTCTTGCGGCCGAGCCGTATAGCGGGGTAGCGGTCCTTTTTAAGGCCGCTTCGGTGGAATGCAGACGGGTGATTGAGGTAGAAATGGGGAGGTGCTTGGTTCTTGACGTCTTCATGAGGGGACAGGAGCTCCGGCTCATTAATATCTACGGCCCGCAATCTAAGTGGGACCGTAAATGTCTCTTCCTGAAGGTCAAGCCCTATCTTTTTACAAGCCGGCAGGTGGTCTTCGGTGGGGATTTTAACACTGTAACTAGATCCCGTGATAGGGGAGGCCCCGGAGACCGGCTGGCTTATGATAGCATAGCCCTGAATAGCATAGCAAGTGAAGCTCGCCTGGTGGATGTCCACATCCGGCACACCCCAGGTCACGGGGGTTTCACCTTTCATAGGGGTAGCAGTAGGTCTAGGATAGATAGGTTTTATTTAAAGGAGGAGGCCGTCTCTTCTGCAGTGTCCGCTGTGGAGGTGGAATTCTCCGATCACTGTTTCATTTTCTTTTCCTTGAATGTTACAGAGACCCCCCGGATGGGGAGAGGCCTGTGGAAGCTGAATTCGTCCCTGTTGGAAGAAGCTGATGTAAGACAATCCTTTGAGGAATTTCTTCAGAGCCAGGTACCTCTCTTGGGTCTCTGTAGTACTAAGTCTGAGTGGTGGGAGATCTTCAAAAGAAGGGTTGCAAGGTTCTTCCGTCAGCTCTCGAGCCTCAGGTGCCTGAACAGGCACCGCCTGTATCGGGATCTGGGGAGGAAACTCGAGCAGCTCGTCTCGACTGGAGGGGACCGTGAGGAAGTCTCTAGGGTGAAGGCCTTGCTCAAGGGGTGCCAGTATGATAGGCACACATCCTTGGTTTTTGAGAGTGATTTCGGGAGGTACCGCTCGCCCGACCCTTACAGGAACTGCAGGATGTCAGTGAGTTGTAAGGTGGTAACAGGACTGATCGACAGTACGGGGTCCCTGAACAGATCCAAATCAGGGATCCTGGAGGTGGTCAGATCCTTCTACTCGCACCTCTTGGGGGGGAGGGAACCTGATCGGGATGAGATGTCGGCTTTCCTGGCTGAAACCATCCCTGAGCCAGGGGATGACCCCTCTCTTCATGCTTTGGTGGAAGCAATCAGGGAAGAGGAAGTGAGACGGGCGGTTGATGGGCTCCGGCCCAAAAAGTCGCCTGGTCCGGATGGCTTAACATCCGAGTTTTACAAGACTTTTAGGGACTCCTTGGTCCCCCTCTTGACTGAGGTGTTTAATGAGTGTCTCTCCTCGGACGCTCTGCCCAGTTCAATGAGGAAGTCAGCCCTGATTATTCTGTCAAAGGGTAAAGACTCGTCACGTATTGAGAATTGGCGTCCCATAGCGCTTCTCAATACGGACCGAAAGGTTCTGGCAAAGGTGCTTTTTAATCGGTTGGTGAAATTTGCACCCCGGCTCCTTTCGGGGGCCCAGCACTGCTCTGTTCCAGGCCGCAGCACATTTAGTGCTGTGCTCGGTGTCCGAGAGGCAGTGGAGCAGAGCAGGTCAGGTCACTGGAAGGGGTACTTGCTGTCCTTAGACCAGGCGAAAGCTTTTGACCGGGTTAACCACGAGTACCTCTGGTCCGTCCTTCTGAGGTACGGTCTGCCCGGGAGGTTTGTTGATTGGTTGAGAGTTTTATACAATGGGGCAGAAACTTTTCCACTTGTGAACGGTTGGGTCGGACCCCCTTTTGAGGTGAAGTCTGGTGTCCGCCAGGGCTGTCCACTGAGCCCACTGTTATACGTATTTGCGATTGACCCCCTTCTAAGGAGGGTGGAGCGTGGACCGTTGGTGGGAGTCAGGATGGACCAGGTGGAGCCAGATGCCACCTTGAGGGTAGTGGCGTACGCCGATGACGTTTCCCTTTTTGTAACCTCGAGAGGGGAGGCAGATTGGGTCATGTCTGAGGTTGAGCGCTACTCGGTGGCATCCGGGTCCATGACCAACCGGGATAAGTGTGAAAGTCTCTGGCTGGGAGGGGGAGATCCTAGTTTTGATCTCCCGGACACTCTTCCAGGGCCTCAGGCCACAGCAAAAATACTAGGCATCAGTTTCGGCCCGGGGGACTACCCCCAGCAAAACTGGGAGGGCAGACTTAAGATTGCCGCCCAGAAGGTGGATCAGTGGAAGGGCTGGTCCTTGACCCTGAGGGAAAGGGTTAGCCTGGCCAAAGGGTATTTGCTTCCTTTACTAATATACCTGGGCAGTGTCTGCATCTTGCCAGAGCCTCTTTGGACATGGGTCTACAGCCTGTTCTTTCAACTATTATGGGGGAATAGGCTGAACCTAATCAGGAGGGAGGTCACGTACCGCACGAGGAGACTTGGAGGGTTGGGTATGGTCAACCCAGTGGTGTTCCTAGTAAACACCTTTATTAAGGCAAACATCGCCAACCTCTGGTTAGAGAGGGCTCCTCCGTGGGTATTCTCCTGTAGGGGGTGGTTTCGGCCTTTCTTCCAGGAATGGGAGACAGGAGGGCAGGTGAAGGACCTTCGAACGCCTCATGGGCATCTTCCGGCTTATGCTACCCCGGTTCTGAAGGTGATCCGTCGGTGGGGTCTGGGAGTGTGGGAGATCAGGACCTTGTCAAGGAGGTTACTTGACAATAGGGTCCTGTTGACCCACTTTCAGAAGCCCCTGGCGCTCAAGGATTGCCCAAGCCGGGATCTGGAGGTAGGGCTTGGGTTATTGAACTCTAAACGGATCCCCTTGAAGTTTTGGGACTTGGCTTGGCGCTGCTTCCATGGGAGACTGTATGTGAGGGACAACCTGAAGTACAGGAACTCTGATGACCGGGATTGTCCCCGCAAGGAGTGTGGCGGCATGCTTGAGAGCATGGAGCACTTCCTGCTTCGGTGTCCCTTTAATACAGAGGTCTACAGTAGGGTGGGTGCTTCCATTGGCTGGCCCAGGCTGGCAGGCCTTTCCTATGCGGAGTGGGCCTATGGGGCATTCAGGTCCCTGGGTGGCCGAGATCGGGGCACTGTTTTCTTAGTTAGCTTAGTGACTAGGTTTTACACGTGGAACGCGCGGTGCTTAGTGTCCACCCAGCAGAAAGCCCTCCCCCGGGAAGAGGTGATTAGGAACATCCTGGGTGACCTGGCAAAAGTGCGCTCGCTGGAGTATGAGAGGCTGGGTGCAGGGAGGGCTTCCCTTCTATGGAGGGGGTTCTCATTCAATGTGCCCTAGGGAGAGTTAGGTTATGCGTGTCTGTGATAGGGTGAGTTAATCTCCTTCTATACTTTATATTTTTTTTTGTAGGGTCAGGTCGTTGTGTAGGGTCAGGGAGGGACAGACAGGGACAGTCATCAGGGATAGGTAGTTTAGTATTAGGTTGGTAGTGAGGGTCAGTGAGGGACAGGTAGGGACAGGTAGGGAAAGATTGGTAGGGCGCTAGGGACAGGTTTTTTTCTTTTCTTTAATAGGGAGGGACAGGGTGTTGTGTGTTAGATTAGGGTGAGAGCCTCTGTAGTCTCCAGTTTCCTGGTGGTGGGCTGCTCCCCTCACATTGTAGTTTTTTGTTTTGCGGTATTGGAATCGGAATATAGGGCTTGCAAGCACTGAACTTGGGTCTGATTTTTGATTTATGGTTGGTTCTTTGTGGTTTGAAATTATCATGTTACTGCTAAGTGTTAAAACAGACTTTTTATGTTGTGTATTGTATGTATATGTGTATTATATGTATATATATATGTGTATTGCGCGTGGGGGGATGTAGTTTTAGGTTGGGTGGGGTGTTTCGGGGGGAGGGGGAAGGGGTGTTTTTATAAAAAAAAAAAAGAAAAATGGACATCCTGCGGGATGCGGGAAAGGGACCCTTTTTGCGCGTAAATGGCCACAAACTTTCGTGGGACCTTGTTGGTGTTAAGAGGCCACAGACTTTCGTGGGACCTTGGGTGTTTAAAAATGGTGGTGGGGGAAAAAAAAAAAAAAAAAAAAAAAAAATTGTGTGTAGAGTGTTAGTTTTGGCCAGGTGGCCCATCTCTTATTTTTTGCGGTGGGCCGGTTATTTAGTTTTCCTTTTTGGGGTTAGGTGTGAATGTGCAGGTATGAATGTTGCGGATGTTAGGGGTCTTGTGCGCTTAAGGGCGTGGCCTGGCTGGTAGGTAAAGAAGGTCTTCCCTTGCTGGGGGGTCTTTTGGAAAGAACGAAGACGTTTTGTGTCTTGTGTTTCGTGTCAAGTGTCATGTGTTAGTTTGTTGGACTCTATATAATTTTTGGATTTGGGCTATGTCTTGCTGGGGTTTTTTGTTTTTCTTGTATAATGTTTGTATTTGTGGTTTATATTTGTGTTTTGTTTTTGTGTTTTTGTACTTTTATATAAAATAAAAAAAAAGAGTTCCAGCTCCAGTAGCGTCCACTAAAGCTGCTGCAGTTAAAAAGCTTTTATAAGGATCTAACTCGGCTGTCCACCGCAAGGCATCCTACTGCCAGTCCCAGCCCCTATGCCTTGGGGTGCCTCCTGATGCTCTTCACTAAGTATCCCATGGTCCCGAAGCATTTCCTTTGAAAAAATTAAGTGTCTAAACTACAGGTGGTGTAGCTTGCTTAACAGCCGGGATAATCCGCTGACTAGCAGACACTGCTACTAGGCACAAAGTATTTCCTGGGCTAGATGCAGTTAAAAATTTGTAATTAGATACTCTCGTTGGATGCTGAGAAAGCATTCCATAGAGTCTCCTGGCACGCCATATATGATTCTCTTAAAAAGCTTGGGGTAGGGGTCTAGGGGACCCTTTTATAGACAAAATCACGGCCCTGTATCGCAATACGTCACCTAGGCTGAAGATAAATGGAACTGTAGCACCCTGAGGGCTCGGTTGCTACAGACGTATTGCACCTCACCCAGAGGTGTGATATCTCACTCTCAGGTAAGGATGGAGTGTGGATCAGGACCCGACACCTGCATGCATTACACCACATTGCCGTGGGGCAGGGCGACCAATATGCCCCTGAGATGGGCACGACAGTCCCTGTCCCTGGCTGGAGTGGGGGGAGGGAACACTGAGGAATGGGAACCCTGTAGTGCAGGAGCAGGGAGGAAGCAGTTCCTGGGTGCATTGAGAAGGGAATATAAAAGGTGGGCACCATCTTTAGTTCAGTGCAGAGAAGTCTGAGCAGAAGTGGCAGGGAGCAGGGGCTCTGCATGAGCTCTGCTCCGGAGGCGGGCCTAGTAACAGAGGCCCAGGCCTGGAAGAGGGAGAAGGAAGGAAGAGGAGCGGAGAAGGCTCCAGGAACGAGGAATGAAGGGATCCCAGGGGTGCGGACGGGCGAGTCGCCACCCCACGCCCGAATGCGTGGAGGGGTTAGGCCAAAGGGGGAGACCGGTCCCCGAACTAGTGGAGGCAGGAAACGACCCTCAGCTAGAAACCGGAGGCTCTGACATTTTATGTGGCGCAGCCCCTCGCTACACCCGCTAGGAAGGCACCACATAGGGTCAGGGAAACTGGCGCCAAGTTTACCAAGAGGAGGCCCGAAGCAGCCGGACAGAAGTGTTGGTAAGAAAGGCCAGACAAAGGACACACAAAGGGGGTCCTGTGAAGTGCTCCAAAGTTATCTGGGAGTTGTCTGAGCCCCTCACCTGGTGAGCACAGTACGACGTGGGCAGCCGTTACCTGCAGACGTGGTCTGGATAATAAGAACTGTGAGTAAAGGCCCTGGACTGCATCACTGACTCCGTGTCGTTACTGCTGCTGCCCTGCACCATCACCCCCATCCTCCGCATACACTGCCCTGAGGCTATACTCCCGTGGGGAGTTATGCTACGCTCTGCTGCACCCACAACACCAGCCTCAGCGGTCTGCCCTGTAGCGGCGGTTCACTCTGACCGCAATCCACGGGTGGGGTAGTCGGACATTTAAACATCAAAACCACATAAATAGTTCCGCCACTGGTTTGACCGCCCTGAGCCACGGAACCGGGTCGCCGCCACGAAGACTACAACCACCAGCATCCACCAAAAAGGGTCCGGCTCCGGGTGTCCCAAGGCCCAGGGGGTGCGTCAGAACATTTTCATCACCTTTCACAATCACCAATGGGACAAGGCAGGGATGTCCTCTGTCCCCTCTCTTATACATCCTAGTGACGGAGCACCTGCTCTCATCAATTCGCCATAACCCCAATATTAGGTGGATTGAGGTGGGAGGCACCGAGTACAAGTGCTCTCTATTTGCTGATGATGTCCTAGTATATATCACTCAATCACATATATCCATCCCTGCTGTTATGGCTGAAATAGATCACTTTGTTACATGGTAAAATTTTAAAATCAATGCAGCGAAGTCTGAGGCCCTCGATGTCTCCCTCCCCAAATCCATATAGGATTCCATCCAGTCCAACTTTCCCTTTGCCTGGCCCTCACAGGGTATCAAATACTTAGGAATTCCTATTCATAGAGACCTCTGCCATCTATGTTATCTTAATTTTGGGCCCTTTATTGAACAATTCCATACAGACCACGGTTGGCAAGTTAGAACTGTAAGATTCACTACGTGAACCACTGGTGTTTTGTGGAAAAGCACATGTACACTGCGTTCCAAATTATTATGCAAAAAGTGTTTAGGAGTGATAAGGGAAGAATTTGTTTGTTTGTCAGTTAAACTCATTGATGGTGATGTGTGTCAGGGCTCTTTATATCACTGTAAGCAATTGCAGACACCTGTGCTAATTAGTTTGGCAGGTGTGTCCAATGAAAGGCAAGACTACTTAAGAAGTCTCTCTCACATTATTAAGCAGCCTGCATTTTCTGCCAAAATGGGAAAGAAAAAGGATGTGTCGGCTGCTGAGAAGCAACAAATTGTGGAGTGTTTAGGTCAAGACATGACTACAATCAACATTGTGCGATGATCAGGATGAAGTGTCTTGGCAATCAAGAAGTATGTAGCTGATTCACAGTACACACGTGTGCGTGCTGATAAGGGCAAATTGAGGACTCTTTCCTACAGGCAATTACGTCAGGTTGAAAGAGCAGCGGCAAAAAAGCCTTGTCATAGCAGCAGACAAGTTTTTGAAGCTGCTTGTGCCTCCAACGTCCCCCGAACAACAAGATGCAGGGTCCTTCAGAGGTTTGCAGCTGTGCATACGCCATCCTGTCGACCTCCTCTATCCACTTCACACAAGCAGAAACGGCTCCAGTGGGCCAAACATTACATGAAGACTGATTTCAAAACTGTTTTGTTCACGGATGAGTGCCGTGCAGCGCTCGATGGTCCAGATGGATGGAGTGGAGGATGGCTGGTTGATGGACACCCCACGCAAACACAGCTACAGCGCCAACAAGGAGGAGGTGGAGTAATGTTTTGGGCTGGAATCATGGGGAGAGAGATTGTCGGCCCCTTTAGGATCCCTGAAGGCGCTAAAGATGAACTCCATAATGTATGTGGATTTTCTCAAACAGCACTTCCTGCCATGGTTCAAGAAGAAGAACCGTGTATTTCACAGCAAGATCATTTTTCTGCATGATAATGCACCATCTCATGCTGCACATAAAACATCTGCATCTCTGGCTGATATGGGCATAAAAGGGGACAAACTTATGGTGTGACCCCCATGCTCCCCTGACCTCTACCCCATTCAGAACCTTTGGAGCATCATTAAAAGGAGTGTCTATGATGGCGGGAGGCAGTTCACATCTAAGCAACAGCTCTGGGAGGGTATTCTGTCCTCATGCAGAACAATTGAAGCAGAAACCATCCAAAACCTGACAAATTCAATGGACGAGAGAGTTCAGAAGCTCCTTTCGAACAAGGGGTCCTATGTGAAAATGTAACATCACCTAGAATAAAGTTTTGAGTTGAAAACTGTTTGATTTCAGTTTCTAACAACCTGCTAATGCTTATAATTTCAAAAATGACCATTTTTTTGGTCTTTATTAAAATGAAAAGGTTGATCGAAAAGTTTGGGGGATCTAAGAGTGTGGCAACCCAGTAGTCATGATTACTTCGAATTCTGACAATATGAGGGTCATGTTGCAGGTAGTGCAGCAAGAAGGCACTTATGTGTCTTGTGCATCTCGGAGCCCCAAAATTATTTTCCGGGCTAGATGCAGCTAAAAATTATTATTAATTTTAAATCTGGTGGAGCTTAGTATAGATGGCCTAATAGGATCAGTGCTGCACACTGCTACAAAGCCCAAATTATTTTCCAGTCAAGATGCAGATAAACATGATTAGTAATTTTAAATCTGGTGGAGCTTATTATAGATGGCCTAATAGAATCAGTGCTGCACACTGCTACAAAGCCCAACTTATTTTCCAGCCAAGATACAGATAAACATGATTAGTAATTTGAAAGCTTAAAACGGTTGTTAGGGTGATTTTAACCAATCATCAAGCTTTTACTCTCCCCAGGATGACACAGGAGTAGAAAAGTCGTTTCGGATCCATGATTTGTTCATCTTTATGAACGTGAGTCTGTCTACATTATCAGTGGAGAGCCGCGTGCGCTTATCTGTCAGCACACCACCAGCAGCGCTGAACACACGTTCAGACAGAACGCTGGCTGCGGGGCATGACAAGATCTCCAAGGCGTAAGTGGCTAGCTCCGGCCATTTATCCAGATTGGAAGCCCAAAAAGAGCAAGGGTCCAGTGACACAGTCATGGCTTCAATGTTTACTTGGAGATACTCGTGTACCATCGTCTCTAGGCGTTCACTATGTGTCAGACTTCTTGTCTCCTGTGGCCTTGCAAAGGATGGGCTAAAAAAGTGGTGAAATTATTCCGCAAAATTGATGTTACCAGCAGATACTGTGGTTCTGTTACGGTTTGAGTGCTGAACACTTGACGGTCCCACGGTTGGCAAGTTGGAACTGTGAGATTCACTACGTGCACCACTGGTGTTATGTGGAAAAGCACATGTAAGATTCTGCAACAGTCTCTGCTGATACTCCTGCATGCGTGCATCCCTTTCTATGGCAGGAATAATTTCGGCAAATTTTACTTTTGTACCGGGGATCTAACAGTGTGGCAACCCAGTAGTCAGGATTATTTCTAATTCTCACAATTCGAGGGTCATGTTGCAGGTAGTGCAGCAAGAAGGCACTCATGTGTGTTGCGCATCCAGGAGCACCAAGTCCCTGTTGTGTTGGTGGCGAGGTAACAATCATGCTTCCTTCCTCTGTCCTCTCCCCCCAACCTCGCACAACAGAAATGTGATCAAGGTCTCCCTCATCTGATGAGTCTTCCATCAGTTCGTCCTCCACTTCTTCCTGGGCTCCTGCACCTTCCTCACTAGTTTGGCTGCTACCATGCGCCCTGGTAAAACCATCTCCCCCACCCTCACATGCCTGCCGCCTTGGTGCTGCCAACCGTCTGGACCTTGCAGATGTTAGCCCTTCCGCATACAACTCCTCCTCCTCTACTTCCTCCACCTCCTCTTGTGCCACCACCTGACTCCGAATTCTGTTTAACATGTGCTCCAGCATGTAAATCACCGGAATAGTCATGCTGATAATGGCATCATCAGCACTAAACATCTTCGTCGCCATTTCAAAACTGTGCAGAAGGGTGCATAGGTCCCTGATCTGAGACCACTCCTCCAGCGTGATTTGCTGGATCTCGTTGGCCCAGGCTATACGTCAGAACGTATTGCACCAGGGCTTGTCGGTGCTGCCACAGTCGCTGCAACATGTGCAGAGTTGAATTCCACCGGGTAGGCACATCGCATTTTAGCCGGTGAAGTGGCAGGCCCAACGACTTCTGTAGAGATGTAAGTCGCTGAGCTGCGGGATGCGAACGGCGGAAGTGAGCACACAGCGACCGTGCCCTCTGCAGAAGGCCATCTAGTCTGGGATAGTGGGCTAAAAATTGCTGGACAACCAGGTTCAACACGTGAGCCATACAAGGCACGTGTGTGACATTGCCCCGGCGAAGGGCCGCACCCAGGTTTCCAGCATTGTCGCACACGGCCTTCCCTGGTTTCAGGTCCAGTGGAGACAGCCATTCATGAAATTGGTTCTCCAGAGCTGACCACAACTCCTCAGCTGTGTGACTCACATTTCCCAGACATTTCAAAGTAAAAACCGCCTGATGACGTTGAGCCCTACTGCCAGCATAGTAAGGAGGTGTGCAGGATCCCTTCTGCGCAGTTAGAAAGCTTGTGGCATGACCAGACAGGCTTTGGGTGCAGGTGGAAGACCGAGAGGAGGTTGAGGAGGCAGAAGCAGTGGAGGAACTTTGACATAAAGAGGATTGACGCACAACTCGTGGGGACGGCAAGACTTGGACAGCAGCCCCTTGTCCTTCTGTCACCATAGTTACCCAGTGCCCAGTCAGCGACATGTAACGCCCCTGTCCATGCCTACTCGTCCAAGTGTCTGTGGTGAAATGCACCCTGTCACACACAGAGTTTCTCAAAGAAGCGGTGGTGTTGTGTGCGACATGCTGGTGGAGCGCAGGCACACCTTTCTTTGAGAAGTAGTGCCGACTGGGCATCTGGTACTGGGGCACTGCGACGGACATAAGGTCTCGAAAATCCTCTGTGTCCACCAGGCGGAAAGGCAGCATTTCTGTAGCCAAGAGCTTGCAGATGGTGAAATTCAACCTCTTAGCTTTCTCATGGCTAGGAGGAAATGGTCTTTTACTTGTCCACATCTGAGGGACCGAGGGCTGGCTATTGTGCTTAGACGGGGTTGATAAGGGTGTCCCCGGCAAACTGCCGGTCTGTGAGGAAGATGCAGGCGGACATGTTAGGTTGCCTTGATCCAAAGGTGGTGCTATCGATGTCGGACAGCGCTCAACACCAGCTGGTGTTACCACCTCCAAAGAAAATGATGACCTGCCAATCACGCTGGCTGTTGCGGGTAAAGAGGTGGCAGGTCTGCGCCCCAAAACAGGTGTGACTGCTGTCCCCCCAGTCACAGAGGATGAAGAGGCCGCGGATGCACAAGATATGGCAGACGGTGGTTGGCCCGGCCGGCTAGGCCGCATTGTAGCACACTGAGCTTCCCACTGCAACTTATGCTTCATGTCCATGTGCCGGTTCATGCATGAAGTACTCAAACTATGTATTTTTTGGCCTCTACTTAGCTTTTGCTGACAAATGTTACAGATAACACGAGTTGGGTCATCTTTATCGATCTGAAAAAATGCCCAGGCTATGCAAGGCTTAGCACCCATGCGACCTGAAGAGCCACCACGACTTGTGGTGAGAGGCAGAGTTGTGTTTGAGGATGCAGTTGTTGACGTGCTTCCAGTACTACGTCTCTGTCCAGGAAGGCGCAACCTGACCTCGTCGTCACTAGCATCTTCCTCCACCTCCTCTGCTGACCTCATCTCTTGGCTGACTGTGGGTTGACAGTAAGTGGGATCTCCAACCTCATCATCATCACCCTGTGTGTTATCACACCCGTCGTCCTCAGAGCCAACCTGTTCCTGCCCTGACAAAAAACTAAAGTTGTCGCTCCAATCAGGTATTTGAGTCTTATCATCATCTTCCTCATTGTCTCCACCAACAGGAGTTACAGTTTGGCAATGAGGGTCTACATTATGGTCAGAACCTTCTGCGTCTGGTCCTGGATCCGACTCATAAAGATTCTGGGCATCAGTGCAGATCATTTCCTCGTCTGGATTCACAGAAGCGCTGGAGTCGACCTCTGATTCCCAGGCTATAGTATGAGTAAACAGCTCTGCAGACTCAACCATCTGTTCTACCTCATACTCAGACGGGCAGCTGGAGATTTGGGAGCTGTGAGGAAGCAAGTGCGATCTGGGTGACACCTTTGAGGACTGGAGTATTTGTGATGTTGAAGTTGATGTGGAGGAGAGCCCACTTAAAGGAGCACTTGATATCCGTTGAAGCACCTGCTGTTTTTGTGCCTCATCTGGAATTTGTAGCGATTGGCGTGGCCGTAAGAAAGGGATCTTATCACATTGTCCGCTAAAAGAAGTAGACATTTTAGTTTGGCTGGAAGATGGTCTTTCTTCTGCAGATGTTACTGTTGCTTTAACACCTACCCCACGGACACAACCTTTTTTCCCCTTCCCAACATGCCTATTCCCCTTTCCACCAGCAGCAGGCCTTTTTCCACTCATTTTGGTGGTTAACTAATTCACAACTCTGGAGTTGTTTGCACAAAAAAACAATGGATGGTAACCGAGCAGAGCTGAGTGGCCAAACTGTGTGTAACGGGTCCGGGAGGCGGAACCTCTGAGCTACTATACAAGGGGGCGGCCCTTGTAAGGGAGCGGGTGGCAGTCTCTGGGTGAACGGACAGGGAGTTACGGCAAGTGATCAGGGCAGTCTCTGGGTAAGGGGTAGGTACGACCTGTGATGGCGGAGCCTCCGGGTAGGCTAGCAGGCAGATGGTAGATGTGTGCTCCCAGGTGAGCAAGCGAGAGTCTCTGGAATAGCAGGTGGTCACGGCACGTGACGGCGGAACCTCCGGGCTGGCAGGCAGGTAGGTAACGGAGAAGCGCTCCCAGGTGAGCGGGCAAGAGTCTCTGGAATAGCTGGTGGTCACCGCACGTGACAACGGGACCTCCGGGCTGGCAAGCAGGCAGGTAACGGAGATGCGCTCCCAGGTGAGCGGGCAAGAGTCTCTGAGATAGCTGGTGGTCACAGCACGTGACAACGGAGCCTCCGGGCTGGCAAGCAGGCAGATAACGGAGAAGCGCTCCCAGGTGAGCGGGCAAGCTGGTCCATAGACAGACTGACCGGAGTAGTAAGGCAGACCGTCGGACCTCAGGCAAGCAGGCAGGTAGCTGATATGCGCTCCCAGGTGAGCGGGCAGGCTGGTCCTTTAGACAGACTGACAGGAGTAGTAAGGCAGACCGTCGGACCTCAGACTGGCAGACAGGTAACAAGTATTCAGGCAGGAATCAGGCAGGTAACTAGCAGGAAACTGGCAGGAAACTGGCAGGTAACTGGCAACGGGACCTGAGGGCTGAAGCACAGGTGAGACACAGGTGCAAACAACATTGCTCGGGCACCTCCATTTTGGAGGAGGTGCCTTATATATGATGAAGTCCTCCGGCCATTGGCCGGGGACTCCTTAGGACGGCGCGCGCGGCCCCTTTAAGAGGAGGGGAGCGCGCGCGCGCGCGCCCTAAGCACAGGGGCCGGGAAGGAGCGCGCGCTGAGAGCAGAGCGGGAGGAGGACGCCGGGAAGGAGCGCGCGCTGACAGCAGAGCGGGGAGAGGACGCCGGGCACGGAGCAGAGCGGTGAGGGGAGCAGCGTCCCTGCCTAGCAGAGGGCAGGGACGCCAGCGCTACACTGTGGTATTAGGCCAAAACTATTGGCTGGGTTAGATGCAGAAAAAAATTATATTCAATTTGCAACCTGATGGAGGTCAGTATAGATGGACTAATACAACAAGTCCCACACAAAGCTAGAAGCCCAATATTTTTTCAGAGGTAGATGCAGAAAAAAATATATTCAGTTTGCAACCTGATGGAGGTCAGTATAGATGGACTAATACAACAAGTCCCACACACAGCTAGACGCCCAATATTTTTTCAGAGGTAGATGCAGAAAAAAATATATTCAGTTTGCAACCTGATGGAGGTCTGTATAGATGGATTAATAGAACAAGTCCCACACACAGCTAGAAGCCCAATATTTTTTCAGAGGTAGATGCAGAAAAAATATATTCAGTTTGCAACCTGATGGAGGTCAGTATAAATGGACTAATACAACAAGTCACACACACAGCTAGAAGCCCAATATTTTTTCAGAGGTAGATGCAGAAAAAAATTATATTCAGTTTGCAAACTGATGGAGGTCTGTATAGATGGATTAATAGAACAAGACCCACACACAGCTACAAGCCCAATATTTTTTCAGAGGTAGATGCAGAAAAAAATATATTCAGTTTGCAACCTGATGAAGGTCAGTATAGATGGACTAATACAACAAGTCCCACACACAGCTAGAAGCCCAAATATTTTTTCAGAGGTACTGTAGATGCAGATAAAAATTATTTTTAATTTGCAACCTGATGGAGGTCAGTATAGATGGACTAATAGAGAAAGTCCGACACACTGCTAGAAGGCTAAATATTTTTTCAGAGCTAGATGCAGAAAAAAATTAGATTCAGTTTGCAACCTGATGGAGGTCAGTATAGATGGACTAACAGAGAAAGTCCCACACACTGCTAGAAGGCCAAATATTTTTTCAGAGCTAGATGCATACAAAAAATTATTTTGAATTTGCAACCTGATGGAGGTCAGTATAGGTGGACTAATAGAACAAGTCCCACACACTGCTAGAAGGCCAAATATTTTTTCAGAGCTAGATGCAGAAAAAAATTATATTCAGTTTGCAACCTGATGGAGGTCTGTATAGATGGATTAATAGAACAAGACCCACACACAGCTAGAAGCCCAATATTTTTTTTGAGGTAGATGCAGAAAAAAATATATTCAGTTTGCAACCTGATGGAGGTCAGTATAGATGGACTAATACAACAAGTCCCACACACAGCTAGAAGCCCAAATATTTTTTCAGAGGTACTGTAGATGCAGATAAAAATTATTTTTAATTTGCAACCTGATGGAGGTCAGTATAGATGGACTAATAGAGAAAGTCCGACACACTACTAGAAGGCCAAATATTTTTTCAGAGCTAGATGCAGAAAAAAATTATATTCAGTTTGCAACCTGATGGAGGTCAGTATAGATGGATTAATAGAACAAGACCCACACACAGCTAGAAGCCCAATATTTTTTCAGAGGTAGATGCAGAAAAAAATATATTCAGTTTGCAACCTCATGGAGGTCTGTATAGATGGATTAATAGAACAAGACCCACACACAGGTAGAAGCCCAATATTTTTTCAGAGGTAGATGCAGAAAAAAATATATTCAGTTTGCAAACTGATGGAGGTCAGTATAGATGGACTAATACAACAAGTCCCACACACAGCTAGAAGCCCAATATTTTTTCAGAGGTAGATGCAGAAAAAAATATATTCAGTTTGCAACCTGATGGAGGTCAGTATAGGTGGACTAATAGAACAAGTCCCACACACTGCTAGAAGGCCAAATATTTTTTCAGAGCTAGATGCAGAAAAAAATTAGATTCAGTTTGCAACCTGATGGAGGTCAGTATAGATGGACTAATAGAATGATGCTATGCCCAAAAGATTTTACTTCACTAGGTGCAGTAAAAAAATTGGTATTCTATACACAGGTGGTATATCTTGCAACACAGATAGGCTACTCCACTGACTAACACACTCTGCAATAGGCCAAAAAGGATTAGCTTTGCTAGATTCAGCCAAATGCTGTGAAAAAAACTTGCACAGCACTGGCACAGACCTGCCTGGCAAAAACTGATAGGAACTGATGTAACCTAGTCCTGAAAAGGACTCCAATTACAATTAGTCTTTACTCCCACAACCTATCTATTTAAGAGCACAGACCTGCCTGATAAAAGTCGTAGGAAATGCTGTAACCTAGTCCTTAAAAGGACTGCAATCACAACTATTCCCTACTCCCAAGCTATCTGTATATTTGTGCGAAAATTGGCTTGAAATTAACAAGGTATAGCGCACACAGCAACAGCGGTGCCGTCTAACACGCAGCTGCAGCAGTGAGAAAATGGTGGCGACGGGGAAAATGGCTTGGTCTTATAGGGCAAGGACATGTGACATACACTGCCAATGACACATGCCCTTGCTTGTGTGAAAAAAAGCACTTCGCTCCGTGTGTGCGCTGCTGATAGGCTGACAGATTGCACCTCCCCACTGTAAATGCGGGAAAGAGAAAAAAAATGGAGATCTTCATTATTCCTGCAGAGATCCATCCCCTGCCCCTCCCCCCACCCCGCTGTACACTCAAACTGCGTATTAACATTAATTTTCATCATTACTGAGAAAAAATCCAGTTATGATTTTGGTGCACGAACAGTTATCGAACATAACCTCGAACAGCCGAATTTTTCTCAAATTGTTCGTGTTCGCCGAACGGCTCGAACACCGCCCAAAACAGCTCGAATTTGAGATTGGCGAACAGTTCGAGTAGAACAACGCTCATCTCTAGTGATGAAGACGCCAGAGAGAAGAGAGCGAGTGAGTGGAAGTCGTGGAACTAAGCTCTGACCTGCCCTCGCAAATCTGGACAATCCCAGTGAATCAGACGGTTTGGAGCTATTAATTTACACATAAAATCCAAACCAATGAAGCCAAAATAACTACCAAACAGTATTTAAATGTGAAACATATCAGTGATGCTAGTAGCTGGTCTGCAGTACCAAGCAGTGGCCACTACACAGTTGATGGAACTGTATTGTTCAACTTCACAAATGCTAACATCAGTGCCAGGTGTTAGACTCCCAACAATCTGATTTTCATGACCTATAATTACAATAGGTCATCATTATAACAGTAGTGGAGCAACCCCTTAAATGCCTGTATTTTGAATATAAAAATATATACAGTACTGACCAAAAGTTTGGACACACCTTCTCATTTAAAGATTTTTCTGTATTTTCATGACTAAGAAAATTGTACATTCACCCTGAAGGCATCAAGACTATGAATTAACACATGTGGAATTATATACTTAACAAAAAAGTGTGAAATAACTGAAAATATGTCTTATATTCTAGGTTCTTCAAAGTAGCCACCTTTTGCTTTGACGACTGCTTTGCATACTCTTGGCATTCTCTTGATGAGCTTCAAGAGGTATTCACCGGAAATGGTCTTCCAACAATCTTGAAGGAGTTCTCAAAGATGCTTAGCACTTGTTGGCCCTTTTGCCTTCACTCTGCGGTCCAGCTCACCCCAAACCGTCTCGATTGGGTTCAGGTCTGGTGACTGTGGAAGCCAGGTCATCTGGCGTAGCACTCCATCACTCTCCTTCTTGGTCAAATAGCCCTTACACAGCCTGGAGATGTGTTTGGGGTCATTGTCCTGTTGAAAAATAAATGATGGTCCAACTAAACGCAAACTGGATGGAATAGCGTGCCGCTGCAAGATGCTGTGGTAGCCATGCTGGTTCAGTATGCCTTCAATTTTGAATATATCCCCAACAGTCTCACCAGCAAAGCACCCCCACACCATCACACCTCCTCCTTTATGCTTCACGGTGGGAACCAGGCATGTAGAGTCCATCCGTTCACCTTTTCTGCGTCGCACAAAGACACGGTGGTTGGAACCAAAGATCTCAAATTTGAACTCATCAGACCAAAGCACAGATTTCCACTGGTCTAATGTCCATTCCTTGTGTTCTTTAGCCCAAACAAGTCTCTTTTGCTTGTTGCCTGTCCTTAGCAGTGGTTTCCTAGCAGCTATTTTACCATGAAGACCTGCTGCACAAAGTCTCCTATTGACAGTTGTTGAAGAGATGTGTCTGCTGCTAGAACTCTGTGTGGCATTGACCTGGTCTCTAATCTGAGCTGCTGTTAACCTGCGATTTCTGAGGCTGGTGACTCGGATAAACTTATCCTCAGAAGCAGAGGTGACTCTTGGTCTTCCTTTCCTGGGGCGGTCCTCATGTGAGCCAGTTTCTTTGTAGCGCTTGATGGTTTTTGCAACTGCACTTGGGGACACTTTCAAAGTTTTCCCAATTTTTCGCACTGACTGACCTTCATTTCTTAAAGTAATGATGGCCACTCGTTTTTCTTTTCTTAGCTGCTTTTTTCTTGCCATAATACAAATTCTAACAGTCTATTCAGTAGGACTATCAGCTGTGTATCTGTGACACCCCAGGGGTTTGGTTTGGTTGCCACAGTAATAGAGATATTATGTCTGAGAGCAAGTGGGAGGTTTCTCTGGTCAGGAGCCCTAAGCATGCAACACTGCCCGCCCAGACCTGGGAGGGGAGGAATCTGCCCTTATAAACTGGGTCTGGGGCGGGATTAGGGGAGACAGAGCCTGCAGAACAAGCAGAGCAGTCAGAGCCTGGAGAGGGAAAGTGAGAACAGGAGCTCTGTAGGAGCAGCAGCTGAAGGCCAGGGGCTGTGAACAGAGATATAGCTCGCCCTGGCTGAAGTTACTAAAACCGGACACAGGAGACCGAGGCTGTGGGGACTGATATATACCCAGCAGCAGAAACCATCCGGCAGGGGATTCCAGGTCCTCTGGCCATAGAAGCCCGGAGGCTCAGTCACAAAGAAGGGACCAGCGCCGCCATCCAGGAGCGGAGGCTAACAGAAGGCCCCAAGTCACCAGCCATACGGGTGAGCACCACACAGTATACTCAGGGACGTGGGCTACTTGTAACCGCTGACAGCAAGGTAGCCAGGAAGAGTGCAGATAAACGGGGAGGCCTACAACTCCACCTGGCCAGGGGAACTCCTGCTTGCTCGCAGACTGACCAGGCCCCTTATACTAGCCAGTACTCCCGGGAGGGTCTGCCTTGTACCATCAGTAAAGACCCTGAACTGCACCTCACGTCTCTGTGATTCCTTGCCGCACCAGCACCATTAGCACTGGGACCCTCACACCATCACTCCCATCATCTCTCACATTAGCTGCCCTGAGGCAATACTTCTCCCGTGGGGAGTTATCCCATACTCGGCTGCGCAAACAACATCAGCCTCAGCGGTCGGCAGCACAGCGGCGGTCCCGACTGACCGCAATCCACGGGTGGCGTAGTCGGACATTTGCTCTACATTAAGACTGCCACTGGTTTGACCACCCTGGGCACGGACCGGGTCACCGCCACACGGAGACTACAACCCCCAGCATTCTACAACAGGCCCAGTTCCGGGTTCCCCTGCACAACACCGGCCCAGGGGGTGCGTCAACTTTGGCGAAGTCGGCAGGATTTCGTGCCCGCAACCACCGGGTACTGCGTGCCTGAAAAAGAGACTTTCATACTTACCTGTGGTGAAGTTTCCCTCCCTCTGAGCCGATTCCCGCCATCAGACTCCATCTTGGACCGTTTCCCGCCGTCTTCTGCCTTATTCCCGCCATCCGCAGCGGCTTCCCGCCTTCGGACGCCATCTTCGGGACGCCGCACGGGAAGAAGAGGGGCGTGGACGCCGAAAGCGCGTGAGATCCGAAGCTCCGCCCCACGCTCTGACGCTGCGCAAGGTCCTGGAAGGGAGGAAGAGCGACGCTGACGTCATCGGAGCGCGACGCCAGGTCCTCAACCCCGATGATCGACTGCGGAGCCGCGGCCTACGGAAGAAGAGCATCGCAAGGTAGGCCACGGTCCACTAGGGGGGAGGAGGATGCCGGATACCGAGGGGAGCTCCACTGCCACAGCCACCGCCAGCACAACCGCTGCAACAGTCATGCCATTCACCATGCCCTATATCCCGGGGGCAACCTGGCTACCCCAGTACTCAGGGGAGTCACATACTCTAAATGACTTTAGAGAAAGACTGGATAGCCTCTTCCAGGTGTACCCCCTCACAGAAGAGCAAAAAGTGAGCATCCTGGTGGCCCAATTAATCGGGGCAGCCCAAAGGGAGGTAAAGTCCTGGCCACCTGGGAGGAAGAGGACTGTCAGAGAAATACTAGCCCGGCTGAAAGGCACATTTGATACCCGCACCTCAGCCGAAATAAAGCTCAGATTTTATGGGTGTAAACAGCGGGCACATGAGAGTATAAGAGACTATGCTCTAAACCTACAAGAGGCCCTGAGAGCCATAAAGCAGGCGACCCTGACAGCGTGGGAAATGAAGATAAGCTGTTGACTGAACAATTTATTGAGGGTCTACTGTGCAATGCCCACCGAACCCAGTTGCGGGCAATGGCCTTACAGGACCCTGACCTGGACTTTGCACAGTTCAAGGACAGAGCCATCCGGGTGCTCCGAGAACCGGCACCAGGTGGCGCTGTGACCCACAGACGCCCTGCTATCACTTACCACCAGGAGATGGCGCCCTTGTCTGCAGGCCCTGTGGGAGCTGATGCGCAGGCTTTAAACAGTGACCCGGCTACAGACCTGCACCATCAGGTCCAAGAGCTGACTAAGAGCGTTGCCGCGCTAACCAGAACTGTGCAGTCTTTACAGGTCTCTTCTCCAGGAAAGATCCAGCTGGCATGCGGACCGGAGGACGTCCCGTGGCGCCGACTGAGGAGGACCCCACCGGCCAGAGGAAGACCCAGCGACAGATACAACGAGGACGGACGACCCATCTGCCGCCGCTGCAATCAACCCGGACATGTGGCAAGGTACTGTCATTTAAACGGGCACAACCTGGGGTAGAGGGCCAACCCCCAGGCATAAGACCATCAGGCCCATCAAACTGGCGTGATAAATACGTAGGGGGACGTCCAATCTTGCCTGTGGTACTGGATGGCATTCCTATGAGTGCCCTACTAGACACTGGGTCACAGGTGACCACCATCCCGTACGTGCTCTTTAAACAGTACTGGAATGACTCGGACATAACCCGCTACCCAGATGACGACCTGAGTATCATCGCCAGCAATGGTCAGCCCGTGCTGCAGGTGGGATTCAAAGAGGTGACCATTAAGATCGGTAAAGTCGAACTGGCGGCACAAGGACTGATTATAGTAGACATAGACCGTCATGAGAGTCACCCTAGAATAACCTTGGGAACTAATGTTATTGAAAATTGTCTTGCAGAGGTGATTCTCATTTTACAGCAGGTTGCCAAGAACGCCAGTTCCGGCCAGCAGCGTGTGCTCCAAAAAGAGATCCGGGCACTGATGAAGCGGCAACAGGTGGAACTATCTGGTGGTGAGATAGGTAGCCTGAGAATGTGTGACCCGTTCCCCATTGCCATGCCCCCAAAAAGTGAGATGATGATTTGGTGCCGGTCAGCTATTGGTCTAAGAGGTAGAGACTACCAAGCAATGGTAGAACCCGTCTACTCAGACAGTAGGCCCACCATTTTGACAGCACGGGGGTTGGTCGATGTACGCCATGGGAGGGTGCCCGTTCGCATCATAAATATCGGGGAGAGAGAAGTACACCTGCCCCGGTATGCCACGCTAGCCAAATTGTTCACCATCAACCAGAACTCTGTACAGGCCGTGGAACCGTTGCCTCCATCTCAACCAGAGGAAGGTAACGGCTCTAAGAAACCAATGGAGGACTGGTGTCAGCAACTGCATTTGGGTACTGACTCCACTCCCTCACACCAGAAACAGGGAGTCTATCGGGTGGTTCGAGAGTACGAGAGAGTGTTTAGTAAACACCCGCTAGACTTCGGGCGAGTAAAGGGGGTAGAACACCACATCCCCATGGGAGACCATCCTCCCATAAAGGAGAGATACCGACCCGTACCCCCGGCACACTACCAACACGCCAAGGGGATGCTTAGAGACATGAAGGAGGCTGGGGTAATCAGGGACAGCTGTAGCCCCTGGGCAGCTCCACTAGTCTTAGTGAAAAAGAAAGACAACACCATGAGAATGTGTGTAGACTACAGGAAGGTCAACCGTATCACACACAAAGATGCGTACCCGTTACCAAGGATAGAAGAGTCCTTAGCTGCATTAAAATCTGCTAACTTCTTCGCTACTTTGGATCTCACTAGCGGGTACTGGCAGGTTCCTGTAGCAGAGGCGGGCCGGGAGAAGACCGCATTCACCACCCCGATGGGTCTCAGCGAATTTAACAGTATGCCGTTCGGGCTCTGCAACGCACCAGGAACCTTCCAACGGTTGATGGAATGCTGTCTGGGACACCGGAACTTCAAGACGGTCCTGTTATACCTGGACGATGTCATCGTCTATTCCAAGACCTACGAGGACCACCTGAAACACCTGGCAGAAGTGTTCGAAGCTCTGGCAAACTACGGCCTAAAGGTGAAACCCTCCAAGTGTCACCTCCTGAAACCAAAGGTGCCATACCTGGGACACATGGTGAGTGCTGACGGAGTGGCTCCTGACCCTGATAAGATCACCGTGATTAAGGACTGGCCAAGACCCTCCAGCATAAAGGAAGTGCGGCAGTTCCTCGGGTTGGTAGGCTACTACCGAAGATTCATTCCCGGTTTCACCAAAATGGCAGCCCCTATGCAGGACCTCCTGATAGGTCAATCTCGGAAAGCCAAAAACCAGAAGCCGCCTTTAGGTGGGAAAAGCTGGAAGAGGAGTCCTTCTGCCAGCTGAAAATGGCCCTCACGGGGGATGAAATCCTGGCATATCCAGACTACAGCCAGCCCTTTATCCTCCACACGGATGCAAGCAACATCGGGCTAGGAGCCGTACTGTCCCAGATCCAGCAAGGGAAAGAACGGGTAATCGCTTACGCCAGCCGAAAGCTACGGCCCACGGAGAGGAACCCTGAGAATTATAGCTCATTCAAGCTGGAGTTCCTGGCAGTAGTGTGGGCAGTGACCGAACGTTTCAAGCATTACCTTGCCTCCTCCAAATTCACCGTGTACATGGATAACAACCCGTTGACACACCTGGACACTGCAAGGCTCGGTGCCCTGGAACAGAGATGGATGGCCCGCCTGTCCAACTTTGAATTCACCATCAAATACCGGGCAGGACGCTCAAATACCAACGCGGATGCCCTGTCTAGAATGCCGAACTTACCGGACGTAGGGGAAGATCCAGAAGATCTGGAAGAAGTTGAGCTCCCTGCGTTCCACCGTCATGGGATTACCCTGTATTCCCACCGTGTGAAGGACAGGCGCTCCGTGACGTTCAATCCCTTGCCCCACTACAACTGGGCGGAGACGCAAGACAGTGATCCCGCAGTCCATTTGGTGAAGGAAATGCTGACCCAGGCCGATGCCCGTCTTGACCCAGATGCTCCGGAGGAGACCAAGCAACTGTGGAAGGAGAAAAGTAAGCTGTTCCTCTACAGAGAGAAGCTGTGCCGGAGAATGGTTAACTCTCGAACACATGAGTTGACCTGGCAGGTAGTGGTCCCAAGACGAGACGCGGCTATGGTTCTGGAGGCATACCACAACGGAGCAGGGCATTTTGGATGGAAGAAGCTGGAGTTCTTGTTGCGTGAACGGTTCTACTGGGTAGGCATGAGAGGAGCCATCGAGAGGTGGTGCAGAGACTGTGGCCCGTGCCACCTGAGAAGAAAAAACCGAGCCAGCCAGAAGACTCCCCTGCAGCCCATCATCACCAGACAGCCACTGGAACTGGTAGCCCTGGACCATGTGAAACTGGCTCCAAGCAGATCTGGGTATGTCTACGCCCTCACAATCGTAGATCATTACTCCCGGTTCCTGGTGGTGGTCCCGGTCAAGGACATAACGGCTCAAACAGCAGCTAGAGCCTTCCAGCAGCACTTATGCCATCCACACGGGTACCCGGACCAAGTGTTGACAGACCAAGGACCAGCCTTCGAAGCGGAGGTCTTCCAGGAGTTCTGCAACCTGTATGGCTGCAAGAAGATAAGAACAACGCCCTATCACCCTCAAACCAATGGACTCTGCGAGAAGATGAACCAGGTGGTGATAGATCTGCTAAAAACATTGCCCCTGGAAGAACGCAGTCTGTGGCCTGAGAAACTGCCCGATCTGGTGGACCTGTATAACCACATCCCTGTAGGTTCCACCAACTGTACCCCGGCTTACCTAATGAGAGCAAGACCTGGTAAGCTGCCTATTGACCTGGATATGGGAGTCCTGATGCCTGAGGACACCTCGCCAGAGGCAGACTGGGATACAGAACGGCAGCAGCAGTATCGGCAAGTACAGGAGAGCGTCGAGCGAAGTCTGTCTCAAGCTAGAGAAAGGCAAGAGAAGGCTTATAACCAGTATGCTCCCGCTGTTCCCCTGGTACCTGGAGAGCAGGTCTTGAAGAGGAAGAGGCGGCTCCACAAGTTGGACGATCAGTGGGAGAAGGACCCGTACACCGTACTGCCATCAAGCCATGAGAACCCAAAAATCTGCGTAATCAGTAAGGATGGAGGAGAAACCACAGCCATTGTCTCCAGAGACCACCTGAAGAAGTGTCCCGAGCAGCTGCAAAGCCCTGAAGAAGATCAAGGAAACCCTCAACCCGCAGAGGAAATGGAAGAAATGATCAGTACCGTACTCGGAGACTTCCCCCGGTCTTGGACACAAGTAAACGGCGCTGTCGTGGTACCCGTCCTCACCTTTCTCCAGCCAGCCCCGCAAGTGCCTACAGAGGAACCGGTAGAGCTGGAAGAGCAGCCGGCCCAAGAGGCAGAAGAGTCCACACCAGCAGTACAGGAGGATCAACCCTCTGCTAGTAGTGAGCCTGCCGTGCCCCTAGTGAGCCAAACAGTGCACAGACAGCTGCCCAGCTTACCCATAACACCTCCTACACCCTGTAGTGCAGAACCAGTTAGTGAGCTCCGTAGGTCCACTAGAGTCACTAGAGGTCAGATGCCTGCTCGCTGGAGAATCTAAACTAATGCACTGTGAATTTATCTGCTAACTGTTTATGGTTTATGTTTGTTGCCTGTTATTAATTATGTTTCTCAGTTACCCTGCAGATTTTTATGGACTAACAGGTTATGGACGCTGGATAACCGGAACAGTTTTGTAGATAGTTGCACCTTGGTGCCTCTTGCGAAGACGGCCGCGGAAGAGAAAACCTGTCTGGCGTGGCCTCCTTGCGGCCCAAAGTAGTTAGTCTACCCTTGCAGCCACGCCCAAGGACAACGCAAGGGGTTTGCTTTGGACAGGTCCCCTACTTCGCTTAAAGTTTCACCTTACGGGTGAGCACCACACGGTATACTCAGGGACGTGGGCTACTTGTAACCGCTGACAGCAAGGTAGCCAGGAAGAGTGCAGATAAACAGGGAGGCCTACAACTCCACCTGGCCAGGGGAACTCCTGCTTGCTCGCAGACTGACCAGGCCCCTTATACTAGCCAGTACTCCCGGGAGGGTCTGCCTTGTACCATCAGTAAAGACCCTGAACTGCACCTCACGTCTCTGTGATTCCTTGCCGCACCAGCACCATTAGCACTGGGACCCTCACACCATCACTCCCATCATCTCTCACATTAGCTGCCCTGAGGCAATACTTCTCCCGTGGGGAGTTATCCCATACTCGGCTGCGCAAACAACATCAGCCTCAGCAGTCGGCAGCGCAGCGGCGGTCCCCACTGACCGCAATCCACGGGTGGCGTAGTCGGACATTTGCTATACATTAAGACTGCCACTGGTTTGACCACCCTGGGCACGGACCGGGTCACCGCCACACGGAGACTACAACCCCCAGCATTCTACAACAGGCCCGGTTCCGGGTTCCCCTGCACAACACCGGCCCAGGGGGTGCGTCATATCCACCTGACTTCTACACAACACAACTGATGGTCCCAACCCCATTTATAAGGCAAGAAATCCCACTTATTAAACCTGACAGGGCACACCTGTGAAGTGAAAACCATTTCCGGTGACTACATCTTGAAGCTCATCAAGAGAATGCCAAGAGTGTGCAAAGCAGTCATGAAAGCGAAAGGTGGCTACTTTTAATAACCTAGAATATAAGACATATTTTCAGTTGTTTCACACTTTTTTGTTAAGTATATAATTCCACATGTGTTAATTCATAGTTTTGATGCCTTCAGTGTGAATGTACAATTTTCATAGTCATGAAAATACAGAAAAATCTTTAAATGAGAAGGTGTGTCCAAACTTTTGGTCTGTACTGTATATATTAATTTTTTATATATATTTTTTTTCACTGCTCATTGCTTGCTGAATAATGAGAAACTAAGAATCTCTCAAGGAACTTGTGGCTATGGGGCTATTTGTACCTCTTTTACTGTATTTTAATGAGTTACTCTTAGCTGATTAATGATCATAAACCACACCAGCACAGAGGGAAACCTTAATGTGATCATAACTTGATTTGATTGGTCTCTGAAATGGTGACAGTGTGAATGTGCTCTTATACTTTGCACGTATACCAGCTTATGCTCCGGCTCATTTCTTTAGTTTTGTTTTAGTTTTTTTGCACTTTGTAGAAACACGGTTGTGGCCCTCCCCCTCTGAGCTATATAGCTTTCCATGGACAAGTGTCTGAACTAGTTGGACTACTGTTCTGCTCTGCCCTTATTCACAATGAGGTTGGTTGACACATAGTAAAGTTTTAATACTAGAGACAGTACCATCCCAACTGAGTACACCTTGTCGCAGTAGGATGACTTTTACGCTGTTTTGATCAAAAAAGTGGTAACTACAGTGGGTGCGGAAAGTATTCAGACCCCTTTAAATTTTTCACTCTTAATTTCATTGCAGCCATTTAGTAAATTCTAAAAAGTTCATTTTTTTCTCATTAAAGTACACTCTGCAACCCATCTTGACTGAAAAAAAACAGAAATGTAGAAATTTTTGCAAATTTATTAAAAAAGAAAAAAAAAACTGAAATATCACATGGTCATAAGTATTCAGACCCTTTGATCAGTATTGAGTAGAAGTACCCTTTTGAGCTAGTACAACCATGAGTCTTCTTGGGAATGATGCAACAAGTTTTTCACACCTGGATTTGGGGATCCTCTGCCATTCTTCCTTGCAGATCCTCTCCAGTTCCGTCAGGTTGGATGGTGAACGTTGGTGGACAGCCATTTTCAGGTCTCTCCAGAGATGCTCAATTGGGTTTAGGCCAGGGCTCTGGCTGGGCCAGTCAAGAATAGTCACAGAGTTGTTCTGAAGCCATTCCTTTATTATTTTAGCTGTGTGCTTAGGGTCATTGTCTTGTTGGAAGGTGAACCTTTGGCCAAGTCTGAGGTCCAGAGCACTCTGGAAGAGGTTTTCATCCAGGATCTCTCTGTACTTGGCTGCATTCATGTTTCCTTCAATTGCAACCAGTCGTCCTGTCCCTGCAACTGAAACACACCCCCATAGTATGATGCTGCCACCACCATGTTTCACTGTTGGGATTGTATTGGGCAGGCGATGAGCAGTGCCTGTTTTTCTCCAGACATACCACTTAGAATTATCACCAAAAAGTTCTATCTTCGTCTTATCAGACCAGAGAATCTTATTTCTCATAGTCTGGGAGTCCTTCATGTTTTTTTGAGCAAACTCTTTGTGGGCTTTCTTATGTCTTGCACTGAGGAGAGGCTTCCATAGAGCCACTCTGCCATAAAGGCCCGACTGGTGGAGGGCTGCAGTGATATTTGACTTTGTGGAACTTCTTTCTCCCATCTCACTACTGCATCTCTGAAGCTTAGCCACAGTGATCTTGGGGTTCCTCTTTACCTCTCTCACCAAGGCTCTTCTCCCACGATTGCTCAGTTTGGCTGGACGGCCAGGTCTAGGAAGACTTCTGATGGTCTCAAACTTCTTCCATTTAAGGATTTTTTAGGCCACTGTGCTCTTAGGAACCTTGAGTAATGCAGAAATTCTTTTGTAACTCTGGCCAGATCTGTGCCTTGGCACAATTCTGTTTCTGAGCTCCTTGGGCAGTTCCTTTGAGCTCATGATTCTCATTTGGTCTGACATGCACTGTGAGCTGTGAGGTCTTATATAGACAGGTTTGTGCCTTTTCAAATCAAGTCCTATCAGTTTAATTAAACACAGCTGGACTCCAATGAAAGCGTAGAACCATCTCAAGGAGGATTACAAGGAAATGGACAGCATGTGACTTAAATATGAGTGTCTGAGCAAATGGTCTGAATACTTATGACCATGTGTTATTTCAGTTTTTCTTTTTTAATACATTTGCAAAAATGTATACATTTCTGTTTTTTTTCAGTCAAGATGCAGAGTGTACTTTAATGGGAAAAAAAAGTAACTTTTTAGAATTTACCAAATGGCTGCAATGAAACAAAGAGTGAAACATTTAAAGGGGTCTGAATACTTTCCGTACTCACTGTAAGTACCCTATGTTATTTACATGTAATATTACTCATTACTTATTTACTTACTACTGGGTATATGCTCATTTGTTTTCTTCTTGGGTTTTGTCTGTGAAATGGCCACAGTGTGAACTTGCTCTTATACTCTGCCCTTATACCAACTTTTGCTTCAACTCATTTCTTTGGTTTTGTGATCATAAATTAGCTGAGAGAAACTCAATCAAAAGGTTCGTTCAGATGAACGTATTATACGTATATACTACTGTATAGCACACATACATCACACTGACTAATGTTTTTGAATAGGACTGTTAAGATAAGAATTTTTTCACATGGACACTAAATAAAATTTACAGCATGCACTAGTCTCTTCATATTTCGAATGAGGTTCATCTATTCAAGTCAATGGGTGCACAAAAAATGGGCAACTGGAGAGGGACAGAACCAAGAACAAGCTCAGGAGACAAAACTGTAAGGCTGTGTGCCCACTATGCATTTTTTAAGCGTTTCCGCAGGGGCAATTCCGCTGCAGAAATGCTTAAAAAACGCTTGGTAGAAGGTCTGCCATGTTCCCCAATGATAATCCACATGTGCTGTGCACATGCTGCGGAAATTTCTGCTGTGGATTATCATTGCAGAAAAATCCGCAGCACTGCCAATTATTTTGCGGAAGCGCTGCGTTTTCGCCGCCATTGACTTGCATTGGAACGCATGGAATCCGCATCACTGCATCTGCAGATGCCGAATCCATGCGCTTCAATGTTCGGATGGTACCCGGGTTTGGAGAAGAGGAGACTCTCCTCCGGACCCGGGTACCATAGTACCTGTTAAATAAAGAATAAAATAAAAAATATACATTATACTTACCTTCTGATGGCCCCCGGAGTCTTTATCCGATGCGTCCTGGCTTGCCGGCAGCTCGCGGTGGACTCAAGGACCTGACATGACATCATTTAGTCATGTGACGGGTCACGCGAGCGCTGACGTCGGCAGGTCCTTTAGTCTACCGCGAGCTGCCGGCAAGCCAGGACGCATCGGAAAAAGACTCCGGGGGCCATCAGAAGGTAAGCATAGATTTATTTTTTATTTTTTACAATTCTTTCGGTCACACTATATAAATCCATGCCGGTCGCATGGATTTATATAGTGTGACCAAGTTGTCAAGCACTTTCCCAGTGATGCTAAAATCGCTTGGAAAGCGCTTGACAACCCGCATGTGAAGAACGCTTCACTTCCGCTTGTCCCTGGCAGGAAAAACGCATGTACAATCCGCATGCGTTTTTTTCTGCCAGGGAGATGCAGAAACGCTCAGGAAAAAATCCGGAGCATTTTTGCATCGTGGGCACATAGCCTAAGAGTAACATCCCAATTCACATACCAAGTGGTCAGTCAAACAAAGACAGGCAAGCCAGGGTCAGAATCATGAGGGATTACAGAACAAACATTGTCAAGGTCAAAAGCTGAGTCAGAATCAGGATAAAAGTGTGAGGAGTAGTCAGTGAATCAGGAGAAATCCAAGCACAATATCTAGCAACTGCCAGCAGTATGTTGGAAGCTTAGGTATGGTGCAGTACCACCCCATTAACCCCTTTACTCCCCAAGGTGGTTTGCACATTAATGACGAGGCCAATTTTTACAATTCTGACCACTGTCACTTTATGAGGTAATTACTCTGGAACGCTTCAACATATCCCAGTGATTCTGAGGTTGTTTTTTCATGACATATTGTACTTCATGATTGTGGTAAAATTTCTTTGATATTTTGGCGAAAATTTTGAACATTTTACTTTTTATGCCCTTAAATCAGAGAGATATGTCACACAAAATAGTTAATAAATAACATTTCCCACATGTCTACTTTACATCAGCACAATTGTGGAACCAAAATTTTTTTTTAATAAGAAGATATAAGGGTTAAAAGTTGACCAGCGATTTCTCATTTTTCCAACAAAATTTACAAAAACATTTTTTTAGGGACCACATCATATCTGAAGTCACTTTGAGGGGTCTTTATGACAGAAAATACCCAAAAGTGACATCATTCTAAAAACTGCACCCCTCAAGGTGCTCAAAACCACATTCAATAACTTTATTAACCCTTCAGGTGCTTTACAGGAATTTTTGGAATGTGGAAGAAAAAAAATAACATTTAACTTTTATCACAAAAATGTTACTTTAGACCCAATTTTTTATTTTTGCAGGGGTAACAGGAAAAAATGGCCCTAAAATTTGCTGTGCAATTTTCCCTGGGCACGCAGATACCCCATATGTGGGGAAAAAACACTGTTTGGGCGCACGGCAGGGCTCAGAAGGGAAGGAGCGCCATTTCACTTTTTGATTGTAAATAAAATTTGCTTGAATAATTAGCGGACGTCATGTTGCGTTTGGAGAGCCCCTGATGTGACTAAACAGTGGAAACCCCCCACAAGTGACACAATTTTGGAAATTAGACCCCTCAGGGAGCTTATCTAGATGTGTGATGAGCACCTTGAACCCCCAGGTGCTTCACAAAAGTTTATAACATGGAGCTGTGAAAATATAATTTTCACATTTTTCCCACAAAAATGTTTTTCAGCCCCCAGCTTTGCATTTTCATAAGGGTAACAGGAGAAATTGCACCATGCAACTCGTTGTGCAATCTCTCCTGAGTAAGCCGATACCCCATATGTGGGGGAAAACCACTGCTTGGGCATACGGCAGGGTTCGGAAGGGAAGGAGCACCATTTGACTTTTTGAATGTAAAATTTGCTTGAATAATTAGCAGATGTGCCCTCAGGGACCTTATCTAGATGTGTGGTGATCACCCTGAACCCCAAAGTGCTTTACAGAAGTTTATAACTAGAGATGAGCGTTGTTCTACTCGAACTGTTCGCCAATCTCAAATTCGAGCTGTTTTGGGCGGTGTTCGAGCCGGTCGGCGAACACGAACAATTTGAGAAAAATTCGGCTGTTCGAGGTTATGTTCGATAACTGTTCGTGCACCAAAATCATAACTGGATTTTTTCTCAGTAATGATGAAAATTAATGTTAATACGCAGTTTGAGTGTACAGCGGGGCGGGGGGAGGGGCAGGGGATGGATCTCTGCAGGAACAATGAAGATCTCCATTTTTTTTTCTCTTTCCCGCATTTGCAGTGGGGAGGTGCAATCTGTCAGCCTATCAGCAGCGCACACACGGAGCGAAGTGCTTTTTTTCACACAAGCAAGGGCATGTGTGATTGGCAGTGTATGTCACATGTCCTTGCCCTATAAGACCAAGCCATTTTCCCCGTCGCCACCATTTTCTCACTGCTGCAGCTGCGTGTTAGACGGCACCGCTGTTGCTGTGTGCGCTATACCTTGTTAATTTCAAGCCAATTTTCGCACAAATATACAGATAGCTTGGGAGTAGGGAATAGTTGTGATTGCAGTCCTTTTAAGGACTAGGTTACAGCATTTCCTACGACTTCCTACTCAAGGACCTGACATGACATCATTTAGTCATGTGACGGGTCACGCGAGCGCTGACGTCGGCAGGTCCTTTAGTCTACCGCGAGCTGCCGGCAAGCCAGGACGCATCGGAAAAAGACTCCGGGGGCCATCAGAAGGTAAGCATAGATTTATTTTTTATTTTTTACAATTCTTTCGGTCACACTATATAAATCCATGCCGGTCGCATGGATTTATATAGTGTGACCAAGTTGTCAAGCACTTTCCCAGTGATGCTAAAATCGCTTGGAAAGCGCTTGACAACCCGCATGTGAAGAACGCTTCACTTCCGCTTGTCCCTGGCAGGAAAAACGCATGTACAATCCGCATGCGTTTTTTTCTGCCAGGGAGATGCAGAAACGCTCAGGAAAAAATCCGGAGCATTTTTGCATCGTGGGCACATAGCCTAAGAGTAACATCCCAATTCACATACCAAGTGGTCAGTCAAACAAAGACAGGCAAGCCAGGGTCAGAATCATGAGGGATTACAGAACAAACATTGTCAAGGTCAAAAGCTGAGTCAGAATCAGGATAAAAGTGTGAGGAGTAGTCAGTGAATCAGGAGAAATCCAAGCACAATATCTAGCAACTGCCAGCAGTATGTTGGAAGCTTAGGTATGGTGCAGTACCACCCCATTAACCCCTTTACTCCCCAAGGTGGTTTGCACATTAATGACGAGGCCAATTTTTACAATTCTGACCACTGTCACTTTATGAGGTAATTACTCTGGAACGCTTCAACATATCCCAGTGATTCTGAGGTTGTTTTTTCATGACATATTGTACTTCATGATTGTGGTAAAATTTCTTTGATATTTTGGCGAAAATTTTGAACATTTTACTTTTTATGCCCTTAAATCAGAGAGATATGTCACACAAAATAGTTAATAAATAACATTTCCCACATGTCTACTTTACATCAGCACAATTGTGGAACCAAAATTTTTTTTTAATAAGAAGATATAAGGGTTAAAAGTTGACCAGCGATTTCTCATTTTTCCAACAAAATTTACAAAAACATTTTTTTAGGGACCACATCATATCTGAAGTCACTTTGAGGGGTCTTTATGACAGAAAATACCCAAAAGTGACATCATTCTAAAAACTGCACCCCTCAAGGTGCTCAAAACCACATTCAATAACTTTATTAACCCTTCAGGTGCTTTACAGGAATTTTTGGAATGTGGAAGAAAAAAAATAACATTTAACTTTTATCACAAAAATGTTACTTTAGACCCAATTTTTTATTTTTGCAGGGGTAACAGGAAAAAATGGCCCTAAAATTTGCTGTGCAATTTTCCCTGGGCACGCAGATACCCCATATGTGGGGAAAAAACACTGTTTGGGCGCACGGCAGGGCTCAGAAGGGAAGGAGCGCCATTTCACTTTTTGATTGTAAATAAAATTTGCTTGAATAATTAGCGGACGTCATGTTGCGTTTGGAGAGCCCCTGATGTGACTAAACAGTGGAAACCCCCCACAAGTGACACAATTTTGGAAATTAGACCCCTCAGGGAGCTTATCTAGATGTGTGATGAGCACCTTGAACCCCCAGGTGCTTCACAAAAGTTTATAACATGGAGCTGTGAAAATATAATTTTCACATTTTTCCCACAAAAATGTTTTTCAGCCCCCAGCTTTGCATTTTCATAAGGGTAACAGGAGAAATTGCACCATGCAACTCGTTGTGCAATCTCTCCTGAGTAAGCCGATACCCCATATGTGGGGGAAAACCACTGCTTGGGCATACGGCAGGGTTCGGAAGGGAAGGAGCACCATTTGACTTTTTGAATGTAAAATTTGCTTGAATAATTAGCAGATGTGCCCTCAGGGACCTTATCTAGATGTGTGGTGATCACCCTGAACCCCAAAGTGCTTTACAGAAGTTTATAACTAGAGATGAGCGTTGTTCTACTCGAACTGTTCGCCAATCTCAAATTCGAGCTGTTTTGGGCGGTGTTCGAGCCGGTCGGCGAACACGAACAATTTGAGAAAAATTCGGCTGTTCGAGGTTATGTTCGATAACTGTTCGTGCACCAAAATCATAACTGGATTTTTTCTCAGTAATGATGAAAATTAATGTTAATACGCAGTTTGAGTGTACAGCGGGGCGGGGGGAGGGGCAGGGGATGGATCTCTGCAGGAACAATGAAGATCTCCATTTTTTTTTCTCTTTCCCGCATTTGCAGTGGGGAGGTGCAATCTGTCAGCCTATCAGCAGCGCACACACGGAGCGAAGTGCTTTTTTTCACACAAGCAAGGGCATGTGTGATTGGCAGTGTATGTCACATGTCCTTGCCCTATAAGACCAAGCCATTTTCCCCGTCGCCACCATTTTCTCACTGCTGCAGCTGCGTGTTAGACGGCACCGCTGTTGCTGTGTGCGCTATACCTTGTTAATTTCAAGCCAATTTTCGCACAAATATACAGATAGCTTGGGAGTAGGGAATAGTTGTGATTGCAGTCCTTTTAAGGACTAGGTTACAGCATTTCCTACGACTTTTATCAGGCAGGTCTGTGCTCTTAAATAGATAGATTGTGGGAGTAAAGACTAATTGTAATTGGAGTCCTTTTCAGGACTAGGTTACATCAGTTCCTATCAGTTTTTGCCAGGCAGGTCTGTGCCAGTGCTGTGCAAGTTTTTTTCACAGCATTTGGCTGAATCTAGCAAAGCTAATCCTTTTTGGCCTATTGCAGAGTGTGTTAGTCAGTGGAGTAGCCTATCTGTGTTGCAAGATATACCACCTGTGTATAGAATACCAATTTTTTTACTGCACCTAGTGAAGTAAAATCTTTTGGGCATAGCATCATTCTATTAGTCCATCTATACTGACCTCCATCAGGTTGCAAACTGAATATAATTTTTTTTTGCATCTAGCTCTGAAAAAATATTTGGGCTTCTAGCAGTGTGTGGGACTTGGTCTATTAGTCCATCTATACTGACCTCCATCAGGTTGCAAATTAAAAATAATTTTTTTCTGCATCTAGCTCTGAAAAAATATTTGGGCTTCTAGCAGTGTGTGGGACTTGGTCTATTAGTCCATCTATACTGACCTCCATCAGGTTGCAAATTAAAAATAATTTTTTTCTTCATTTATCTCTGAAAAAATATTTGGGCTTCTAGCAGCGTGTGGGACTTGTTCTATTAGTCCATCTATACTGACCTCCATCAGGTTGCAAATTAAAAATAATTTTTTTCTGCATCTAGCTCTGAAAAAATATTTGGGCTTCTAGCAGTGTGTGGGACTTGGTCTATTAGTCCATCTATACTGACCTCCATCAGGTTGCAAATTAAAAATAATTTTTTTCTGCATCTAGCTCTGAAAAAATATTTGGGCTTCTAGCAGTGTGTGGGACTTGGTCTATTAGTCCATCTATACTGACCTCCATCAGGTTGCAAATTGAATAAAAAAATTTTCTGCATCTAGCTCTGAAAAAATATTTGGGCTTCTAGCGGTGTGTGGGACTTGGTCTATTAGTCCATCTATACTGACCTCCATCAGGTTGCAAATTAAAAATAATTTTTTTCTGCATCTAGCTCTGAAAAAATATTTGGGCTTCTAGCAGTGTGTGGGACTTGGTCTATTACTCCATCTATACTGACCTCCATCAGGTTGCAAATTGAATAAAAAAATTTTCTGCATCTAGCTCTGAAAAAATATTTGGGCTTCTAGCGGTGTGTGGGACTTGGTCTATTAGTCCATCTATACTGACCTCCATCAGGTTGCAAATTAAAAATAATTTTTTTCTGCATCTAGCTCTGAAAAAATATTTGGGCTTCTAGCAGTGTGTGGGACTTGGTCTATTAGTCCATCTATACTGACCTCCATCAGGTTGCAAATTAAAAATAATTTTTTTCTGCATCTAGCTCTGAAAAAATATTTGGGCTTCTAGCAGTGTGTGGGACTTGGTCTATTAGTCCATCTATACTGACCTCCATCAGGTTGCAAATTAAAAATAATTTTTTTCTTCATTTAGCTCTGAAAAAATATTTGGGCTTCTAGCAGTGTGTGGGACTTGTTCTATTAGTCCTTCTATACTGACCTCCAGCAGGTTGCAAATTGAATATAATTTTTTTCTGCATCTAGCTCTGAAAAAATATTTGGGCTTCTAGCGGTGTGTGGGACTTGGTCTATTAGTCCATCTATACTGACCTCCATCAGGTTGCAAATTAAAAATAATTTTTTTCTGCATCTAGCTCTGAAAAAATATTTGGGCTTCTAGCGGTGTGTGGGACTTGGTCTATTAGTCCATCTATACTGACCTCCATCAGGTTGCAAATTAAAAATAATTTTTTTCTGCATCTAGCTCTGAAAAAATATTTGGGCTTCTAGCAGTGTGTGGGACTTGGTCTATTAGTCCATCTATACTGACCTCCATCAGGTTGCAAATTGAATAAAAAAAATTTCTGCATCTAGCTCTGAAAAAATATTTGGGCTTCTAGCGGTGTGTGGGACTTGGTCTATTAGTCCATCTATACTGACCTCCATCAGGTTGCAAATTAAAAATAATTTTTTTCTGCATCTAACCCAGCCAATAGTTTTGGCCTAATACCACAGTTTGGCCACTCAGCTCTGCTCGGTTACCATCCATTGTTTTTTTGTGCAAACAACTCCAGAGTTGTGAATTAGTTAACCACCAAAATGAGTGGAAAAAGGCCTGCTGCTGGTGGAAAGGGGAATAGGCGTGTTGGGAAGGGGAAAAAAGGTTGTGTCCGTGGGGTAGGTGCAGAAGAAAGACCATCTTCCAGCCAAACTAAAATGTCTACTTCTTTTAGCGGACAATGTGATAAGATCCCTTTCTTACGGCCACGCCAATCGCTACAAATTCCAGATGAGGCACAAAAACAGCAGGTGCTTCAACGGATATCAAGTGCTCCTTTAAGTGGGCTCTCCTCCACATCAACTTCAACATCACAAATACTCCAGTCCTCAAAGGTGTCACCCAAATCGCACTTGCTTCCTCACAGCTCCCAAATCTCCAGCTGCCCGTCTGAGTATGAGGTAGAACAGATGGTTGAGTCTGCAGAGCTGTTTACTCATACTATAGCCTGGGAATCAGAGGTCGACTCCAGCGCTTCTGTGAATCCAGACGAGGAAATGATCTGCACTGATGCCCAGAATCTTTATGAGTCGGATCCAGGACCAGACGCAGAAGGTTCTGACCATAATGTAGACCCTCATTCCCAAACTGTAACTCCTGTTGGTGGAGACAATGAGGAAGACGATGATAAGACTCAAATACCTGATTGGAGCGACAACTTTAGTTTTTTGTCAGGGCAGGAACAGGTTGGCTCTGAGGACGACGGGTGTGATAACGCACAGGGTGATGATGATGAGGTCGGAGATCCCACTTACTGTCAACCCACAGTCAGCCAAGAGATGAGGTCAGCAGAGGAGGTGGAGGAAGATGCTAGTGACGACGAGGTCAGGTTGCGCCTTCCTGGACAGAGACGTAGTACTGGAAGCACGTCAATAACTGCATCCTCAAACACAACTCTGCCTCTCACCACAAGTCGTGGTGGCTCTTCAGGTCGCATGGGTGCTAAGCCTTGCATAGCCTGGGCATTTTTTCAGATCGATAAAGATGACCCAACTCGTGTTATCTGTAACATTTGTCAGCAAAAGCTAAGTAGAGGCCAAAAAATACATAGTTTGAGTACTTCATGCATGAACCGGCACATGGACATGAAGCATAAGTTGCAGTGGGAAGCTCAGTGTGCTACAATGCGGTCTAGCCGGCCGGGCCAACCACCGTCTGCCATATCTTGTGCATCCGCGGCCTCTTCATCCTCTGTGACTGGGGGGACAGCAGTCACACCTGTTTTGGGGCGCAGACCTGCCACCTCTTTACCCGCAACAGCCAGCGTGATTGGCAGGTCATCATTTTCTTTGGAGGTGGTAACACCAGCTGGTGTTGAGCGCTGTCCGACATCGATAGCACCACCTTTGGATCAAGGCAACCTAACATGTCCGCCTGCATCTTCCTCACAGACCGGCAGTTTGCCGGGGACACCCTTATCAACCCCGTCTAAGTACAATAGCCAGCCCTCGGTCCCTCAGATGTGGACAAGTAAAAGACCATTTCCTCCTAGCCATGAGAAAGCTAAGAGGTTGAATTTCACCATCTGCAAGCTCTTGGCTACAGAAATGCTGCCTTTCCGCCTGGTGGACACAGAGGATTTTCGAGACCTTATGTCCGTCGCAGTGCCCCAGTACCAGATGCCCAGTCGGCACTACTTCTCAAAGAAAGGTGTGCCTGCGCTCCACCAGCATGTCGCACACAACATCACCGCTTCTTTGAGAAACTCTGTGTGTGACAGGGTGCATTTCACCACAGACACTTGGACGAGTAGGCATGGACAGGGGCGTTACATGTCGCTGACTGGGCACTGGGTAACTATGGTGACAGCAGGACAAGGGGCTGCTGTCCAAGTCTTGCCGTCCCCACGAGTTGTGCGTCAATCCTCTTTATGTCATTTTTCCTCCACTGCTTCTGCCTCCTCAACCTCCTCTCGGTCTTCCACCTGCACCCAAAGGCTGTCTGGTCATGCCACAATCTTTCTAACTGCGCAGAAGGGATCCTGCACACCTCCTTACTATGCTGGCAGTAGGGCTCAACGTCATCAGGCGGTTTTTACATTGAAATGTCTGGGAAATGTGAGTCACACAGCTGAGGAGTTGTGGTCAGCTCTGGAGAACCAATTTCATGAATGGTTGTCTCCACTGGACCTGAAACCAGGGAAGGCCGTGTGCGACAATGCTGCAAACCTGGGTGCGGCCCTTCGCCGGGGCAATGTCACACACGTGCCTTGTATGGCTCACGTGTTGAACCTGGTTGTCCAGCAATTTTTAGCCCACTATCCCAGACTAGATGGCCTTCTGCAGAGGGCACGGTCGCTGTGTGCTCACTTCCGCCGTTCGCATCCCGCAGCTCAGCGACTTACATCTCTACAGAAGTCGTTGGGCCTGCCACTTCACCGGCTAAAATGCGATGTGCCTACCCGGTGGAATTCAACTCTGCACATGTTGCAGCAACTGTGGCAGCACCGACAAGCCCTGGTGCAATACGTTCTGACGTATAGCCTGGGCCAACGAGATTCAGAGGTGGGGCAAATCACGCTGGAGGAGTGGTCTCAGATCAGGGACCTATGCACCCTTCTGCACAGTTTTGAAATGGCGACGAAGATGTTTAGTGCTGACGATGCCATTATCAGCATGACTATTCCGGTGATTTACATGCTGGAGCACATGTTAAACAGAATTCGGAGTCAGGTGGTGGCACAAGAGGAGGTGGATTAAGTAGAGGAGGAGGAGTTGTATGCGGAAGGGCTAACATCTGCAAGGTCCAGACGGTCGGCAGCACCAAGGCGGCAGGCATGTGAGGGTGGGGGAGATGATTTTACCAGGGCGCATGGTAGCAGCCAAACTAGTGAGGAAGGTGCAGGAGCCCAGGAAGAAGTGGAGGACGAACTGATGGAAGACTCATCAGATGAGGGAGACCTTGATCACATTTCTGTTGTGCGAGGTTGGGGGGAGAGGACAGAGGAAGGAAGCATGATTGCTACCTCGCCACCAACACAACAGGGACTTGGTGCTCCTGGATGCGCAACACACATGAGTGCCTTCTTGCTGCACTACCTGCAACATGACCCTCGAATTGTGAGAATTAGAAATAATCCTGACTACTGGGTTGCCACACTGTTAGATCCCCGGTACAAAAGTAAATTTGCAGAAATTATTCCTGCCATAGAAAGGGATGCACGCATGCAGGAGTATCAGCAGAGACTGTTGCAGAATCTTACATGTGCTTTTCCACAAAATACCAGTGGTGCACGTAGTGAATCTCACAGTTCCAACTTGCCAACCGTGGGACCGTCAAGTGTTCAGCACTCAAACCGTAACAGAACCACAGTATCTGCTGGTAACATCAATTTTGCGGAATCATTTCACCACTTTTTTAGCCCATCCTTTGCAAGGCCACAGGAGACAAGAAGTCTGACACATAGTCAACGCCTAGAGACGATGGTACAGGAGTATCTCCAAGTAAACATTGAAGCCACGACTGTGTCACTGGACCCTTGCTCTTTTTGGGCTTCCAATCTGGATAAATGGCCGGAGCTAGCCACTTACGCCTTGGAGATCTTGTCATGCCCCGCAGCCAGCGTTCTGTCTGAACGTGTGTTCAGCGCTGCTGGTGGTGTGCTGACAGATAAGCGCACGCGGCTCTCCACTGATAATGTAGACAGACTCACGTTCATAAAGATGAACAAATCATGGATCCGAAACGACTTTTCTACCCCTGTGTCATCCTGGGGAGAGTAAAAGCTTGATGATTGGTTAAAATCACCCTACCAACCGTTTTAAGCTTTCAAATTACTAATCATGTTTATCTGTATCTTGACTGGAAAATAATTTGGGCTTTGTAGCAGTGTGCAGCACTGATCCTATTAGGCCATCTATAATAAGCTTCACCAGATTTAAAATTAAAAATAATTTTTAGCTGCATCTAGCCCGGAAAATAATTTTGGGGCTCCGAGATGCGCAAGACACATAAGTGCCTTCTTGCTGCACTACCTGCAGCATGACCCTCATATTGTCAGAATTCGAAGTAATCATGACTACTGGGTTGCCACACTCTTAGATCCCCCAAACTTTTCGGTCAACCTTTTCATTTTAATAAAGACCAAAAAAATGGTCATTTTTGAAATTATAAGCATTAGCAGGTTGTTAGAAACTGAAATCAAACAGTTTTCAACTCAAAACTTTATTCTAGGTGATGTTACATTTTCACATAGGACCCCTTGTTCGAAAGGAGCTTCTGAACTCTCTCGTCCATTGAATTTGTCAGGTTTTGGATGGTTTCTGCTTCAATTGTTTTGCATGAGGACAGAATACCCTCCCAGAGCTGTTGCTTAGATGTGAACTGCCTCCCGCCATCATAGACACTCCTTTTAATGATGCTCCAAAGGTTCTGAATGGGGTACAGGTCAGGGGAGCATGGGGGTCACACCATAAGTTTGTCCCCTTTTATGCCCATATCAGCCAGAGATGCAGATGTTTTATGTGCAGCATGAGATGGTGCATTATCATGCAGAAAAATGATCTTGCTGTGAAATACACGGTTCTTCTTCTTGAACCATGGCAGGAAGTGCTGTTTGAGAAAATCCACATACATTATGGAGTTCATCTTTAGCGCCTTCAGGGATCCTAAAGGGGCCGACAATCTCTCTCCCCATGATTCCAGCCCAAAACATTACTCCACCTCCTCCTTGTTGGCGCTGTAGCCGTGTTTGCGTGGGGTGTCCATCAACCAGCCATCCTCCACTCCATTCATCTGGACCATCGAGCGCTGCACGGCACTCATCCGTGAACAAAACAGTTTTGAAATCAGTCTTCATGTAATGTTTGGCCCACTGGAGCCGTTTCTGCTTGTGTGAAGTGGATAGAGGAGGTCGACAGGATGGCATATGCACAGCTGCAAACCTCTGAAGGACCCTGCATCTTGTTGTTCGGGGGACGTTGGAGGCACAAGCAGCTTCAAAAACTTGTCTGCTGCTATGACAAGGCTTTTTTGCCGCTGCTGTTTCAACCTGACGTAATTGCCTGTAGGAAAGAGTCCTCAATTTGCCCTTATCAGCACGCACACGTGTGTACTGTGAATCAGCTACATACTTCTTGATTGCCAAGACACTTCATCCTGATCATCGCACAATGTTGATTGTAGTCATGCCTTGACCTAAACACTCCACAATTTGTTGCTTCTCAGCAGCCGACACATCCTTTTTCTTTCCCATTTTGGCAGAAAATGTAGGCTGCTTAATAATGTGAGAGAGCCTTCTTAAGTAGTCTTGCCTTTCATTGGACACACCTGCCAAACTAATTAGCACAGGTGTCTGCAATTGCTTACAGTGATATAAAGAGCCCTGACACACATCACCATCAATGAGTTTAACTGACAAACAAACAAATTCTTCCCTTATCACTCCTAAACACTTTTTGCATAATAATTTGGAACGCGGTGTACATGTGCTTTTCCACAAAACACCAGTGGTTCACGTAGTGAATCTTACAGTTCTAACTTGCCAACCGTGGTCTGTATGGAATTGTTCAATAAAGGGCCCAAAATTAAGATAACATAGATGGGAGAGGTCTCTATGAATAGGAATTCCTAAGTATTTGATACCCTGTGAGGGCCAGGCAAAGGGAAAGTTGGACTGGATGGAATCCTATATGGATTTAGGGAGGGAGACATCGAGGGCCTCAGACTTCGCTGCATTGATTTTAAAATTTTACCATGTAACAAAGTGATCTATTTCAGCCATAACAGCAGGGATGGATATATGTGATTGAGTGATATATACTAGGACATCATCAGCAAATAGAGAGCACTTGTACTCGGTGCCTCCCACCTCAATCCACCTAATATTGGGGTTATGGCGAATTGATGAGAGCAGGTGCTCCGTCACTAGGATGTATAAGAGAGGGGACAGAGGACATCCCTGCCTTGTCCCATTGGTGATTGTGAAAGGTGATGAAAATGTTCTGACGCACCCCCTGGGCCTTGGGACACCCGGAGCCGGACCCTTTTTGGTGGATGCTGGTGGTTGTAGTCTTCGTGGCGGCGATCCGGTTCCGTGGCTCAGGGCGGTCAAACCAGTGGCGGAACTATTTATGTGGTTTTGATGTTTAAATGTCCGACTACGCCACCCGTGGATTGCGGTCAGAGTGAACCGCCGCTACAGGGCAGACCGCTAAGGCTGGTGTTGTGGGTGCAGCAGAGCGTAGCATAACTCCCCACGGGAGGAGTATAGCCTCAGGGCAGTGTATGCGGAGGATGGGGGTGATGGTGCAGGGCAGCAGCAGTAACGACACGGAGTCAGTGATGCAGTTCAGGGCCTTTACTCACAGTTCTTATTATCCAGACCACGTCTGCAGGTAACGGCTGCCCACGTCGTACTGTGCTCACCAGGTGAGGGGCTCAGACAACTCCCAGATAACTTTGGAGCGCTTCACAGGACCCCCTTTGTGTGTCCTTTGTCTGGCCTTTCTTACCAACACTTCTGTCCGGCTGCCTCGGGCCTCCTCTTGGTAAACTTGGCGCCAGTTTCCCTGACCCTATGTGGTGCCTTCCTAGCGGGTGGAGCAAGGGGCTGCGCCACATAAAATGTCAGAGCCTCCGGTTTCTAGCTGAGGGTCGTTTCCTGCCTCCACTAGTTCGGGGACCGGTCTCCCCCTTTGGCCTGACCCCTCCACGCAGGTGGATTCAGGCGTGCGGTGGCGACTCGCCCGTCCGCACCCCTGGGATCCCTTCATTCCTCGTTCCTGGAGCCTTCTCCGCTCCTCTTCCTTCCTTCTCCCTCTTGCAGGCCTGGGCCTCTGTTACTAGGCCCGCCTCCGGAGCAGAGCTCATGCAGAGCCCCTGCTCCCTGCCACTTCTGCTCAGACTTCTCTGCACTGAACTAAGATGGTGCCCACCTTTTATACTCCCTTCTCAATGCACCCAGGAACTGCTTCCTCCCTGCTCCTGCACTGCAGGGTTCCCCTTCCTCAGTGTTCCCTCCCCCCACTCCAGCCAGGGACAGGGACTGTCGTGCCCATCTCAGGGGCATATTGGTCGCCCTGCCCCACGGCAATGTGGTGTAATGCATGCAGGTGTCGGGTCCTGATCCACACTCCATCCTTATCTGAGAGTGAAATATCACACCTCTGGGTGAGGTGCAATACGTCTGTAGCAACCGAGCCCTCGGTGCTACAGTTCCATTTATCTTCAGCCTAGGTGACGTATTGTGATACAGGGCCGTGATTCTGGCTATAAAAGGGTCCCCTAGACCCCTACCCCAAGCTTTTTAAGAGAATCATATATGGCGTGCCAGGAGACTCTATGGAATGCTTTCTCAGCATCCAACGAGAGTATCTACTTACAAATTTTTAACTGCATCTAGCCCAGGAAATACTTTGTGCCTAGTAGCAGTGTCTGCTAGTCAGCGGATTATCCCGGCTGTTAAGCAAGCTACACCACCTGTAGTTTGGACACTTAATTTTTTCAAAGGAAATGCTTCGGGACCACGGGATACTTAGTGAAGAGCATCAGGAGGCACCCCAAGGCATAGGGGCTGGGACTGGCACTAGGATGCCTTGCGGTGGACAGCCGAGCTCGATCCTTATAAAAGCTTTTTAACTGCAGCAGCTTTAGTGGACGCTACTGGAGCTGGAATTACGCGGCTGCTGGCATGAGACTTGCCCTCCAATAGATCCTTGTAAATGGATTTAAAGTGTATTCATTCAAATTAGAGGGACAATTTAAATTAAAAAGCTTAGAGCTGCCTCCACCACAGGGGGGCTCTCTCGACCCACCAGCGGACAGGCACCAGTATTGGGAGAGGGGGGCTGGCCGTCAGGGTTCACCGCGGCTCTGGCACAAACCCGGCGACACGTAGGTGGCACGGGCAGGAGCGGACTGGCCGTCTCGGCTTCTCACTTTTTGGATTTTAGAAGGGCATGACATGCCTATATCTGTGTCTCCCCCTCCTTTTACTCCTCCACCTCTTTTCTTTTCGCATGACTATATGTACTTGTCACTTTTCCATGTGTTAGTTGTGTCTTCTGAGCAGTTTGTCAGCTTTTGGACACCTTTGAAGGTGTTTTCTATGTGTTTCTATGTGTTTTGTTTGCCTGCCATTGGTTTTAACGGTGTTCGAAGGTGTTCGACGAACCGAACCGAACTCGAACACTACGGGGGTGGCTCAACACTATTTATAACATGGAGCCGTGAAAATAAAAAAATCTAACTTTTTCCACAAAAATGATGTTTTAGCCTCATTTTTTTATTTTCACAAGGGTAAGAAGAGAAAATGGACCCCAAAAACTTTTGTGCAATTTCTCCTGAGTACGCCAATACCCCATATATGGGGAAAATACAATGTTTGGGGTCACGGCAGAGTTCAGAAGGGAAGGAGCACTGTGTGACTTTTTGAACGCAAAATTGGGTGGAATTGAGAGCGGACGCCATGTCGCGTTTGGAGAGCCCTGATGTGCCTAAATAGTGGAAACCCCCCACAAGTGACTAAGGGGGTCATTTTGGAAACTACACCCCTCAAGGATTTTATCAAGGGGTATAGTGAACATTTTGAACCCAGAGGTACGACACAGAATTTGATAACAATAGGTCATCATATTGAATAAGTTGTCATTTGTCTTGAGCGCAAGTGCTCGCTACTTGAGTTTGCATTGGGTACTCAGGTATGCACCATATATCGCGCGTGCTCGAGTGACATGCTCGAGTCCCCGCATGCATGTTTCACGCTTATTAGACACCCCAAAAAAACATGCTGGGATAGCCGCGAAGCATATTGGGCGGAGACTTAAGCATGTCACTCGAGCACCCGCGATACTCAGTGCATACCTGAGCACCCGATGCAAACTCAAGTAGCGAGCACTTGTGCTCAACACTGGTCGCCATATCGTCATCGTTTTTTTTTTTACTTTTGAAAAAAATACCAACCATAACCTCAACCCTAATACAACCCCAACCATAACCCTAACTCCAACCCTAACCCTAACCCTAGCACAACCCTAACCCTAGAGTTTATTTTTTATGCCATTCCTCGTGCGGTTTAAGTGATTAGACGACTTTATTCTTCGGGTCGGTGCAATTACAGCGATGCCAGAATCATATCGGGTTTTTATGATTGACAGCTATCACACACTAAAAGACGCATTTTTTTGCAAAATCTAGATTTTGCATCACCATATTTTGAGAGCTATAATTTTTCCATATTTTGGCCGACAGAGTCTTGTGGCAGCTTGTTTTTTGCGTGATGAGTTGACGTTTTTATTGGAACCATTTTCAGGCCCATGACATTTTTTGATCGCTTTCTATTCTGATTTTTGAGAGACAGAATAAACAAAAAACAACAATTCAGGAATTGTTTTTTTTTTTTTACATTTTTTATACTGTTCCGCGTGTGATAAAATTGATAAGGTAGTCGAGGTATTGATAAAAGCTATTTTATAGAAAAAAATATTTTTTTGCATCGCTTTATTCTGAGAGCTACAACTTTTTTATTTTTCGGCTGATGGAGCTGTATGGCAGCTTGTTTTTTGTGGGGCAAGATGACATTTTCAGCGGTACCATTTTTATTTGTCTTTTTGTCGCGTGTTATTCCATTTTTTGTTTGGCGGTATGATGATAAAGCATTGTTTTTTGCTTCGTTTTTTTTTTTTTTTTACCGTGTTCACTAAAGGGGTTAACTAGTGGGACAGTTTTATAGGTCAGGTCATTCCGGACGATACCAAATCTGTTATTGTTTGTTTGTTTTTTTTCATAATAATATTTGTTGATGGGTACATTATATTTTTATTTTTGGTGGATTCTTTTTTTTATTATTTTTTTTATATATTTTTACAATTTTTTTTTTTTTTTTTTCATTTTTTAACACTTTTTTTACTTTTATACTTTGTCCCACTATGGGACTTTCACTTTTTTTACTCTGATCGCCTGTATAGCATAGAGAGCAGCAGCAGCTCCCTGTGCTATATAGGCTGCCAGCGCTGCAGATGCAGAAGATACTTTGGTCATGCACTGCGCATGACCAAAGTATCTTCCTGCTGTCTGGTGACCTGGATGTTGTCATTCCGACATCGGGTCGTCTTGGCAACATCCGGGAAGCCGCGGCAGACAGCGTTGGACGCCGGCAGGAGAGGTGAGTATCGCAATCACCTCCCCTTGCCCCCGCAATGCTGTGATCGACTTCGATCGCAGCATTGCGGGGGTTAATGTGTGGGGGTTCATGTGACGCTCGCAGCCCTGCCCTGGGAAGATGGGGGTTTTACTCGGAGCCGGGTCAGATGTTTGGTGGGTTGCAGCCGTGGCCTGGACCCGTTCCGTGCCCAGGGCCGTCACATTAAAAAAAGAGATGTAAAGGGCTATCAGGGTTGAGTGGTTGCTATCGACTACGCCATCTGTGGTACCCGGTGAAGACCACCAGCGATGCTGCAGTCCTCTGAGGCAGGATGTTGTGACAGCCGACGTTGATACTACTCCCCACAGGCGGAGCAGGGCCTCAGGGCAGAGAGAAGGATGGAGGGAGTGGAAGTGAAGGAGGTCTGGTGCTGCGCGGTGCGGTGTAGTGCAGAAATAAAGAGTCCAGAGGCAATAGGGGTAGACTTCCAGAGTTTTTTTACTCACGGTAAAACGAGCAGCTGCAAGGCTTCTCCCTGCTCCTCACAGAATTCTGCGGTCACCAGGAACGGAGGTCCGACAACCTCCGGGTAATTCCAGTGCTTAAATCAGGGCCCCGCACCAGAGTGTTCCTAGACTTCAGACTGCTTCCACTCCTGTCTGTGTGTGTGTAGATAGGCCGGGTCTCGCTCTGGACTACGCTCAGAATAAGGGTACGGGTGGCGACTCCGCTTCTTCCGTTACCCGGTGGGGTCCTCTGGACCTGCCGGACTTCCCTGACTAGTACGTAGAGTAGCAAAGTCAGGTGACGGGGGCCGGTACCCCTCTTGCAGCCGGAATCCCTCTGACGAGGCCAGAAAGCCACGACAGGTGGCGTATACCGCTCCGTCTGCATCCCCCTGGGATCCTTTTGCGATGGAGCTACACTCCTAAGCTCCAGGCCTTCTTGGGTATGGACCTTGACCGGGTTGAGACATCAGTTAACTCCAACCCACCCCTCGACTCAAGGCCAGAGTACGAGGACCGTGTCTCCATCCACTGCAGGTTCACCCAGAAGCCACGGTCAGGGATGAAGATCACAATCAAAAGACCATGAGCCCAAGATGGCTGTTTATTAAATATGAAATATTAAGTGTAAACTAAATGTGCGTCCTCCACTCTCACCCTCTACATGGTTCCCCCTATCTTTTGGTTCCCCAGTCTCCCATTTTCCCGGGAGGTGCAGCACACTAGTGCCTATTAGCCCCCTCTGGTGGAAGAAGTGTGGTGTTGGATGTGGAGGTGGGGTCCTGACCATTGCACCGTTCTTACCTCGAAGGAGGGATACCACACCCCATTGAAGAGGTGCAACATCCCTGTGGCGACCGAACCCTCAGGGGCGCCACAGTTAATGTGCCGGGTGCAGTGGGGGACCGCTCCCAACACAGCTGTGACAATCAGAGGGCGAAATCAACAGGGCGTATTAATAAGTACCTGGCTCTTAAAACCCAGGGCACAGGTACGTATTAGTATGCCCTGGGCTTTTAAGGGGTTAACTACCACAGGGAGCAGATTACATCTGCTAGGCTGCTAAACAACAAGCACACACACCCATTAGCATGGCTGTCTGGGACTACAGGTCCCAACCACACTAATCCCTGGTTGGGCAGATTCTGTGCCCAGAAAAACTGGCCATGATGTCTCCTCCATCACTTGCGCTTCCCATAGAGTGAATATGACAATACCTATCGACTGAGGCAGACATCGCCGGAGCAGGTCCAGGTAGAAATGGGACATTATGTTTATGCATAGTTGTTTTCTACTTTAACGTTATACTTACTCTTTCCACATCACTACCATATAATTTCCTTTCCCTTCCTAAACTTTTTTTTGTACGTGATATAGACTTATTGTTTAAAAAAAATCCAAATCATTTCATCCACTTGAGGCAACGCTAAAATAAATAATGTAATTGTTTACTGTCTGATTTGTGATGGAAGACACTTCCCCTGCAAACTCATTAGAGGATTATGTGTGTCAGCTGAGTGTAATGGATTGACTAGGTGATGACAATGATGTAAGAATGGGGCAGGTAAATGTAACTTTACAAATGTTCAATAGAATCTTAATCATTAGAGTACACACCAAATTAGTGAGTAAACAAGCTATCTGTCCACGAAGAAGGACTTCAAAATGATGACTTTTTCCTTCTGATTTATTACAGTTAAAGATTCAATAGAGTCTATCAGGATAAAATACATGAATGGTTAAGAAAGGATAGTGTATATCTATCTATCTATATATATCTATAGATATATATATATATCTATGTATAATATAACCGGCCAAGCGTCCCTCTGTCTGAAGCCTCCATAGACTGCGCATCCGCGATGCGCAGTGTGGCTCCAGACAGAAGAACGCATGGAGCCGTTACAGGTAAGAGGAGGTGTATGGCGCCGGAGATCGAGGTATGCGTAGACACTGAACGCATACCGCAATCTCCGGCGCCATACACCTCCTTTTACCTGACTGGGAGGAGTGTTGCCACGGCGCCTCTCCTCTGGCCGGAGACCGGGGGCGGAGTGAAGGCGTCGGAATCGGCGCATTCGCATAGCGCTATCCGGCGCCATTTTACTGAAGACACATTTGCAGTGTGTCTTCAGCAAAATAGCACCGGACAGCGCGGTGCTCTGGCACCGCACTCCTCCCCCAGCCTCCGGCAGAACAGGACACAGCAGCGCTGGAGCACAGGGAAGAAAGGTGAGTATAAGGGGCCACACATACCAGGATTGGGGGATGAGGGGTACCATGCATACCAGGATTGGGGGTGAGGGAGCCACACATACCAGGATTGGGGGATGAGGGGGCCACACATACCAGGATTGGGGGATGAGGGGGCCACACATAACAGGATTGGAAGATGAGGGGTACCATACATACCAGGATTGAGGGATGAGGGGGCCACACATACTAGTATTGGGGGGATGAGGGGACCATGCATACCAGAATTGGAGGATGAGGGGACCATGCATACCAGGATTGAGGGATGAGGGGGCCATGCATATCAGGATTGGGGGATGAGGGGTACCATACATACCAGGATTGGGGTATGAGGGGTACCATGCATACCAGGATTGGGGGATGAGGGGGCCACGCATACCAGGATTGGGGGATGAGGGGTACCATACATACCAGGATTGGGGGATGAGGGGTACCATGCATACCAGGATTGGGGGATGAGGGGTACTATGCATACCAGCATTAGGGGATGAGGAGTGCCATGCATACCAGGATAGGGGATGAGGGGTGCCAGCCATGCATACGAGGATTGGGGATGAGGGGTGCCATGCATACCAGGATTGAGGGGTACCATACCAGGATTGAGGGATGAGGGGGGCACACATACCAGTATTGGGGGGATGAGGGAACCATGCATACCAGGATTGGAGGATGAGGGGACCATGCATACCAGGATGGAGGGATGAGGGGGCCACGCATACCAGGATTGGGGGATGAGGGGTACCATACATACCAGGATTGGGGGATGAGGGGTACCATGCATAACAGGATTGGGGGGATGAGGAGGCCACGCATACCAGGATTGGGGGATGAGGGGTACCATACATACCAGGATTGGGGGATGAGGGGTACCATGCATACCAGGATTGGGGGATGAGGGGTACCATGCATACCAGGATTGGGGGATGAGGGGTACCATGCATACCAGTATTGGGGGATGAGGAGTGCCATGCATACCAGGATAGGGGATGGGGGGTGCCATGCATATGAGGATTGGAAATGAGGGGTGCTATGCATACCATGATTGCGGGAAAAGGGGTGCCATGCATACCAGGATTGAGGGGTGAGGGATACAATGCATACCAGGATTGAGGGGTGAGGGGTACCATGCATACCAGGATTGGGGGATGAGGGGTACCATGCATACCAGGATAGGGATCTGGGGGGGCCATGCACACCAGGATTTGGATGAGGGGCCATGCATACCAGGATAGGGATGAGGGGTACCATGTATACCAGGATAGGGATGAGAGGTGCCATGCATACCAGGATGAGGGATGAGGGAGCCATGCATACCAGGATGATGGGCACCATGCATGCCAGGATTGGGGATGAGGGGTGCCATGCATGCCAGGATTGTGGGTGAGGGGTGCCATGCATACCAGGATTGTGGGTGAGGGGTGCCATGCATACCAGGATTGTGGGTGAGGGGTGCCATGCTTACAGGATTGGGGGTGAAGGGTGACATGCATACCAGGATTGGAGGTGAGGGGTGCCATGCATACCAGGATAGGGATGAAGCGTGCCATGCACACCAGGATAGGGATGAGGCGTGCCATGCATACTAGGATCAGTGGTGAGATGTGCCATGCATACCAGGATTAGTGGTGAGAGGTGCCATGCGTACCAGGATTGAGAGTGAGGGCAGCACATAACAGGATGGGGGAACAGGATTGGGCAGCACAAATACCAGGATGGGGGCAGCACAAATACCAGGATTGGGGAGCACAAATTCCAGGATGGGGGCATCACAAATTCCAGGATGGGGGCAGCACAAATACCAGGATTGGGGAGCACAAATTCCAGGATGGGGGGCATCACAAATTCCAGGATGGGGGCAGCACAAATACCAGGATGGGGGCAGCACATACCAGCATGGGAGACCATATACCAATAAAAATGCTCACCACCCGGGCGTAGAACGGGCTCAATAGCTAGTATATATATATATATATATATATATATATATATATACACATATGTATATACTCTATATCTGCAATAATCACAATGCTAAAAACTAAGAAAAAATGTTTGTAGAACTTTTAGTTGCCTTTAGTATTACAAGGAAAACAATATAATGATGTAGTTGGGTCTGTGTATATAATAGTGTGGTTGGGTCTGTATCACCATGGTTAGATTTACTAAAGTAAGATTTTTAACACTGTCAGGGCACATTGATTTGAAAGTTATCAATAAATGAATGACCTGAAAAACATCATAAATATTTTTATAGTACTGTTCTATTAAATTGAGTCAGTCTAAGGGTATGTGCACACGATCCGGACAGGCAGCGCTTTGAACGCAGCATACTTTATGCTTCACCGCATTCAATACATTGTAGTGATCCAATTTTTTTTGCGGATACGAGCGACTTCACAACAGAAATTGACTTGCTGCGGTCTGGAAAGACGCGCTGCATGTCAGTTTCCGGGGGTGATCCGCAGACCTATAGTGGACATGGGATTTCTACAAATCCCATCCACTATGCTGTAACAGCTGGCCGCTGTTGGTTTGACGCTATATAACACCCAGCGGCTCCTGACTGTGTACTCATACCCTTACCTTGGTCAAAAGTATTCATCAGAGTTAAAAAGCTCAAAATTTTAAAAAGTCTTGTAAGTCCAGATGTTTTGAAATAAGTAATGACACAGGTCTGGTCACTAATGGGACTAACTCAAAGGATTTCAATACCACTAAAGTGGTAATTGGCCTCAAAACAAACCATTTTACATTGAAGTATAAAGTTGGACCAATTCAAGGTTTCATTGAGGATATACAAATGTAGCCATTCTTAAACTAACACACAAGAAAGATATCACAGCACAGACATTAACATAACATAACCAGCAAATTTGTGCTGCTTCTGAGTTGAGATATCTTTCTGCATTGGGATGTCTTTGTTATTTTAGGAATAGCTACATCTGTAATTGATGGAGGGATTTGATTTATGTAGTAGTTATTCCAGTCTATTTGCAGTCTCCAAAATTACATTTGAAGTCCATCATGAATGACCATCATGAATTTTAAAAATGGTCACTAAGAAAGCTACCATCGCAATACAAAATAATGTCTATAATTTCTCACAATACAACATAAGTCATTGGGTTATAGGAATAATTAGTGATTCACAATGAAATCAGGCACAGAAATACATATACAGGTAGTCCCCGAGTTACGAACATCTGACTTACGTACAACTCATAGTTATGAACGTAAGATGTAAAAAAAATTATTAAACTAATAGTCACCTCACACCTCACCTCTCCGGCCACCCCACAGCTCACTGTCTGTGATGCCGTCCTCACCTTTCCCCCATCATGCGCCGTATCTCTGGTATCTTCACTATAGGCTAGGACCTCCAGCCTTGTCAAGACCTGGATGGTCACTGTGTATTGTAAGGTTGCATTGTTGTGACGTCAAGATGTGCACTGCATGCTTACGATGCATAGTGATCTCCTGGGCCTGGACCAGAGTTGCCACATTAACGTTTTATTTTTTCTGGACAGTTTAAAAAAATCATGGACTAACAATATTAATTTACAGACTCTTTGGAAATAATAAATCATTATGATTATAAGTGATCCATGTCTACAGTCCATAATTCTGATATGAAGACATTAGCTGCATTCATTGTAAACTAAGTTTCTTCAGCTTAAAAAAAAATCACAGATGCCATAATAATTTTTTACGGTCAGTGCAAAAAAGTGCCCTATTTTTACAGACTGTCCTGGAATTTCTGGACAGTTGACAATCCAGGCCTGGGCACGGCCAAAAGTCCTGATCTATAGTGAAGAGGCCGGATATGCGGTGCATGACATCAGAATAAAGAGGACCTGATGACGGACAATGAGCACTGGGGCAGCCGGAGAAGTGAGTACTCTTTTTTTTTTTTCTTTCTTAGCAATATGCTGACCCTGTACCTGTTATAAATTACATACTTGTTACAAATTACAATTCAACTTATTAACAAACCTACAGAACCTATCTAGTGTGTAACCTTAAACTGTAGTCTCATAAGTAGGCAGTTTCCACTTCGGACATTTCTGACATATCCCATCTCTGAAACCCATCCAAATGACGAGAACTGGTGTCCCGAACCCTACTGTGGTGGGTCACCATTTTCAAGAGAATTATGGAAAGGTGGTCGTGTATGTGCATTTCATTTTATGGGGATTCGGAAACAGCCAAACAATGGTTTATTTCCATAGTTGTGAGTCCCTCCAGATGTCCAAAGATGGAATAGTCCTTAAAAGCTGCAATGTACAAAAGAGCCAAATAAAGCTGTGTATTTTTCTGCTTATTAGGCTCCACTTAAAAAAACCCCTCTGTATATTAAAGGCAATCAGTCAGTAGGATCAACCCTCCTAAGCCGTCTATATAGGCATGTAGGTCATAGGAAGCTGAATAATGCTACCTTGATATCTGCAGTCTGATGTCCTATTCCAGAGAAATACAAGTTTTTCTTATATGTAAATGACCTCTTCCAGGCTCTGGGGAGGATGTTGCCTGGACGATAACTCTGCCTCCAGAGATTATTATATATAAAAGAGGGAGTTACCAGTGTGAGACAAGTAACCAACACAGAACAGGAGAAATGAAATTTGTCTCTTTACAATCACATTTTTTGCTTCTCTCTGAGCTCTGCTGAATTGAACAATATTGTGATTTTCTTGATTTTCTATTCGATATTCTATCTCTCAATGTTAAAATTACCCTACCCTTAAAATTAAAGACTGCTCATGTCTTTGTCAGTGGGTAAACTTATAAAAACAGCAAGGGATCAAATACTTATTCCCTTCACTGTAGGTCAAATGTGGTCACAGAGTCCATTTTTATAACTTTAAAAAGTTGCAAATGTTTCTACACAAATGTGCCACTTTTAATTACTATGGCCACTTTTTAAAAGGAAGTAATGGTGGCCGAGTTTAGTGAGAGGGACATATCAATTGATTATCTGTCAGTTTTTCTATAATTTACTCCAGACATTGGAAAGATACAATTAACTGTAGATTTCACAATTTTACTCCTCGGTAGAGCGACAAATAAAATGCATGTCTCCCTCTAAAGGTGCATTTAACTGCAAAGTATGAACGGGCCTTATTATGAATGGAAAGATGCTTTGCCATTTTGGAAAACCTCTTATGTAGGTGTATTGCTTCTTTGTATAGTGTGTTCAGTTCTGAAGCAGAAAGTTTATTTCTAGTTTTTTTTTTTTAAAACTATTGTTTAAATACAGTACCTTGTTGTTTCTGCGAAGTGTTATTAAAGAAAACCTCACTTTCTTTATCTGTGTTTTTGGGTGTAATGGGAAATTTATATTCTCTGTGTAGCCAATATCACAGAACGACGTTTCAATCTTGTGTGGAGATGCAATTCAAATGAATTGAATAGGAGATTTTACCTCTCTTAAAAGTATTTAGGAATCCCACAGCAGTCACTGAATGGGAGAAGGTTTCAGCTGTCACTTGTAACGTCTTGCTGAGAACTTCATGACTGATACTTGATGTATTATCATTAGGTGAAAAAAATAACATCTTTTTCTAAGGAAAACATCTTGTTTTGAAATCTAAAAAATATATTACAGCTTTATATGTGCTCTGGGATATGTGTTGTTATTTGAAAAGATGTCTCATCTCGAATTTTAGCCTTGGAGACAACTAGAGAGAGACGCATAAGTTAGGATGATACAACTTTCTTATGAAACATTTATAGTCACAAACACCACACTGAAGAAAGTTTACTACTATTTCTTAGGTATGACATTTTAAAATACCCATAAAACAAAGCAAATCCAATTAATATGGTTAGTATCTGGAACATTACTGCGATGATAGACAAACTAAACCTTACTACTTTTTTAGGTTAATCAAAAGGTTTTGAATCAACTTTTCATAGATTACAAAATGTTACAAATATTGTTTACGGCAGATAAAATGGAAATTTTAGAATATATATAAAGTCGAATTGCAAAACAAAATAGTTTAACAACCTCATGTCGCCTGGAACAGAAGCATTCATATCAATTCTGAATGATAATCAGATAAATAATGTAGTAAATCCCATTACCGCCAGCTCTTACATACAGTGGGTACAGAAAGTATTCAGACCCCTTTAAATTTTTCACTCTTTGTTTCATTGCAGCCATTTGGTAAATTCTAAAAAGTTCATTTTTTTTTCTCATTAAACTACACTCTGCACCCCATCTTGACTGAAAAAAAAACAGAAATGTAGAAATTTTTGCAAATTTATTAAAAAAGAAAAACTGAAATATCACATGGTCATTAATTAATTTTATCCCCAAATTTTTGACATGGGCTTCGCCATATTTTTGTATGCCAGCCAGGTACAGCATCCAGGAACGGGCTGCCCCCAATCACCAGCTGCCTATTTGTACCTGGCTGGACACAACAATATAGGGAAGCCCTTTTTTTTATTATTTCATGAATTTCATGAAATAATTTTTTTTAAAAAAATACGTGGGGCTTCGCCCTATTTTTGTGTCCAGCCAGGTACAACTAAGCAGCTGGGGGCTGGAATCCGCATCGCAGGGAGGCCCAAGCTTTCTGGGCCCCCCCGCTGCAAATTGCAGTCCGCAGCCACCCCAGAAAATGGCGCGTTCAAAGAAGCGCCATCTTCTGGCGCTGTACCCAACTCATCCAGGGCCCTGGTGCGGTGGCTCACTGGGTAATAAAGGGGTTAGGGCCAGCTTGGTATTATCAGCTGGCCCTAAGCCCGAAATTCATGGGGTCACGCCAATATTAGACATGATCGCCATGAATTTCTAGTAAAGTATTTAAAAAAACCACAACACCCAGAATAAAGTCCTTTAATTGAAATAAAGACACATTCCTTTAATGCTCTAAATTAAACCATACTTACTGTCACGCCCATTCCAGCTGAAGCCAATGTCTTCTGCAATAAAAGTAAAATAATAAACCAACCTCATCCTTACCTTTATATATTTCCCAGGACAGCTTCAGCTCTGCTACATCGAAATGACAGGCTGGACCGCAGCAGACCGCTGCCATCCAGCTTGCCATGCCGTAGACACTGAGAAGCTCCTCAGGGAAGCTCCTCGGTGTCTCGCTGTGACGGCATCCAGATGAGCCGAGTTCATGTCCAATGAATTCAGCTCACCTCATGCACGTCACTGACAGCGTGGGAGAATTCTCCTGCGCATGCGGTGAGCATGAGAGAATTCTCCTACGCTCACCGCATGCGCAGGAGAATTCTCACGTCACTGACAGCGTGGGAGAATTCTCCTGCGCTCACTGCATGCGCAGGAGAATTCTCACGTCACAGACAGCGTGGGAGAATTCTCCTGTGCTCGCCGCATGTGCAGGAGAATTCTCCCACGCTGTCAGTGACGTGCATGAGGTGAGCTGAGTTCATTGGACATGTCCAATGAACTCAGCTCACCTCATGCACGTCACTGACAGCGTGGGAGAATTCTCCTGCGCTCACCGCATGCGCAGGAGAATTATCACGTCACTGACAGCGTGGGAGAATTCTCTCATGCTCACCGCATGCGCAGGAGGATTCTCCCTTTCTGTCAGTGACGTGCATGAGGTGAGCTGAGTTCATTGGACATGAACTTGGCTCATCTGGATGCCATCACAGCGAAACACTGAGGAGCTCAAGCATGCCTGCGCTTCTCAGTGTCTGCGGCATGGCAAGCTGGGTGGCAGCTTTCTGCTGCGATCCAGCCTGTCATGTCAATGTAGCAGAGCTGAAGCCATCCTGGGAACCATGGAAAGGTAAGGATGAGGTTGGTTTATTATTTTTCTTTTATTGCAGAAGACATTGGCTTCAGCTGGAATGGGCGTGACGGTAAATATGGTTTAATTTAGAACATTAAAGGAATGTGTCTTTATTTCAATTAAAGGACTTTATTCTGGGTGTTTGTGTTTTTTTAACTTTGACTATGGGGTTAGTAATGGGGGTGTCTTATAGACGCCTCTCCATTACTAACCTGGGCTTGATGTCAGCTGGCATTATAAGCTGACATCAACCTCAGCCCTATTACCCCATTGCCACCGCTACAGGGCAGTGGGAAGAGCGAGGCTAAGTGCCAGAATTGGCGCATCCTATGGATGCTCCATTTCTGGGACGGCTGACGGCTGGTGTTTCTAGCCTGGGAGGGGGCCAATATTCATGGCACCCTTCCTGTGCTACTAATATCAGCCCCCAGCTGTCTGCCTAGCCTTTGCTAGCTATTAAAATAGGGGGGACCCCACGTCATTTTTTTTTTGTGTCCCCCATTTTAATAGCTAGTAAAGGCTAGGTATTCAGCTGGGGGCTGATATTAGTAGCCTAGGAAGCTCCGTGGGTATTATCCCCTTCCCAGGCTTCAAACATCTGCCCCAGCCATCTGCTTAACCTCCGCTAGAGACTAAAATTACGGGGAACCCCACGCCAATTTTTTTTTTAATAAATCCTTTAACACTAAATGACAAGTACAGTAACCAACAATGTCACTGTACTTCTTATATATGTGACTGACATGTTTCTATCTATCTAATCTATGTGTGATGCTCTATTCTTTCTGTTCTAAATTGTCGGGTACCGGTGTATGCCGCTGCTGAATTGCCGGCTTTTCATGTTTCACTGTGAGCACTGTTCCCATCGATTTGGGCAACCACTGTAATGCCACAACCACCATGGCTGTGGCATTACAGTGAGTGGCAGACAATCCCTGCATGATATGAAAAAATCCAGTTACTCTTTTGGTGCACGAACAGTTATCGAACATAACCTCGAACAGCCTAATTTTTTGCAAATCGTTCGCGTTCGTCAAACGACTCGAACACCGCCCAAAACAGCTCGAATTTGAGATTGGCGAACAGTTCTAGTCGAACACCGCTCATCTCTAAACAAGACTCACAGCCTACATCGCTTGATCCTCTACCTCTACAAGAATATGTAATACCCTATGGATGAGCAATATAAAACCGATACATTTTTTGTAGTGTTATATGTCACAGGAATAAACCACAAAACACGTAATACTGTATGGTTGAGGAATTTAACCCAAAATTTTTAAACACTTTTTTGGAGTGTTATATACCATCAAAATGTACCCCAGAAAATGGAATAGTGTATGGCTGAGAAATTTAACCTTGAAATACTTTGGAACGCTTTTTCAGTTTTATAGATCACAGACGTACCACAGAATAGTTGTTTGGGTAAGAAATGTAAACAAGCAAAATTTTTAGATGCTTTTTTCGAGTGTTCTATACCATCAAATTGTGAAAGAAAGCACTTAATACTCAAATGGATGAATAATCTAATCCAGAAATATTTGTCAAGCCTTTTTGTAAGTCTTACATACCACCGTAATGCTAGAATAACCGTGCTAAACTGTATGGATGAGTCATTGAATCCATAAAATAATTTTGAACGTAAATATTTTGAAAGTGTATTTGATGTAGTTATAAAGTCATAAAGGCTTTGCACAAAGTGCAAAAATCCAGACAACAATTATAAGGAGGGTCATCCCTAGAGCCCTGAAAGGCAACAACCGGTGGGCCTCATTAAAGTATTGAATATTAAAAAAAGTGGTGTGGAAAAGTGTGGCTAATTCAGGCGTTGTTAATTTTAATGAGAGTAAGCCTGTTAGCATTCTCTGTTGACAGGTGAAACCACTTGTCTGTTATGACCCCCCCCCCACTAAAAACCCTCTCAGACAAGACACTAGCGGTAGGGCAGCACAACACCTCGAAGGCGTAGAGAGACAGCTCGTGCCAGGGTGTCATGAAATTGGCCCAGGCGTTTGACAATGTACCCCTGCCTCTGCAGTGTGTCTACCTGGCCTCTCCTCCTTGGTTGGGCCACTAGCATCTGATGGGAATTTTTTCAATATCATTTCCACAATGGCATATTGGTATACTACCATTTTAGAAGACCTCTCCACCTCAGGTAGAAGAGATACAAAGTTATCCTTGTAGAGTGGGTCTAGCAGGGTGAACAACCAGTACTCTTTTTTGGCCAAAATGAATGTAACGTGAGGGTCACCGGAAAGGCAGTACATAAAATCGGCCATATGTGCCAAGCTCCCTACAGCCAACACCTCCCTGTCTCCACCATGATCACGACTCTCCATCTCCTCTTCCTCTTCCCTCTCTTCCTCCTCATTCCCATCCTCAGCCTATCCATGTCGAAGAAAGGGGACAAAGGTTGTGTGGGTACTTGCAACTGTTGTGCTAGCCACCAGCTGCTGTTCCTCCTATTCCTCCTCCTCAGCATTCACCTCCTCATTGTTAGCCAATCCACGCTGAGCAGATGAAATAAGGCTGGCCTGGATAGAATCTCTCTGTCTTATGTCTTCTCCAATCTGCACCTGGTCCACATGCATAGCTTCATGTTTAATTGTGAGCAGCGACTGTTTCAGTAGGCACAGAAGCGGGATCGTTGCACTGACTATGGCATCATTGCCGCTCACCGTCTTTGTGGAGTCCTCAAAGTCTTGGAGAACAGCACAAATGTCAGACATCCATGCCCACTCTTCAGTTGTTATGTGCAGAAGCTGACCAGAATATCGATGGGTGTGTTGGAGCTGGTACTCAACAACTGGCTTCTCCTGCTCACAAAGCCTTGCCAGCATGTGCAGTGTGGAGTTCCAGTGCGTGGCCACGTGGCACACCAGTCAATGAGCTGGCACTTGCGTGCACTTGCGTGCACCGCTGCAGCACTGCCAGAGTGGCAGCAGCTGTAGCTGACTTGTGGAAATGGGCGCTGACATGGCGTACCTTGACCAGAAGCTCTGACAAATCTGGGTAAGTGTTCAGAAACCGCTGAATTACCAAATTGCGCACATGTGCCAAGCATGGTACATGTGTGAGCTTGCCAAGCTTCACAGCCACCAGCAGGTTACACTCATTATCATACAAGACCATGCCTGGTTGGAAGTTCAGCAGCAAAAACCACAGATCTGTCTGATCTATTATTCCATTAAGTAACTCTGCTGTGGTGTGTGGTTTGTCTCCTAGACAAATTAGCTTCAGCAGAGCCTGTTGCCACTTAGCTGAGGCAGTGCTGCGGAGCTTCTAGTTTCCGGCTGATGTGGACGACATGCTCTGAGATAGCACATCAGTGATGGAGAATGAGGAGGAGCAGGAGGGGGTGCCAGAACTGGTGTAGGAGGTGGAGGAAACCCTGATAGAAGTAGGGCCAGCAATCCTCGGCGACGGGAGCACATGTACCATGCCAGGGTGTGACTCAGCCCCAGCCTCCACAATGTTCACCCAGTGTGCCGTCAGGGAAATATAGCATTCCTGGCCACAAGTGCTTGTCAACGTGTCGGTCGTTAAGTGGACAATGGCAGTAACTGCGTTGGTAAAGGCACGGGTGATGTTCCTGGACATGTGCTGGGACAAGGTGGGGACATCACACCGGGAGAAAAAGTGGCGGCTGGGGGTGGCTGCCACCATGTGTCAGTGGAAATCCTCAGTGTCTACAAGCCTAAATGGCAACATTTCCATGGCAAGCAGCCTGGAAACGTGCCCATTTAGCGTTTGGGCCTGTGGGTTGGTGGCTGTAAACTTTCTTTTTCCTTCCAAGGGCTAGGGTAGGGGCAGCTGAATGCTGTGCTGGGATAAGGATTTGGAGGAGCTTGATGATGGTGCCTCAGAATGTGCAAGGACAGGTGCAGGGCGAGAGGCATCTGTGCAAGTGTCACGGACAGCGGATGGGAAGCACCTAGCACAGGGGAAAAGGCAGTGGTGTCACCTGCTGGCATCAATCCAGGCGTTTGGCCCACTGAGTTGGGTGCTTAGATGACATGTGCCTGATCATGCTGGTGGTGGTTAGGTTCTTAGTGGTACTCAGAGTATTGTACCATCAAAGGGGCAAAATGTGGAATCAATTTTACCATCTAGAGGGCACAAAGAGGCATTATTACTTTGCAAGGGGTGCAGTGGTGGGTATTATTATGTGGGGCACTAAGAGGAACTCCATTTTTGTACCACACAGGTGGAGTAATAGGGACATATTAGACAGCAACGGCTCAGTATTGGGGTATCAGCAGGATGAGGAGTTTGTGCAGGTTGGGGATAGATGGGGACGGTGCTGGAAATGTGAGAAGTCAAATGTATTTTCATTTTAATCTCTGCAGATGAGTCCTGGCTAGAAGAATTTGTCATTTTGGTTTGGACCAGATGGAAAAGACAGGAAAATGAACTACTCCACCAGAAAGAATGTCATCTGTAAGTTACTATATATAACTGTACTGTGATTACTTGTATGGTCTGCAGTACTGATATCTACCACTATATGGTCAACATATGGTGGTAATATCAGTGTTGGTCTTTGTGTTCATCTCCTGAGGTTCCTCTATGCCCACGATCAGGGTTCATAATCACCACCATAGTTGTACCCATGGTTACCTGGTTAGGGGCCCACTCAGATGTTTCACTCCCTCTAAGCTGAACTCCTAGCTACGTCTCTGGATTAAGGAGATAAAAACAACATGGTTAAAAACATTTCTCACCATGGCTGTGTAGAAAAAATAATATTGGCTGAGGTCACTTTTTATGCAGTATTTTGTAACAAGAGTTTTACACCAAAACCAGGAGAGAAATCAAGAAGTATAAGGGCGTATTCATCAGGCGAGTGCTATCCGATGTTTTATCAGATAGCACTCGGCCCCAAGTTATAATTTGGCAAAGTTCTGGTCTACAATTTGTTTCTCATGCCGATTCGGCATGAGGAAAAAATCGCAGCATGCTGCAAGTGGACCTGCAAACCGAAGCATGCGTACCCATTCAAATATAGGGGTGCATGTAAAAAAATCGGTCAACACTCGGATGTCATCAGAGTTTGAGAGGAGTGTCATTAGCATAAATGATCCGATTCTCTTGCAAGAGAGAATCATCGCACGTGTGACCCCGGCCTATTGGAGAGATTTGCACCTCTCCTGAGTATTGGACCGACTCCTGGTTTGGGCTTACAAATACTAATGCAAATTTTAGCAATATGAAAGTAGACTAAGGATCGGTTGTATAATAAACAATTAGCATGAATGGTTTTCACAAAGGATAAGAGCTAAAAAATCACCAACTTCCTTTTAGATTTCGATTGATTCTAATGATAATATTAATTTCTCAGAGTAAATTCTCCCCCTGTAGTATATACCCTGTGTTGCTAAGTGATGTCTTCAGAGTGTGTATCCAGCCCCACTATGCACTGCTGCTTCAATTTGGCACTTCACAAACACTTACTTCCACTTTCATCTTCGCTCGGTTGCCATATATTTTTTTGAGCATATTTTAGAGGATATTTTGGAAAGATGCCATCGCAGCAAGGATGTTCCTTTGAAATCTCAGAGAAGATATAACTGGCATTGTTCAAAAGTAGTTTTCTTGCCTGTGACTGGCAGCTCGTTGGCTGCAAAATTCCTCTCCACCGACAGCCACTTGCCAGAACCTCACTTGAAGCCTGATGCCTATTAAGCTGATTATTTGTTTTTGAATAAGGAACAGCAGTGATTCTGCATGAACTGTCACACATGCCTTAGCTCATGAAAAGTGGTCAAATCATTTTGATGACATTTTCTCCATGTTCCCAATGGCATGGAGCTTATTTACATGTTGTCAACGTCAGAACAGAAGTTGAAACGTTCAACAGACAGCAGATTCCCAAGGAACGCAAAATCTCTTTCACTGTGAGGTCAACCTCGGAAAACTTATTTTAACACAGTGGTGATGATATCTAATTCCCAGTGTGTTGATTAGAATTTGTACATAAAGGTCACTAAATAAGTTGGCACTGAATTGTTCAAAGGAAAGAAAAATAATACCATTAAAAATAAATGATCATCGCAGGTGATTTAGATGATACAGTAATAATGATATAAAACTGGGATTTATTCACTATAATAACAAGTGGTTAATGCACTGGAAAAACACGTCGCTTACCAAGTTATAAAGTTCTGTCTATTAGGAATGACCAAATCTTTTAAAATGTAAAGTTGCCTGCTTTGTAGAAATTTTCCCAAAAATGTTTTTTTGCAATGAATCTCAAGTACTTCAATTGTCCTGAAAAGACATGTATAACACTTTAAGGTCTGCTGGGATGGTATCCAACTCATTTCATGATCTTTATTGCAAACACATCTTTAGTAATGTCAAATTGACATACCGTATTTTTCAGACTATAAGATGCACCGGACCATAAGACGCACCTACCGTATTTTTCGGACCATAAGACGCACTTTTTTCCCCAAAATTTGGAAGGAAAAAAGGGGGGATGCGTCTTATAGTCCTAACGGTACTTTACCGGTGGTGGTGGAGCGGGGATCGCAGGGTCCTCCGGCGGCGGCAGAGGTGAGATGCGGCTGGAGCCAGGACCTGTACCTGTGGTGGTGTCGGGTGGCGAAGCAGAGGAGCCAGGGCCTGTGCCGGGCTGTGAGTGGCATCCGGCGGTGAGGCAGAGGAGCCGGGGCCTCTGCCGGGCCGTGAGCGGTGTCTGGCGGTGCGGCAGAGCAGCGTGTGCGGCTTCCGGTGGCCGCGGCCATCTTCCCGAGGCCGTAATCCATGGGAAAATGGCCGCTGGAGCTGGCACATGCTCTGACCCGGAGCTAAGGCGGCCATTTTCCTGTAGATCACAGCCTCAGGCCGCCGGAAACCGCACACGCTGCTCTGCCGCATCGCCGGAAACCACTCACAGCCCGGCAGAGGCTCCGGCTCCTCTGCCTCACCGGCTCCTTCCACATTCCAAAAATTCCTGTGAAGCACCTGAAGGGTTAATAAAGTTCTTGAATGTGGTTTTGAGCACCTTGAGGGGTGCAGTTTTTAGAATGGTGTCACTTTTGGGTATTTTCTGTCATAAAGGCCCCTCAAAGTGACTTCAAATGTGATGTGGTCCCTAAAAAAATGATTTTGTAAATTTTGTTGGAAAAATGAGAAATCGCTGGTCAACTTTTAACCCTTATAGCTCCCTAATAAAGAAAAAATTTGGGTCCAAAATTGTGCTGATGTAAAGTAGACATGTGGGAAATGTTATTTATTAACTATTTTGTGTGACATATCTCTCTGATTTAAGGGCATAAAAAAATCAAAGTTTGAAAATTGTCAAAATTTTTGCCAAATTTTCATTTTTTTCACATATAAACGCAAGTGATATCGAAGAAATTTTACAAAAATCATGAAGTACAACATGTCACGAAAAAACAAACTCAGAATCAGGAGGATCCGTTGAAGCGTTCCAGAGTAATTACCTCATAAAGTGACAGTGGTCAGAATTGAAAAAATTTGGCCTGGTCATTACCGTGCAAACCACCTTGGGTTGTGAAGGGGTTAAAGAGAATTTGTCACCAGGCTTTTGCTACCTCAATGTAAGACAGCATAATATAGGAAACGAGACCCTGATTCCAGCAATGTATCACTTAGTTTACTGGGTGCAGCAGTTGTGACACAATCTGAACTTTCAGATGTACAGTGGTGGCCAAAAGTATTGGCACCCCTGCAATTCTGTCAGATAATACTCAGTTTCTTCCTGAAAATGATTGCAATCACAAATTCTTTGGTATTATTATCTTCATTTAATTTGTCTTCAATGAAAAAACACAAAAAGAATTGTCCTAAAGCCAAATTGGATACAATTCCACACCAAACCTAAAAAAGGGGGTGGACAAAAGTATTGGCACTGTCTGAAAAATCATGTGATGCTTCTCTAATTCGTGTAATTAACAGCACCTGTAACTTACCTGTGGCACCTAACAGGTGTTGGCAATAACTAAATCACACTTGCAGCCAATTAACATGGATTAAAGTTGACTCAACCTCTGTCCTGTGTCCTTGTGTGTACCACATTGAGCACGGAGAAAAGAAAGAAGACCAAAGAACTGTCTGAGGACATGAGAAACCAAATTGTGAGGAAGCATGAGCAATCTCAAGGCTACAAGTCCATCTCCAAAGACCTGAATGTTCCTGTGTCTTCCGTGCGCAGTGTCATCAAGAAGTTTAAAGCCCATGGAACTGTGGCTAACCTCCCTAGATGTGGACGGAAAAGAAAAATTGACTAGAGATTTCAACGCAAGATTGTGCGGATGGTGGATAAAGAACCTCGACTAACATCCAAACAAGTTCAAGCTGCCCTGCAGTCCGAGGGTACAACAGTGTCAACCCATACTATCTGTCGCCGTCTGAATGAAAAGGGACTGTATGGCAGGATACCCAGGAAGACCCCACTTCTTACCCCGAGACATAAAAAAGCCAGGCTGGAGTTTGCCAAAACTTACCTGAGAAAGCCTAAAATGTTTTGGAAGAATGTTCTCTGGTCAGATGAGACAAAAGTAGAGCTTTTTGGGAAAAAGCATCAACATAGAGTGTACAGGAAGAAAAAAGAGGCATTCAAAGAAAAGGACACGGTCCCTACAGTCAAACATGGCGGAGGTTCCCTGATGTTTTGGGGTTGCTTTGCTGCCTCTGGCACTGGACTGCTTGACCGTGTGCATGGCATTATGAAGTCTGAAGACTACCAACAAATTTTGCAGCATAATGTAGGGCCCAGTGTGAGAAAGCTGGGTCTCCCTCAGAGGTCATGGGTCTTCCAGCAGAACAATGACCCAAAACACACTTCCAAAAGCACTATAAAATGGTTTGAGAGAAAGCACTGGAGACTTCTAAGGTGGCCAGCAATGAGTCCAGACCTGAATCCCATAGAACACCTGTGGAGAGATCTCAAAATGGCAGTTTGGAGAAGGCACCCTTCAAATATCAGGGACCTGGAGCAGTTTGCCAAAGAAGAATGGTCTACAATTCCAGCAGAGCATTGTAAGAAACTCATTGATGGTTACCGGAAGCGGTTATTTGCAGTTATTTTGGCTAAAGGTTGTGCAACCAAGTATTAGGCTGAAGGTGCCAATACTTTTGTCTGGCCCAGTTTTGTGTGAAATGATCAATGATTTGATTTTTGCTTCATTCTGTTTTGTGTTTTTTCCTTGCAAGCAAATTAAATGAAGTTAATAATACCAAAAAATTTGTGATTGCAATCATTTTCAGGAAGAAACTGAGTATTATCTGATAGAATTGCAGGGGTGCCAATACTTTTGGCCACCAATGAAGCATATAGGAGAGCTCAGAAAGCTGCTCCCACCCACACCACAGCTTTCTGTGTACATTGTCAATAGACACTGAGCTGTTTATCAGAGGAGGGGGCGTAGTTGTACAACTGCTCAAGTGGGCAACAGTCCTGGCAGTGATAATTTCCTGCTGATAAAACCTTCACTCTATGGAAACAGCACACAGCGTAATAAGTGACACATCCCTGAAATATGTGTCTCAGTCCCTATCTCCTGCTGTCCTCAGATTATTTAGTAAAAACCTGCTGACAGATTCCCTTTAAGGGGGCTAAACTTTACTAACTTTCTTGAACTCCTCGATGTTGCGAAATTACATTAACCACTTCATCCTCTCCAAACATGCATGACTTTTGGAGTCAAGGTAAACCATGTGGTTTTATCATCTATCTATAATGAGTGATTTCTCCCTTGTTTTCAGAGGTTTTTTTTTGGAAATCATGCAGTTCTTTTTTAACAAGGCAATGTGTTCCTTCACAGTCAGTGGATGGCTTGCTGGTTCCTATTATCCAGCCCAACCACAACCTTACTGCCTTTCCTGTCCTGTAGCCAACAAGAAACTGCTTTGAATAATAGGAAACAAGTTTCCATAAACAAATCAGAGAACATCTTTTCTAATTAACCTCTTCATTGCTCATCTAAATAGATAAACAAAATATTGTAATATGCATAAATTGATTCATATAAAATAAGCAGTGCATGACATCCAAATCAGTTTGTAATGAAAAACAGAATGAAAACATAATTGCTCTAAAATACCCTTCACAATATCATTACATTTGAATTTTAATATCTAATTTACGATTAATTGTAATCTAGAATTTTAGCTAAATGTGTTAACTTCAGTTTTTGCTGCATTTTTTTATGGTCATATACAAACATATTTTAAAAAGTCGTACTGTAGATCTATTCAAAATGACAAAAAACTACAGAACTAGTTAGCGAGAATAGAAAAATAGAGCCCAGCCCAAAACGTGTTGCCACTTATACATGATGATATAAACATCAGCAGTGATCAATACTCTCACCTTTGGTTGTTGTGATAAGTCATAATACCTCTCACAGACTGTAGATCAGAGAGTTGTCCCCATCTACAAATGCCTTCAGAAACACCATCCACTTGCCAATGTGGTGGTTTTCCAATGATAAAAACAATAAAAACTGTAGGAAAAATTAGCACTAGCGCTTCCCAAGGAACTGAATATGCATATATTTGATAGTCTAAAAATAACGCGTTTCGAGGAATACACCTCATCTTCAGATAAAAAAGAGGTCATACTCTGTCTATTTTATCTGAAGAAGAGGTGAATTCCCCGAAATATGTTATTTTCTGATAAAAAAACATTATAACCTCTTTTTTATATGAAGATGATGTGTATTCCTCAAAATGCATTATTTTTAGACTATCAATACATTATTACATACTCAGTTCCTTGAGAAGTGCTAGTGCTTTCATTTTTATCTACAGTTTTTACAGTTTTTATAAATTAAACTACAAAACAATTAACGCTCGTTAGTGAAGTTATTTATAGAGTTTTCATTTATATTAGGACTTAGCATTGGCTGTATAACCAGCATCATTAAATAGATCTATTAGACCTAATAAGGCTGGTGCATTTACTTTACTGTAGAAAAAAAATATTTTGACATGGATTTTCAAAGTAGTTTCACCAGCCTCATCAGGTCTAAAAGATCAAATTTATAATGTATGCAGGTGGCATTGTGAAAATCCGGTAAGAGCCCCCCGAGTAAATTATAAAAATGACAGTCACCAATGGGAGAGTAGACAGTCTTGGAGCCTAGGCTTCTTTCTATGAGACAAAACCTAAGATAAAAACAAAAGAAGCAAATACCCTGCAGTAAATAAATAAATAGCAATAGTGCATGAAAATCATATAGGGTGCTTAGTTAGTATAATTTTGATAAAAAAAAACGTGAAAGCCATCCCACCGAATCAAGGTGACCCTATTCAGGACAATCAAAATTGTATTACTTTGTTAAATTTGATCAAAATTATGTTAACTAAGCACTAGTGTTGAGCGAGCACTAAAATGCTCGGGTTGCTCGAAGCTCGGGCTGAGCTCGCCGTGATACTCGGGTGCTCGACCCGAGCAACGAGCCCAATGTTAGTCTATGGGAGACTCGAGCATTTTTGGGGCGGCACCCCCGGCAGTCTTTTAAAAGCCTAACAAGTGCCCAAAACGATAGTGACAGTGCTCAAATGACATGGGGACAGCATGGGGATCGCCCCAGGAAGCATTTCTGACCCCCAGGTCACTGCTGTCAACAACGTGGTCAGAGGTATTAAGCCACTTTTACAGGCTCACAATAAAACGTTCAAAAACGAAACTGAAACTGCTTTCCTGTGAAATATGTTAAGGAAGTTCCTTTCCAGGGTAAAGACTTGTGTATAAGGTAAAATAAATAACCCCCACAAAAAAATACTCCTCCACACCTTGGGCTATGTTCACAAGTAGCATTTTTTATGCGTTTTTGCACTTTTGCATTGCTTTCAACCGTGACAAATGCATTCACCGGGAAATGTCATTTTAACATTTTACAACCTTATCTGGCCATGTGCTGTGTGACACATGTATACAGCGCTGAAAAGACATGGGAACAGCATGGGGAAGACCCCTGGAAGCATCTCTGACACCCAGGTCACTGCCTAAAAGTGTGCCCATCAGAAGTCATCTTTGCCGCATCAGAAGATGCAGACTTGCAACTATCCCCGTGCAAGTCCTTGTCCCAGGGCAGTGTTCAATTGTACCTCCCCCATTCCTTGCAATGCAAGTGCAAATATGCAGCCAACCACCCACCCACAGGCTGCAATACTATACTGCTAGCTTGCACTTGAAATGGGGCCTTTTAGTTTGGAGGAGGCTGAAGCTGGCCACTACCTCATGGCTGCTTCGGCAGCGAGGTATCCATACTCAGTCCCCAGCTGCCCCTATTTGTCCCGGTGTGCCTTATACATAAGATTAAGCGCGCATACCAAAACATTACCTGTGACCTCCCCAGTGCATTTAGTGGGAAGGACAGCCTATTCCGCTGTATTGTGTGCATGCCAAACCCCTGTTCATGGTACATGCGAAGATGCCTCCCACCCTGCACCTGTCGTTGCAGACTTGCAACTATCCCCGTTCAAGTCCTTGTCCCAGGGCAGTGTTCAATTGTACTTCTCCCATTCCTTGCAATGCAAGCGCAAGTATGCAGCCTGCCACCCACCCACCCCCAGGCTGCAATACCATACTGCTTGCTTGCACTTGAAATTGGGCCTTTTAGGCATGTGGAGGCGGAATCTGGCCACCACGTCATGGCTGCGTTGGCGGCCTGGTATCCATACTCAGTCCCCAGCCGTCCGGCGGCCGGGTGTCCACACTCGGTCCCCAGCCGCCAGGGGGCGGCCGGGTGTCCATACTCGGTCCCCAGCGGCCCCGTGGCCGAGTGTCCACACACGGTCCCCAGCCGCCTGGGGGCAGCCGGGTGTCCATAAACGGTCCCCAGCTGCCCCTATTTCTCCTGTCAACTTCCCCCCACACACTTTTCTTAGCCTGGCCTGCTTTAGGGCAGCATTGGACGAGCGCACCAGAGAACCAGACTCCTCCGGTGGGCCCTGGCTTCTCCATCAGGGGAGTTAGCATCTGCTTTGTTTTCTTGGAATGCAAGCGCATGTATGTGGTAGCGGCTAGGCCTGAGGTGGTCAGCGTTTTGGCGCATATCCTACCTCCTCCGAGGATTGCTGGATGTTTTCCTGCTACTATCCCAGTTCTATGACTCCCGTTAAAACAAAGCTTCAGGTGATAAATGATGGATGAGGTGGTGGCAAAGGAGAAAGAGCAGGAGGAACAGGGACCATTCACAACAATATCAGGCCAGTCAACCACATATGTCTTGTAGGATATGTTTCTGTAACAAAAGGAGCGGTTCGGCTACACAGTTATAGGGCATACAGTGAGTGCAATGCCTACTAAAAATTTCGAGGCACTCCAATGCCCCTTGGAAATGACATGGAGGTCAGAGGGCCTTAACTAAACCGTTTTTTCCATTTACAGCAACTGGGTCTCCTGTACACTGTTGGCCTAAGCAGTGAATGGAAGGCTTTCCAAAAATTATGAGGAACTGCAATGCCCCTTGAAACAGACGTGGATTACAGCGTACTAAAAACCTTCTACCCATTATTGGGGAGTGGGTCTCCCTTAGTTTTCGCCTTTGCATTGAAAAGCAAAAGCTGACTAAAATTAGGAGGAAATGCAATGCCCGTTGGAAGAGTCGTGGAGGTTAGAGGTAATTAAAAACAACATTTCAATGCCCCTTGGAAGAGCTGTGGAGTTCAGAGTGGCTTAAGAAGACGATTTTAATGCCCCTTTGAAGAGACGTGGAGGTCACAGTAGCTTAACAAGACGGTTTTAATGCCCCTTGGAAAAGTGGTGGAGGTCGCAGTAGCTTAACAAGACGGTTTTAATGCCCCTTGGAAAAGTAGTGGAGGTCGTAGTAGCTTAACAAGACGGTTTTAATGCCCATTGGAAAAGTGGTGGAGGTCACAGTAGCTTAACAAGACAGTTTTAATGCCCCTTGGAAAAGTGGAGGAGGTCACAGTAGCTTAACAAGACTGTTTTAATGCCCCTTACAAGAGCCATACAGTACATCATCTTAAAAACATTATTCCCATTATTGGGGAGTGGGTCTCCCATAGTCTTTGCTTATGCCTTCCAAGCAAAAGCTGCCAAAAATTAGGACGGAGGAACTTGCAATGCCCCTTACAAGAGCCATGCAGTACAGCATATTACAAACATTATTCCCATTATAGGGGAGTGGGTCTCCCATAGTCTTTGCTTATGCCTTCCAAGCAAAAGCTGCCAAAAATTAGGATGAAATGCAATGCCCGTTCGAAGAGTCGTGGAGGTTAGAGTTAATTAAAAACAACATTTCAATGCCCCTTGGAAGAGCTGTGGAGTTCAGAGTGGTTTAACAAGACGCTTTTAATGCCCCTCAGAAGAGACGTGGAGGTCCCAGTAGCTTAACAAGACGGTTTAAATGCCCCTTGGAAGAGACGTGGAGGTCACAGTAGCTTAACAAGATGGTTTTAATGCCCCTTGGAAAAGTGGTGGAGGTCACAGTAGCTTAAAAAGACGGTTTTAATGCCTCTTGGAAAAGTGGTGGAGGTCAAAGTAGCTTAACAAGACAGTTTTAATGCCCCTTGGAAAAGTGGTGGAGGTCACAGTAGCTTAACAAGACAGTTTTAATGCCCCTCAGAAGAGACGTGGAGGTCCCAGTAGCTTAACAAGACGGTTTGAATGCCCCTTGGAAGAGACGTGGAGGTCACAGTAGCTTAACAAGACAGTTTTAATGCCCCTTGGAAAAGTGGTGGAGGTCGCAGTAGCTTAACAAGACTGTTTTAATGCCCCTTGGAAAAGTAGTGGAGGTCACAGTAGCTTAACAAGACGGTTTTAATGCCCTTGGAAAAGTGGTGGAGGTCACAGTAGCTTAACAAGACGGTTTTAATGCCCCTTACAGGAGCCATACAGTACAGCATCTTAAAAACATTATTCCCATTATTGGGGAGTGGGTCTCCCATAGTCTTTGCTTATGCCTTCCAAGCAAAAGCTGCCAAAAATTAGGAGGAAATGCAATGCCCGTTCGAAGAGTCGTGGAGGTTAGAGTTAATTAAAAACAACATTTCAATGCCCCTTGGAAGAGCTGTGGAGTTCAGAGTGGTTTACCAAGACGCTTTTAATGCCCCTCAGAAGAGACGTGGAGGTCCCAGTAGCTTAACAAGATGGTTTGAATTCCCCTTGGAAGAGACGTGGAGGTCACAGTAGCTTAACAAGACGGTTTTAATGCCCCTTGGAAAAGTGGTGGAGCTCGCAGTAGCTTAACAAGACGGTTTTAATGCCCCTTGGAAAAGTGGTGGAGGTCACAGTAGCTTAACAAGATGGTTTTAATGCCCCTTGGAAAAGTGTTGGAGGTCACAGTAGCTTAACAAGACGGTTTTAATGCCCCTTGGAAAAGTGGTGGCGGTCACAGTAGCTGAACAAGATGGTTTTAATGCCCCTTGGAAAAGTGGTGGAGGTCACAGTAGCTTAAGAAGACGGTTTTAATGTCCCTTACAAGAGCCATACAATACAGCAACTTAAAAATATTATTCCCATTATTGGGGAGTGGGTCTCCCACAGTCTTTGCTTATGCCTTGCAAGCAAAAGCTGACAAAAATAAGGACGGAGGAACTTTCAATAATGGCAACACGGACCACGGTCACCCTGGTGGTATAGTGGTGGTGGAGGCTGAGGATAAGGAGAAGAACATAAAACAGCCGAAATGAGGAAGCATATACCCATGTGTGGGTGTGAAGCGGTGCATGTGAATGCGCCTCCCGAAATAACACAGTGGATTTGACTTTATGTTACTCTGCTGTTATTTGGTGATGATGAGAAGTCTGGCCAAATCCAGCCCTTGTTCATTTTGATAAGGGTCAGCTTGTCAGCATTGTCATTTGACAGGCGAGTGCGCTTATCAGTTATAATTCCCCCAGCGGCACTAAAAACACGCTCCGATAACACGCTAGCGGCAGGGCAGGCCAGGACCTCCAAGGCGTACAGAGCAAGTTCATTCCAAGTGTCCAGCTTGGATACCCAATAATTAAAAGGCACCGAGGAATCACGGAGGACGCTAGTACAGTCGGCAAGGTACTCCCTCACCATCTTTTGAAACTTTCCACTCCTTGTGAGAGTACCCCGCGCCTCAGGGTCTGTCCGAAGGGAGGGTCTGAGAAAACTGTCCCAGAACGTTGACAGTGTTCCCCTGCCTCTGCTGGATTGGAGTTGCGTCTCTCTCGCATGTACGCCTTGGTTGGGCAACGAACTGTGCCGCTAGCGTGTGCAGATGGGAATTTTTTTAACAGTTCTGCAGCAAGGGCCTTCTGGTACTGCCCCATTTTTGTAGACCTCTCCACCTCAGGAATAAGAGAGTGAAAGTTCTCCTTGTAGCGGGGGTCTAAAAGTGTCACCAACCAGTAATGACTGTCACCCAACATTTTGACAACGCGAGGGTCACGGTTAAGGCAGCGTAACATAAAGTCAGCCATGCGTGCCAGACTGGTAATGGACAAGACTTCCGTGTCCTCACCAAGATGACGACTGACCATGCTCTCCTCCTCCTCCTCCCCCCTGTCCTCAGGCCACCCACGATGAACCGACGGTATGACAGTTGTACAGGTACTACCGTCTACAGCGCATGATACAAGCTCCTGTTCTTCCTCCTCCTCCTCCTCTCCCTCATTGTCCCCCTATGCACGTTGGGATGAGATGAGGCTGGGCTGTGTGTAATCGACCGCTACGGCTTCTTGATCCATCTCATCATAATCTGGCTGCAATGCCTCCTCTTTAATTCTCTGCAGAGAGCGTTGCAAAAGACAGACAAGTGGAATGCTGACGCTAATGATGGCGTCATCGCCACTCACCATCTTGGTGGACTCCTCAAAGTTTGTCAAGATGGTACATATGTCAGACATCCAGGTCCACTCCTGAGGTCTTATGTGTGGAGTCTAACCTGAATGTCGATGGCCTTGTTGCAACTGGTACTCCACAACTGCTCTCTTCTGCTCACAAATCCTTTGCAACATGTGCAGGGTAGAGTTCCAACATGTGGGGACATCACACACCAGTCGGTGTGACGAAAGCTGCAAACGCTGCTGCAACACAGAAAGGGCGGCGGAAGCTGTAGCCGACTTGCGAAAATGAGCTGACAGGCGGCGTACTTTGACGAGCAGATCTGGAAACTCGGGGTACGATTTAAGAAACCGCTGAACCACGAGGTTAAGCACATGAGCAAGGTATGGTACGTGTGTGATCTCGCCTCGCCTCAGAGCCGCCACCAGGTTACGGCCATTGTAACACACGACCATGCCTGGATGTAGGTTCAGCGGTCTCAGCCACAGATCTGCCTGCTCTTTCACAGCTGTCCACAACTCAGAAGCAGTGTAATGTTTCTCACCTAAGCTTAGGAGTTTCAGCACAGCCTGTTGGCGCATGGCGGAGGCAGTACTGCAGTGCTTCCAGCTTGTAACAGATGTGTTGATATCTGAGATGGAGGCTGAACATGAGGAGGAGGAGGAGGATTATGCGCAGGAGCTGTACACTGTGGGGGCAACTCTGACTGACATAGGGCCCGCAATCCTCGGTGTGGGGAGGATGTGTTCTGTCCCAAGGTCTGACTGGGTCCCGGCTTCCACTAGGTTTACCCAGTGTGCCGTCAGGGAGATGTACCATCCCTGGCCACAAGCACTTGTCCACGTGTCCGTTGTCAGGTGGACTCTCCCAGTAACTGCGTTGTTGAGGGCACGGCAGATGTTTTGGGACACGTGCTTGTGTAGTGCGGAGATGGCACACCGGGCAAAATAGTGTAGGCTGGTGGACCGAATACCGAGGGACGGCCACCGCCATAAGGTTGCAGAAGGATTCCGTCTCCACCAGCCTAAAAGGCAGCATTTCCAACGCAAGCAGTCGTGAAATGTGCGAATTTAGGACTGTGGCCTGTGGGGCGTTAGCTGCGAATTTTCGCTTTCGTTCAAAGGTCTGGGATATGGACAATTGAACGCTGCGCTGGGACGTGGACGTGGGCGTTGATGCTGTTTCTTGAGAAACTGCCATAACAAGTGAAGACTGAGAGGAGGAGGCATCTTTACATGCAGTATGGACAGGGGATTGCCTTGCACACACAACAGGGGGTTCTATTGCACACACAACAGCGGAAGAAGCAGTGGTGACACCCGCTGACACTGGTCGTGGACCCTGGGGTTCGCCCCACAAAGTCGGGTGCTTTGCTGCCATGTGCCTGATCATGCTCGTGGTGGTTAGGCTGGTAGTTTTGTCACCCCTGCTGATGCTGGCATGGCAGGTGGTACAAATGGCCTTTTTGGGGTTATCAGCAGAGTCTTTAAAAAAATTCCAGACTCTGGAAGACCTACAGGTTGTACTGGCAACGTCCCTCGTGTTGGTGTTACGGGGAACTGTTGCTGGCCTTCTGTGTGCGGCCACCACACTGCTTCTTCCTGCCTGTTGGGGTACTCTGCCTCCCTCACCCTGTGTGCTGCTGGCCTCGCTCTGCATGTCCTCCTGCCACGTTGGGTCAGTTACTAGATCATCCACCACCTCCTCCTCTTCCACTTGCGCACCACGATCCTCCTCCTCACTTCCTGGCAATTGTGTCTCGTCATCGTCCACCTCTTGTGACAAATTGCCAGCATCGACTTCCTGTGGCCGTGGCTGTTCAGATATTTGGGCATCGCTACATGGGATCTCCTCTTCCACCACTTCAAGCAGAGCAGGCGAGGGGCACAAATCGGGAAATGGACCAGTGAACAGCTCTACAGAGTGGCCAAGTGTGGGATCAGTTGCTGTCTGACGACACTCGGCATGGTGGGAGGAAGGAGCATCAGGGTGAGGAGGAGTATGCGGTCGAGACTCACGGCTACTAAGAGTTGACCGTGTGGAAGACAGACCGGAGGTGGTGGTGCCCAGGTAACTGGAAGTATTATCTGCTATCCAATTAATAACCTGTTCACACTGATCAGTTCGCAATACTGGTGTTGTTCTGTGCTTCCCTAGTAATTCGGTCAAGAAGTGGGAGCGAGAAGATGTGGCTGTTGGTTGTGGCACATTTTCACCTTGGCCACGGCCCCGTCCTCTGCACGCACCATCACCAGAACGTCCATTTCCACGTCCCTTGCCACGCGTCTTGCCCATCGAAAAGGAAGTAAAATAGCTTACACTCGCACTATCAATGGAAAAAGGGTAATAAAAAGTAGATCAGAACCGTGGAAGAGGAAAACCACAGTTCTATTTCTCTGGCCTACACTCGACTCTTAAACAATCTGAAAAATCAGGGAGACACTATTAGGTTTTTTTTTACGGCAAAAAATACCAAAAGCAGGATAATAGAGATTTTTTTACCATGGAACAGCAAAACCACAGTTATAATTTACTGGTGTATACCAGACTTTTTAAATATATATATTTGCAGCTGAACAGTGAGCGACACACTCAAACTGCTTTTTTTTTAGATACAAATGGCCCAAAAGTGGATAATACAGAGGTTTGAACCGTGGAACTGCAAAACCACACTTCTGTTTCTCTGGCCTACACCAGACTATTTTCAACAGATATATTTGTGTCTGAAAAATCAGGGAGACACTATTAGGTTTTTTTTTACAGGAAAAAATGCCAAAAGCAGGATAATCGAGATTTTTTACCGTGGAACAGCAAAACCACAGTTATAATTTACTGGTGTATACCAGACTTTTTTAAATATATTTATTTGCGGCTGAACAGTGAGCGACACACTCAAACTGTTTTTTTTTAGATACAAATGGGCCAAAAGTGGATAATACAGAGGTTTGAACCGTGGAACTGCAAAACCACACTTCTGTTTCTCTAGCCTACACCAGACTATTTTCAACAGATATATTTGTGTCTGAAAAATCAGGGAGACACTATTAGTTTTTTTTTACAGCAAAAAATGCCAAAAGCAGGATAATAGAGATTTTTTACCGTGGAACAGCAAAACCACAGTTATAATTTACTGGTGTATACCAGACTTTTTTAAATATATATATTTGCGGCTGAACAGTGAGCGACGCACTCAAACTGTTTTTTTTTTAGATACAAATGGCCCAAAAGTGGATAATACAGAGGTTTGAACCATGGAACTGCAAAACCACACTTCTGTTTCTCTAGCCTACACCAGACTATTTTCAACAGATATATTTGTGTCTGAAAAATCAGAGACACACTTTTTTTTTTGGGGGGGGGACGGGGACACCAAAAGGTTAATAAGACGGGTATTTGTACAGTGTGAAGGAGGAAAAAAAAAAAGAGGATTTAGATGAAAAAAAAGGATTTTTACTGGCCCCTGAGACCTGGAGCTAAGTCCAGCAATTTCAGCAACAAGAGCACACAGGACTGTAATGCAGCGTTTGCTGGTATAACCACTGCGTCTCCTATACAGCCTGCCTGCCTGCCTGATATCTGGGATGGATATTAGTCCTGAGTAGTGTTGAGCCACCCCCGTAGTGTTCGAGTTCGGTTCGGTTCGTCGAACACCCGTGTGTTCGCCGAACTGTTCGTTGAACTGTTCGTCGAACACCTTCGAACACCGTTAAAACCAATGGCAGGCAAACAAAAACACATAGAAACACATAGAAAACACCTTCAAAGGTGTCCAAAAGCTGACAAACTGCTCAGAAGACATAACTAACACATGGAAAAGTGACAAGTACATATAGTCATGCGAAAATAAAAGAGGTGGAGGAGTAAAAGGAGGGGGAGACACAGATATAGGCATGTCATGCCCTTCTAAAATCCAAAAAGTGAGAAGCCGACACGGCCAGTCCGCTCCTGCCCGTGCCACCTCCGTGTCGCCGGGTTTGTGCCAGAGCCGCGGTGAACCCTGATGGCCAGCCCCCCTCTCCCAATACTGGTGCCTGTCCGCTGGTGGGTCGAGCGAGCCCCCCTGTGGTGGAGGCAGCTCTAAGCTTTTTAATTTAAATTGTCTCTCTAATTTGAATGAATACACTTTAAATCCATTTACAAGGATCTATTGGAGGGCAAGTCTCATGCCAGCAGCCGCGTAATTCCAGCTCCAGTAGCGTCCACTAAAGCTGCTGCAGTTAAAAAGCTTTTATAAGGATCGAGCTCGGCTGTCCACCGCAAGGCATCCTACTGCCAGTCCCAGCCCCTATGCCTTGGGGTGCCTCCTGATGCTCTTCACTGAGTATCCCATGGTCCCGAAGCATTTCCTTTGAAAAAATTAAGTGTCCAAACTACAGGTGGTGTAGCTTGCTTAACAGCCGGGATAATCCGCTGACTAGCAGACACTGTTACTAGGCACAAAGTATTTACTGGGCTAGATGCAGTTAAAAATTTGTAATTAGATACTCTCGTTGGATGCTGAGAAAGCATTCCATAGAGTCTCCTGGCACGCCATATATGATTCTCTTAAAAAGCTTGGGGTAGGGGTCTAGGGGACCCTTTTATAGCCCAAATCACGGCCCTGTATCACAATACGTCACCTAGGCTGAAGATAAATGGAACTGTAGCACCCTGAGGGCTCGGTTGCTACAGAGGTATTGCACCTCACCCAGAGGTGTGATATCTCACTCTCAGGCAAGGATGGAGTGTGGATCAGGACCCGACACCTGCATGCATTACACCACATTGCCGTGGGGCAGGGCGACCAATATGCCTCTGAGATGGGCACGACAGTCCCTGTCCCTGGCTGGAGTGGGGGGAGGGAACACTGAGGAAGGGGAACCCTGTAGTGCAGGAGCAGGGAGGAAGCAGTTCCTGGGTGCATTGAGAAGGGAGTATAAAAGGTGGGCACCATCTTAGTTCAGTGCAGAGAAGTCTGAGCAGAAGTGGCAGGGAGCAGGGGCTCTGCATGAGCTCTGCTCCGGAGGCGGGCCTAGTAACAGAGGCCCAGGCCTGGAAGAGGGAGAAGGAAGGAAGAGGAGCGGAGAAGGCTCCAGGAACGAGGAATGAAGGGATCCCAGGGGTGCGGACGGGCGAGTCGCCACCGCACACCCGAATCCACCTGCGTGGAGGGGTCAGGCCAAAGGGGGAGACCGGTCCCCGAAACTAGTGGAGGCAGGAAACGACCCTCAGCTAGAAACCGGAGGCTGTGACATTTTATGTGGCGCAGCCCCTCGCTACACCCGCTAGGAAGGCACCACATAGGGTCAGGGAAACTGGCGCCAAGTTTACCAAGAGGAGGCCCGAGGCAGCCGGACAGAAGGGTTGGTAAGAAAGGCCAGACAAAGGACACACAAAGGGGGTCCTGTGAAGCACTCCAAAGTTATCTGGGAGTTGTCTGAGCCCCTCACCTGGTGAGCACAGTACGACGTGGGCAGCCGTTACCTGCAGACGTGGTCTGGATAATAAGAACTGTGAGTAAAGGCCCTGGACTGCATCACTGACTCCGTGTCGTTACTGCTGCTGCCCTGCACCATCACCCCCATCCTCCGCATACACTGCCCTGAGGCTATACTCCTCCCGTGGGGAGTTATGCTACGCTCTGCTGCACCCACAACACCAGCCTCAGCAGTCTGCCCTGCAGCGGCGGTTCACTCTGACCGCAATCCACGGGTGGCGTAGTCGGACATTTAAACATCAAAACCACATAAATAGTTCCGCCACTGGTTTGACCACCCTGAGCCACGGAACCGGGTCGCCGCCACGAAGACTACAACCACTAGCATCCACCAAAAAGGGTCCGGCTCCAGGTGTCCCAAGGCCCAGGGGGTGCATCAGAACATTTTCATCATCTTTCACAATCACCAATGGGACAAGGCAGGGATGTCCTCTGTTCCCTCTCTTATACATCCTAGTGACGGAGCACCTGCTCTCATCAATTCGCCATAACCCCAATATTAGGTGGATTGAGGTGGGAGGCACCGAGTACAAGTGCTCTCTATTTGCTGATGATGTCCTAGTATATATCACTCAATCACATATATCCATCCATGCTGTTATGGCTGAAATAGATCACTTTGTTACATGGTCAAATTTTAAAATCAATGCAGCGAAGTCTGAGGCCCTCGATGTCTCCATCCCCAAATCCATATAGTATTCCATCCAGTCCAACTTTCCCTTTGCCTGGCCCTCACAGGGTATCAAATACTTAGGAATTCCTATTCATAGAGACCTCTCCCATCTATGTTATCTTAATTTTGGGCCCTTTATTGAACAACTCCATACAGACCACGGTTGGCAAGTTAGAACTGTAAGATTCACTACGTGAACCACTGGTGTTTTGTGGAAAAGCACATGTACACTGCGTTCCAAATTATTATGCAAAAAGTGTTTAGGAGTGATAAGGGAAGAATTTGTTTGTTTGTCAGTTAAACTCATTGATGGTGATGTGTGTCAGGGCTCTTTATATCACTGTAAGCAATTGCAGACACCTGTACTAATTAGTTTGGCAGGTGTGTCCAATGAAAGGCAAGAATACTTAAGAAGGCTGTCTCACATTATTAAGCAGCCTACATTTTCTGCCAAAATGGGAAAGAAAAAGGATGTGTCGGCTGCTGAGAAGCAACAAATTGTGGAGTGTTTAGGTCAAGGCATGACTACAATCAACATTGTGCGATGATCAGGATGAAGTGTCTTGGCAATCAAGAAGTATGTAGCTGATTCACAGTACACACGTGTGCGTGCTGATAAGGGCAAATTGAGGACTCTTTCCTACAGGCAATTACGTCAGGTTGAAAGAGCAGTGGCAAAAAAGCCTTGTCATAGCAGCAGACAAGTTTTTGAAGCTGCTTGTGCCTCCAACGTCCCCCGAACAACAAGATGCAGGGTCCTTCAGAGGTTTGCAGCTGTGCATACGCCATCCTGTCGACCTCCTCTATCCACTTCACACAAGCAGAAACGGCTCTAGTGGGCCAAACATCACATGAAGACTGATTTCAAAACTGTTTTGTTCACGGATGAGTGCCGTGCAGCGCTCGATGGTCCAGATGGATGGAGTGGAGGATGGCTGGTTGATGGACACCCCACGCAAACACGGCTACAGCGCCAACAAGGAGGAGGTGGAGTAATGTTTTGGGCTGGAATCATGGGGAGAGAGATTGTCGGCCCCTTTAGGATCCCTGAAGGCGCTAAAGATGAACTCCATAATGTATGTGGATTTTCTCAAACAGCACTTCCTGCCATGGTTCAAGAAGAAGAACCGTGTATTTCACAGCAAGATCATTTTTCTGCATGATAATGCACCATCTCATGCTGCACATAAAACATCTGCATCTCTGGCTGATATGGGCATAAAAGGGGACAAACTTATGGTGTGACCCCCATGCTCCCCTGACCTGTACCCCATTCAGAACCTTTGGAGCATCATTAAAAGGAGTGTCTATGATGGCGGGAGGCAGTTCACATCTAAGCAACAGCTCTGGGAGGGTATTCTGTCCTCATGCAAAACAATTGAAGCAGAAACCATCCAAAACCTGACAAATTCAATGGACGAGAGAGTTCAGAAGCACCTTTCGAACAAGGGGTCCTATGTGAAAATGTAACATCACCTAGAATAAAGTTTTGAGTTGAAAACTGTTTGATTTCAGTTTCTAACAACCTGCTAATGCTTATAATTTCAAAAATGACCATTTTTTTGGTTTTTATTACAATGAAAAGGTTGATCGAAAAGTTTGGGGGATCTAAGAGTGTGGCAACCCAGTAGTCATGATTACTTCGAATTCTGACAATATGAGGGTCATGCTGCAGGTAGTGCAGCAAGAAGGCACTTATGTGTCTTGCGCATCTCGGAGCCCCAAAATTATTTTCCGGGCTAGATGCAGCTAAAAATTATTATTAATTTTAAATCTGGTGAAGCTTTAGTATAGATGGCCTAATAGGATCAGTGCTGCACACTGCTACAAAGCCCAAATTATTTTCCAGTCAAGATACAGATAAACATGATTAGTAATTTTAAATCTGGTGGAGCTTATTATAGATGGCCTAATAGAATCAGTGCTGCACACTGCTACAAAGCCCAAATTATTTTCCAGCCAAGAAACAGATAAACATGATTAGTAATTTGAAAGCTTAAAACGGTTGGTAGGGTGATTTTAACCAATCATCAAGCTTTTACTCTCCCCAGGATGACACAGGGGTAGAAAAGTCGTTTCGGATCCATGATTTGTTCATCTTTATGAACGTGAGTCTGTCTACATTATCAGTGGAGAGCCGCGTGCACTTATCTGTCAGCACACCACCAGCAGCGCTGAACACACGTTCAGACAGAACGCTGGCTGCGGGGCATGACAAGATCTCCAAGGCGTAAGTGGCTAGCTCCGGCCATTTATCCAGATTGGAAGCCCAAAAAGAGCAAGGGTCCAGTGACACAGTCGTGGCTTCAATGTTTACTTGGAGATACTCCTGTACCATCGTCTCTAGGCGTTGACTATGTGTCAGACTTCTTGTCTCCTGTGGCCTTGCAAAGGATGGGCTAAAAAAGTGGTGAAATGATTCCGCAAAATTGATGTTACCAGCAGATACTGTGGTTCTGTTACGGTTTGAGTGCTGAACACTTGACGGTCCCACGGTTGGCAAGTTGGAACTGTGAGATTCACTACGTGCACCACTGGTATTTTGTGGAAAAGCACATGTAAGATTCTGCAACAGTCTCTGCTGATACTCCTGCATGCGTGCATCCCTTTCTATGGCAGGAATAATTTCTGCAAATTTACTTTTGTACCGGGGATCTAACAGTGTGGCAACCCAGTAGTCAGGATTATTTCTAATTCTCACAATTCGAGGGTCATGTTGCAGGTAGTGCAGCAAGAAGGCACTCATGTGTGTTGCGCATCCAGGAGCACCAAGTCCCTGTTGTGTTGGTGGCGAGGTAACAATCATGCTTCCTTCCTCTGTCCTCTCCCCCCAACCTCGCACAACAGAAATGTGATCAAGGTCTCCCTCATCTGATGAGTCTTCCATCAGTTCGTCCTCCACTTCTTCCTGGGCTCCTGCACCTTCCTCACTAGTTTGGCTGCTACCATGCGCCCTGGTAAAACCATCTCCCCCACCCTCACATGCCTGCCGCCTTGGTGCTGCCAACCGTCTGGACCTTGCAGATGTTAGCCCTTCCGCATACAACTCCTCCTCCTCTACTTCCTCCACCTCCTCTTGTGCCACCACCTGACTCCGAATTCTGTTTAACATGTGCTCCAGCATGTAAATCACCGGAATAGTCATGCTGATAATGGCATCGTCAGCACTAAACATCTTCGTCGCCATTTCAAAACTGTGCAGAAGGGTGCATAGGTCCCTGATCTGAGACCACTCCTCCAGCGTGATTTGCCCCACCTCTGAATCTCGTTGGCCCAGGCTATACGTCAGAACGTATTGCACCAGGGCTTGTCGGTGCTGCCACAGTCGCTGCAACATGTGCAGAGTTGAATTCCACCGGGTAGGCACATCGCATTTTAGCCGGTGAAGTGGCAGGCCCAACGACTTCTGTAGAGATGTAAGTCGCTGAGCTGCGGGATGCGAACGGCGGAAGTGAGCACACAGCGACCGTGCCCTCTGCAGAAGGCCATCTAGTCTGGGATAGTGGGCTAAAAATTGCTGGACAACCAGGTTCAACACGTGAGCCATACAAGGCACGTGTGTGACATTGCCCCGGCGAAGGGCTGCACCCAGGTTTGCAGCATTGTCGCACACGGCCTTCCCTGGTTTCAGGTCCAGTGGAGACAACCATTCATGAAATTGGTTCTCCAGAGCTGACCACAACTCCTCAGCTGTGTGACTCACATTTCCCAGACATTTCAATGTAAAAACCGCCTGATGACGTTGAGCCCTACTGCCAGCATAGTAAGGAGGTGTGCAGGATCCCTTCTGCGCAGTTAGAAAGCTTGTGGCATGACCAGACAGGCTTTGGGTGCAGGTGTAAGACCGAGAGGAGGTTGAGGAGGCAGAAGCAGTGGAGGAACTTTGACATAAAGAGGATTGACGCACAACTCGTGGGGACGGCAAGACTTGGACAGCAGCCCCTTGTCCTGCTGTCACCATAGTTACCCAGTGCCCAGTCAGCGACATGTAACGCCCCTGTCAATGCCTACTCGTCCAAGTGTCTGTGGTGAAATGCACCCTGTCACACACAGAGTTTCTCAAAGAAGCGGTGATGTTGTGTGCGACATGCTGGTGGAGCGCAGGCACACCTTTCTTTGAGAAGTAGTGCGGACTGGGCATCTAGTACTGGGGCACTGCGACGGACATAAGGTCTCGAAAATCCTCTGTGTCCACCAGGCGGAAAGGCAGCATTTCTGTAGCCAAGAGCTTGCAGATGGTGAAATTCAACCTCTTAGCTTTCTCATGGCTAGGAGGAAATGGTCTTTTACTTGTCCACATCTGAGGGACCGAGGGCTGGCTATTGTGCTTAGACGGGGTTGATAAGGGTGTCCCCGGCAAACTGCCGGTCTGTGAGGAAGATGCAGGCGGACATGTTAGGTTGCCTTCATCCAAAGGTGGTGCTATCGATGTCGGACAGCGCTCAACACCAGCTGGTGTTACCACCTCCAAAGAAAATGATGACCTGCCAATCACGCTGGCTGTTGCGGGTAAAGAGGTGGCAGGTCTGCGCCCCAAAACAGGTGTGACTGCTGTCCCCCCAGTCACAGAGGATGAAGAGGCCGCGGATGCACAAGATATGGCAGACGGTGGTTGGCCCGGCCGGCTAGGCCGCATTGTAGCACACTGAGCTTCCCACTGCAACTTATGCTTCATGTCCATGTGCCGGTTCATGCATGAAGTACTCAAACTATGTATTTTTTGGCCTCTACTTAGCTTTTGCTGACAAATGTTACAGATAACACGAGTTGGGTCATCTTTATCGATCTGAAAAAATGCCCAGGCTATGCAAGGCTTAGCACCCATGCGACCTGAAGAGCCACCACGACTTGTGGTGAGAGGCAGAGTTGTGTTTGAGGATGCAGTTGTTGACGTGCTTCCAGTACTACGTCTCTGTCCAGGAAGGCGCAACCTGACCTCGTCGTCACTAGCATCTTCCTCCACCTCCTCTGCTGACCTCATCTCTTGGCTGACTGTGGGTTGACAGTAAGTGGGATCTCCAACCTCATCATCATCACCCTGTGCGTTATCACACCCGTCGTCGTCAGAGCCAACCTGTTCCTGCCCTGACAAAAAACTAAAGTTGTCGCTCCAATCAGGTATTTGAGTCTTATCATCGTCTTCCTCATTGTCTCCACCAACAGGAGTTACAGTTTGGGAATGAGGGTCTACATTATGGTCAGAACCTTCTGCGTCTGGTCCTGGATCCGACTCATAAAGATTCTGGGCATCAGTGCAGATCATTTCCTCGTCTGGATTCACAGAAGCGCTGGAGTCGACCTCTGATTCCCAGGCTATAGTATGAGTAAACAGCTCTGCAGACTCAACCATCTGTTCTACCTCATACTCAGACGGGCAGCTGGAGATTTGGGAGCTGTGAGGAAGCAAGTGCGATTGGGTTGACACCTTTGAGGACTGGAGTATTTGTGATGTTGAAGTTGATGTGGAGGAGAGCCCACTTAAAGGAGCACTTGATATCCGTTGAAGCACCTGCTGTTTTTGTGCCTCATCTGGAATTTGTAGCGATTGGCGTGGCCGTAAGAAAGGGATCTTATCACATTGTCCGCTAAAAGAAGTAGACATTTTAGTTTGGCTGGAAGATGGTCTTTCTTCTGCAGATGTTACTGTTGCTTTAACACCTACCCCACGGACACAACCTTTTTTCCCCTTCCCAACACGCCTATTCCCCTTTCCACCAGCAGCAGGCCTTTTTCCACTCATTTTGGTGGTTAACTAATTCACAACTCTGGAGTTGTTTGCACAAAAAAACAATGGGTGGGAACCGAGCAGAGCTGAGTGGCCAAACTGTGGTATTAGGCCAAAACTATTGGCTGGGTTAGATGCAGAAAAAAATTATATTCAATTTGCAACCTGATGGAGGTCTGTATAGATGGATTAATAGAACAAGTCCCACACACAGCTAGAAGCCCAATATTTTTTCAGAGGTAGATGCAGAAAAAAATATATTCAGTTTGCAACCTGATGGAGGTCTGTATAGATGGATTAATAGAACAAGTCCCACACACAGCTAGAAGCCCAATATTTTTTCAGAGCTAGATGCAGAAAAAAATTATATTCAATTTGCAACCTGATGGAGGTCAGTATAGATGGACTAATAGAATGATGCTATGCCCAAAAGATTTTACTTCACTAGGTGCAGTAAAAAAATTGGTATTCTATACACAGGTGGTATATCTTGCAACACAGATAGGCTACTCCACTGACTAACACACTCTGCAATAGGCCAAAAAGGATTAGCTTTGCTAGATTCAGCCAAATGCTGTGAAAAAAACTTGCACAGCACTGGCACAGACCTGCCTGGCAAAAACTGATAGGAACTGATGTAACCTAGTCCTGAAAAGGACTCCAATTACAATTAGTCTTTACTCCCACAATCTATCTATTTAAGAGCACAGACCTGCCTGATAAAAGTCGTAGGAAATGCTGTAACCTAGTCCTTAAAAGGACTGCAATCACAACTATTCCCTACTCCCAAGCTATCTGTAGATTTGTGCAAAAATTGGCTTGAAATTAACAAGGTATAGCGCACACAGCAACAGCGGTGCCGTCTAAAACGCAGCTGCAGCAGTGAGAAAATGGTGGCGACGGGGAAAATGGCTTGGTCTTATAGGGCAAGGACATGTGACATACATTGCCAATGACACATGCACTTGCTTGTGTGAAAAAAAGCACTTCGCTCCGTGTGTGCGGTGCTGACAGATTGCACCTCCCCACTGCAAATGCGGGAAAGAGAAAAAAAAATGGAGATCTTCATTGTTCCTGCAGAGATCCATCCCGTGCCCCCACCCCCGCCCCGCTGTACACTCAAACTGCGTATTAACATTAATTTTCATCATTACTGAGAAAAAATCCAGTTATGATTTTGGTGCACGAACAGTTATCGAACATAACCTCGAACAGCCGAATTTTTCTCAAATTGTTCGTGTTCGCCGAACGGCTCGAACACCGCCCAAAACAGCTCGAATTTGAGATTGGCGAACAGTTCGAGTAGAACAACGCTCATCTCTAGTCCTGAGAAGGACTGTTTGTTTGATCTGGCAGCCTTTACAGACCCTACACTAACTATTTCGCAGTATATATCTCTCCCTAAATCAGCAGCGCTGTCCCTACACTGTCTGATCCCAGCCGTCTGTGTCCAAGATGGCGGCGCCCGGTTTTAAATACTCGAGGTGATGCTGTGCAGCCAGTCAATCAATGTAATGCCCACAACCAACATGGCTGTGGCATTGCAGTGACTGGCTGGCAATCCCTGCATGTTCATTGGCTCTGTAAAGAGCGCCAAACATGCAGGGCAGAGACCCGAGCTCCCGCCCGAGTAACCCGGAAATGCTCGGTGCTCGCCGAACATCCCGAGTAGCGTGATGCTCGGGCGAGTACCGAGCAGTGTCGAGCATGTTCGCTCAACACTACTAAGCACCCAATATGATTTTCATGCACTGTTGCTATTTATTTATTTACTGCAGGGTATTTACTTATTTTGTTTTTATCTTAGGTTTTGTATGTAGAAAAACTGTGTATGTAGCAGAAAACTGTATATATGTGTAGCAGCTGTATGTGTATAAGTATCAGAGCTATGTGTATATAGAGCAGATCTGTGTGTTTGTATGTAGCAGAGCTGTGTCTGCATATATAGCATAGCTGTGTGTGTGTGTGTGTGTGTGTGTGTGTGTGTGTGTGTGTGTGTGTGTGTAGAAGAGCTTTACAACGTTTGACAGTAAAATAAGCAGTAAATCACATAATTTATTCTGTTATTAAAATACAGTAGAATTCAGGGGCTGGTAGTTTAACATGATCTATTGGAGGGAAGGGGAACTACATTAACTATACAGGGCGAGGGACAGTCTTTTAAAGCTTAAGGCTGTGTGCCCACGATGCGTTTTTTAAGCGTTTCCGCAGTGGCAAAAACGCTGCAGAAACGCTTAAAAAACACATGGTAGAAGGTCTGCCATGTTCCCCAATGATAGTCCGCATGAGCTGTGCTGCAGATTATCATTGCGGAAAAAAACGCAGCACTACCAATTATTTTGCGGAATTGCTGCGTTTTCGCCTCCATTGACTTTGGAACGCTTGGATTCCGCATCACTGTATATGTAGATGCGGAATCCAAACATTTCAATGTGCGGATGGTACCCGGGTCTGTAGGAGAGGAGACTCTCCTCTGGACCTGGGTACCATAGAACCTGTAAAAAAAAGAATAAAATAAAAAATAAATATTATATTTACCTTCTGATGGCCCGCGGTGCGCTTGTCTTCACTTGCCGGCAGCTCACGGTGGACTGAAGGACCTGTGCTGATGTCATAGTCATGTGATGGCAGGTCCTTCAGTGTAGTGTACCGCAAGCTGCCGGCAAGCCAGGACGGAGCGAAGCAAGACTCCGGGGGCCATCGGAAGGTAAGTATAGATTAATTTTTTTATTTTTAACCATTCTTTAAGGTCACACTTTGCATGGATTTATATAATGTGACCAAGTTGACAAGCACTTTCCAAGTGATGCTAAAATCGCTTGGAAAGCGCTTGTCAACCTGCATGCGGAAATGCATGTGAAAAACGCTTCACATCCGCATGTTCCTGGCAGGAAAAATTCATGTACAATCTGCATGCATTTTTTCTGCCAGGGAGATGCAGAAATGCTCAGGAGAAAATCTGGAACATTTCTGTATCGTGGGCACATAGCATTAACAATACTCTGTTACTGTCACAACTCGCTGCTCGTTTTCCCTGTAACTCCCTATGCACTTTTGCAATGTTGCTCAGGCATCTGCTGGTCCCCGTCTGACTACTGTCTTTCCCTCTATCCGTGCCCTGTAACATATGTCTCTGTCAGAGGTAACGGCCCGTCTCGCGCGTACTTCCTGGTCACCGACCTGACCGTGAGTCCCCGATCGGACACCTCCGGAGCTTCTGCGATGTCCTGTCACTGGCGCACACTTCTGAGAACCGTGCCATCGCAACCTGTTCCCATTCGGTCAATGGACGTCACCAAGGTGAGAAACCTTGACAGGCTTCGCTCGGATCTTCGAGGCTTGATCATCGACGTCTGGGCTGGGAACCTTGACAGGCGTTGCTCGGGTCTTTGAGGTTTGACCGTCGACGTCTGGGCGGATACGTGGCACCTTTCTTTCTGACAGAAGCTCCGGACGCTGCTGTTGCTCCTCCCATCTCTCTCTTCGGCGCCAGAATCACCTAAGAACTTGCACACGTGCTGTTTTTCTCCTCAGCTCATTTCCCTGACAACACTGTCCCCAGAGGTCTGATCAATCTCCTCCCCTCTGCCACGCCTTCATGCTGTTGTGGTTCCACAGTGTCTTGTCTCCTTACACATGTAGCAGAGTTAAGTGTGTATGTAACAAAGGTGTGTGTATGTAGAAGAGTTGTGTGTGTCTGTAGCAGAGCAGTGTGTGTGTGTATGTATGTCAGATTTGCTATGTAGCTTGAGCTCCCACTATATATTTATTAACCCGTATAAACTGAAATTTTGGTTCTTGGAGAATATGGCTTTTTTGCAGTCAGTGTTGTGTTTCTCCAGACAAGAGGTCCCTTTCTATATGGTTTCTTCATGCCAAATCCCCATTGTTCTGTTGCTGGTTTGGACATACAGTACGTGAAGCATGAATTTCTAGTGTTAGCAGCACAAGTTTCCAGAGCTAGTTTCTATTTTGCAATAAACACCTGGTAGGAAGGACTAAGCGCCTTTTATAGGATCCGGAGGCTCTAGTTCATAAGTGTATAATTTGTTTTATTAAATATTCTGTCTGTCCTATTAGTACACATGGGCAGAATTCTCAATTGGACTGCTGATTGGATGCTTTTATATCTAGTGTGGTCTTTGCTGAGGAAGTCAGAACCTCTAACTTGGCGGGGAGCAGCATTAGCAGTGAGCCACTAGCAGAACTGTTAAGTACAGTAGGATTTTTTCTGCCTAAAGACCTAAATGGCATTCTATTTAATTCCAGGCATAATGTAGTAGTATATACATATATCTCTATACTATTTCTTCTCTGGTCACTTGTGCGCTGAAGATTACCTAATCACTAGAGATGAGCAATTTGGATTATGTTACTTGGTCCGGGATCCAGTCTGCTCATATGTGGCAAACAGTCTTTCAGCGTTCTGGACTGGACTCCAGGCCAGGGCATCATCTCTACTGGTCACTGATTTTTTCCTGGCCCTACTCTCCGTCTGTCACAGCATTTGGTGCTCATCACTCTTTCTTTGGCGCTTTTGGCTGACAATATTTTCCTTCATATTTCAGCACTGATTACCTCTTCAGCTGAATAAATGACCATATAGCTCAAGCTCTCCGCACATACTTTGGAACGTTGATAAGGCTTCACTATATTTGAAAGGCTGTTCCCACTTGAAACATTTAAGACATATTCATAAGTTATGCTAAAAACGTCAGAACCTGTGGTTTACCTCCAGGTTTGGATGGGTTCCCGAAAAATTGCCAAAAATGTTTGAGATGGGAATAACCCTTTAATAGTTGAAATCTAGATAAACTATTTTGCTTCATGTATCTAGTAATGACTGTAGCTAAAAATCTGTATAAACACATAAAATATCATTATTTCATGTATAAAATATTGGAAAAAGTCAACTTTTTCTGTAATATTTTTACAAGGCATTGGTGCAAAATATAGACTGAAAACTTGATGTTAAGAAGTCTTGAACACTTTGAAAAGGAGCAAGATAACATTAAAGTAGGAAATATAGCGGCATGTAATTGTAACAAGTATGTCTAAGTAGTTCTAACCTTGTTATCCTACACAGTACATAAGAACTTTTATCACTTTAACCAACATCACAAGCATTCATGCGGTATTTGTACTGCAAGCTAGGAACATAGAGTTTCTGCAAACCCATCATTTGCTTTCGATACATTGGTACTAATTAGCTGTAAAGCATCTAATGTGCAACGTCACAGTACAGGAGTATGACATTCATGGTGCACTGTAAGACACATAACTCATTAACCTTACAGCTTATTTTATAAGACCCATGTTTATATTCTCGATGAGTAAAATACTGATGCAATTATTTTTAATAACATTCTAGGACAGCCAATGCATTAACAATTTAATTTCTCCTGAAAAAAAAATCTTAAAATTGGAGCAAAATGCAAAAGTAGGCTTGATGGTTTGAAATAAAAGTAATAAAAGACAGGATTTGTATCATTTGATCAATGTACATTCATTGGCTGCTGATTAAATATTTCATATAGTCAGTAAATGTACTTCACTAAAGGTTTGTTCATAAGAAGGGGTGTAAAACTAAATGGGGATGGAAATGCTTTATCATGGGTCCTAAATGAAAACCTAAAAAATGTTTATTTCTAAATGCCACAAATCTACTGTTGTACAAGGGATCAATCCCATTTTGGTCTTCTTCACACTTATTTTTTTTTTATGGCTTGCAAAATTTAGACATTTCTATAGGAAAATGCATGAAAAATGTCTTTGCCCCCCCCCCAAAAAAATACACAAGTGAAGGAAAGTTAGGCAAATAAAATCACTGTTTGTGTTGTGTTTAATATTTCACTATTGCTTTTAAGGTGACATCTGGTTCAGGCATTTAAAAATAAAAATATACTATATATTTTATCTGTGTTTTTTTAATAATGGGCAACCATATATGTTTTTATGGAATATAGAACACAGGGGTCCATGCATCTGACCAACATGCTGGTGGGTGGCGTGGGGGGGGAAGGAGTCCAAATTTTGCCCTTGTGCCCATAGGATTCTAGTTGCATCTCTTCCTATAAGTCAGTTTTCTTCCATCAAAACATCACCAAATTGATAACTTTTTACAATTTTGCACCCCTCACCTGCTAAAAAAAGGAAAAAGCTGTGTGACCAAATACTACACAATACAGTTATTATAATGTTCACCCAGTGATTATTCTAGCTTTCCTGCTGCCTGAGGCAAAAATATAAATGGCACCTCTCCCTGTAGTGCAATATAAACCTGCAGTGAATAAACAAATTATTTACAGTGTTTATTGTATGGTCCACAGTCTGATAATGTCTGTAAACAACAACTCACAGCATCTCATAACTATTATTAAGGTAATAGTGGGAGTTGTATCTTCATGCTATACAAATATATATGGCTATATTAACTTACTGAAAATGGTTTTGATGATGTATTAAGGTGCTGATGATGGTTCTGATGCTGTATTCATGTAAACATGTTGGTTATGATTATGTATTAATTTATTGATGATGATTATGCTGCTATATTCATATAATGATGATGATTCTTGTTCTGTATTTATATACTGATGATGGTTTTGGTGCTGTATTCATGAACTGATGATGGTTGTGGTACTGTATTCCTGTACTGTTAGTGGTTCTGATCCTGTGAAGTTGTGTATAATATACAACATAACTATGTTAATAAAGTGGTGTGCCATCTGACAAGTTAATGATTACTACATCTGTATTTATGTAAAGAGCATTAAACCTTTTAATTTGCAGGGGAGAAGAAAGTCCTAAATGAGCTGTGTAATCTGTGTATATTCTGTAATCTCATAAAATGCTTGTATAACATCTACTGCTTTTTCAGTACTCAAAGACGTGTGGCATTTGTGATGCTGCATTGGACTGCAGGAAACATCTACTGCATTACTTGCAGCAGGAAAATGTGCATATAATTTTGGTTACCATTACTTTTATTTTATGGGTGAGAAAGGGGCGAGTAACTGGGTGTGGTCTAAGGAAAGAGACATGGTCTGAAAAGGAGCATGGTTTCTCTAACAAAAACATGGAACCTGTTTTTATAAGTTTGGATTCCACCCTTGCTGCCCCTTGAGATACTAGCTAGTGATGAGCGAGTACCGTAATATTCGTAATCGCTATACTAATAACGAGTACTTTGTAATAATCGCGTATTCGTTCCAAATAACGAGTGCAATGTAAGTCAATGGGAAATGCGAGTAATTTTCTGCTGGATCCTACAAAGGGGTCTGGGGGCCTGAGGAAAAAGCTGAAATGGATGGGAAAGTGATGAAACAGAATGGGAAAATGGGAAGAGCCTGGAGAATATTCCTGCATGCATTTCTGACTCACATATGGTTTCTGGGAATAAGTTTGTCGCAGTATTACGCCACTTTTACAGACACACAAGAACAACTACCAAACCTAACCTAAATTGCATTTAACAGGCCAAAAAGGTTAAGAAACAGTTTTTCCTGCATAATCACTTGTATATAAGGCTAAATAAACCAGAGAAACTAAAAAAATATCCCTTTTAGCGTTTGTTCACACATACTGTTGAGGCTTTTTTCGCCTTTTAGAATTGGGAGGGCCCTGACTTATACATTTTGTAGGTCCCTCTGTCATACATCATTTTTAGTTCGCTATTCCCCAGCACTTTACAAGCACAGTTAGAATGTACTAGTAGGTATGTTGATCTTTGACCTGAGAGGCCTCAGGTGGCTCTGTAACATGAGTTTTGGAGGGACTGCTGTTACTTAGACATTTGGGCAGTCCCTCCATCATTGACAGTCAGATAGTGGAATACATATTCCATAGCCGTTTACAATGTGCCCATTGTAGCGTTGGCTTGACCCTCCTCCTCCTCCACCTCCTCCACCACCATGTGTACTGCGGCCCTAAACTCAAATGTTCAGAGGGCCTGCAGTAGGCAGGAAAGCTGAGTTTTGTGATAGCCCTCGTGTGGCCCTGTTACATGCATTTTGCAGTGCCCTCCTCTAGAAATTTTGGAGGTCCCTCTTTTGTGCATTTGAGAGGGCCCTCACTTATTCATATTGTAGGGCCCTCACTCTATTATTTAACTCATTTAAGGGCAGAGACTACAGAGAAAAAGGCCAAGAGACATGGAGTACTAGAAGGTAGCAGAAAGTGCGGCCTGCGACCCTCAGGTATGGCTGAACTCTGTGAACCGGAAAAATAAAGCTGCACTAGTCAACTGGATGACGAGCTCAAATATATCACTTGTGCAAGTCAATGAACAAAGGATGTATGGTGCCCCCCCCCCAGGATGGGTTGGAGAAGCTTCTCCAAATGGCTCAGAGATTTTGATTGTCAATATTCCCCAGATTATATAGGAAGAGAAGATTTCTTGATACTGTACTACTTGGTCCAGTGCAGAATGTGCATCGTATTTCCAAAAATTACTCCAGAAATGACAGTACATTTCTATTGAATATGCCTGTGACAAGGGCCTCCAATGACAAATACTAGTTTGGTAGGACCACTGTACATTCCAGATTTGTCCACTGCACAATGTGCATAGGGTTTGTAAAATTAGCCCTATGAGCTGAGTCATGGTTGACGCAGGAAGCGACCATCCCAAGGACCTCTAATCACAAATAGTAGTTAGGCTGGAGTAAGAATACTGTCCTGGTTTGTCCACTGCACAATATGCATAGGGTTTGTAAAAATTAGTCCTATGGGCTGAGTCATGGTTGAGGACCATAGACAGAAAAAATACCCAATAAAAATTAACTTTTAATAATTATCCTTAAAAGTGTACTCTATAGTACAAGTGAGAAAAAACTACACATATATCTCAAAAACAGGATACCATGTAAGGAGAATATAATATGAAATTAGCAATTAATTCAGACAAACTTACCCTGGATAGCACCTAATAAGATTGCTCTCCCTACCTAACAGTGGAGTGTTTTTCACCCTAAGGTTCAGATGGTGTCCCCGCTCCTCGGAGGCTGTCCCTCTCCGTTCTCTAGGTATCCCTACACAGTCAAAAGATGCCACACACATACATATAAATGGACCAATTATAGACTATTCATGTCATAATTGACATGCTCAATATAAAAAATTACAACAATACCATATCAGTGGGGAGTGGGCAAAAATAGATATAGTTGCACAAATAGAAGGTTTCTGATTTACAGTAGCCCACTAATATAAATAGATAGACATGTGTACCAGTCAGAGCAAGTCCGAAAAAAATATTAAGAATATTTTCATCCCCAATCAAACTAGGATTCAAGCAATGCCATAAATGATATCAATTAGTTGGCCTTTAGGAGATATTGGTAGTATAGATATTTTTTCGTCGTTAGTCACGTAGGAAATCAGGAGAATAAATCCAAGGGCACATAGGGTGATCCCCAATTTTACATTTGATGAACGGAGAGCATTACAGGATTTGAGTGGTGACACTTCCCTTATCATAAAACCCTCCGATAAGGGAGGGAACATAGTGCTTCTAGATTGTGATCAATATGTTTCTATGTGTATGAATATTCTTTCAGATACCATGACATATCAGGTATTACAGGGTGATCCTACATCTGCTTTTATGAGGACCTTATCTGACATTCTGCAACAAGCTAGACAAAATAATCTGATTTCATTGAGTGAACTGAATTTTCTGCTTCCAAAATTTCCTGTGATTGCAACTTTTTATGCCCTTCCTAAGGTTCATAAGGGCTATCCACCATTGAAAGGGAGGCCAAGAGTTTCAGGTGTGGATGCATTGAGTCAAAACTCAAGCATCTATCTTGATCAGATGCTTAGATCTTTTGTTACAGCTCTCCCATCCTATCTGAGAGACACAACAGATTTATTAACAAAATTGGATGACATTACAGTTGATCCTGGTACTATTTTGGTTTCCATAGACGTGGAGGCATTGTATTCTAGTATCCACCATATGGCTGGTCTGATGGCAGTGGAGTCCTTTTTGAAAACAAGGGGAAACCACTTGATCCCACACAACGAATTCATTCTTCGGTTGCTTGATTATGTTCTTACGCATAATTTTTTTCTTTTTCATGGGAGATTCTACCACCAGCTTAGGGGCACAGCGATGGGGAGCCCCTGTGCCCCCACTTATGCTAATTTTCTCCTTGGCTGGTGGGAGGACAACATAGTCTTTGGGGACGAGGATGTCGTCGGGGGCCCCCACATTCAATTTTGGGGCCGATACATTGACGACATCCTCGTCCTCTGGACTGGAGATGAGGAGTCCTTCATTGGGTTCATACAGCGCCTCAATGAAAATGATTTGGGCCTTAAATTTACTTATGAGATAGGAGGTAAAAAGATTGCCTTTTTGCATGTTATAATATCAATTGATGAATCTGGCTCATTGAGATCATCTATCTTTAGAAAACCATCAGCAGCAAATAGCCTATTAAAATGGGATAGTTATCATCCGGTTCCTTTGAAACAAGGGATCCCTAAAGGCCAGTTCTTAAGATTAAGGAGAAATTACTCCTCTACCTCTGACTATTTTCATAAGGCCAGGGACCTTAAGGACCGTTTTTCTGATCGGGACTATCCAACAAAGGTGATCAATAGAGCATTTAATCATGCCTTTAAACAGGATAGATCTAAATTACTGGTGTCTCACTCCAGGCCCGAACAGACCTCCCTTACTAGGCTAATTGGAACATATGATGATCAACATCCTAGGATTATGACAATCCTGAGAAAATATTGGGGTATCTTGAGGACAGATCCGGATGTTTCCAAATGGATTGCAGACTATCCCTCTGTCACCTTTAGGAGAGGCAGATCTGTCAAAGATCACCTAGTACATAGTCACTTTGTGCCCCCCAAGAAGGAGGGGACCTGGTTGGATAGGAGGTCTACTGGTACTTTTAGATGTGGACAGTGCACTTATTGTCGTTATGTCTCCATCTCAGATACATTTGTGAGCTCTGTAACTGGACGCACCTATAGGAACAAACATTTTGCTAATTGTAAAACAATAGGTGTCGTCTATGTATGTACGTGCACTTGCTCAAAAGACTATGTGGGAAAAAACAGAAGACAATTTAAAGTACGTATTGGTGAACACTTAGGTGACATCCGAAACAAGCGAGATACTCCTCTAGCGAAACACGTCAATACACACCATGGAGGTGATTTAAATTCTATTACATTTCGTTCTATTGAAGTGGTGAGTCCCTCAGTGCGACAGGGGGACTGGGATAAAAGAATTCTGCAGCGGGAGTCCAGATGGATTTTCTGTCTCGAATCTCTGAATCCCGGGGGTATTAATGAACAGTTAAGCTTTTCTAGCTTTGTATAGCCTTACTGTTGTTTCAATTAGCCTTACGGATAAAAATCCTGATCAGCCTTTTTTATATATCTACAGATAGTCCCGGTGTGTGTATTCACCATACTGGTGGACTGTAATACTGGCTTAGTTACTCACACATAAGTGGATAATATGCTACCTATTTCCCCCCCCCCTTTTCTTTGGGGATGGATGCACATCTTTTTAATTATGGTGGAATATTCAGCTCATCTTGTGATTTTCCGGGTCTATTGTTTTGTGGTAGTGATTGTCTCTTGCATGTTCCCGTTGAACTGAGAGTAGCGGTATCCTCCATGCAGATAGTGAAACGCAGTCTGCGTTTCACCTGGTGGTTCCAGGAAGTGACGTAAAAAGCGGGAGGATACGTACTTTGCTTACGCATTCTTCGTACGATCCCTTAGCTAAAACCCTGGGCTACGCAATCGGAAATGACGTATTACGTTGGGACCGGAAGTGATGTTAAACACGGTGGTACGCTAGTTTCTTAAAGCTTGCGTCTCGTAGTCAGGGTAACGCTGGGATTGATCACAGGTGAAATTAATCTCGTGGCACATGGCATTCCACAGATATATAGGGATGAATCCCACCATTGAACATGCGGTTGGACTCCGGTATACAAGGAGCTATTATGCGGGCATCTATTATGGCTCATCTCCTCTAATATTTCTTGTCCCCTGATGAGCCCCACATTGAGGAGGGGGTGAAACGCGTAGGGACGAAGGGACTAATCCTAAGGAATAACTTTACTGCTGATGATTTTACACCAGTCTGAGGGACCTTGAAAATTGATGCCTGGAGTGCTGTTACTATTTTGGGGAGTTCTGAATTGTGGATTGACTATATTCAGTAATGTATATATAAAAAAAAGGACATCTAATGGACACAACTCAAGGCACTGTGTGAATCTCAGATGGACTAGAGATTAAGATAAGTGTATTACTATTTCTTATTTGGTCTGACTAGTACACATTTTTACCTATTCCAGTGGGTTGGGACAAAGGGATTAATTCTAACCCTATTTGCGGATGACTTTACACCAGTCTGAGGAATCTTATAATATTGATGTCTGGAATATTGCTATTACAGCTTTGGGAAATTTTGTATTGTGGATTGACTACATTTAGTCATTGTACTAAAGGCCAACTAATTGATATCATTTATGGCATTGCTTGAATCCTAGTTTGATTGGGGATGAAAATATTCTTAATATTTTTTTCGGACTTGCTCTGACTGGTACACATGTCTATCTATTTATATTAGTGGGCTACTGTAAATCAGAAACCTTCTATTTGTGCAACTATATCTATTTTTGCCCACTCCCCACTGATATGGTATTGTTGTAATTTTTTATATTGAGCATGTCAATTATGACATGAATAGTCTATAATTGGTCCATTTATATGTATGTGTGTGGCATCTTTTGACTGTGTAGGGATACCTAGGGAAAAGAGAGGGACAGCCTCCGAGGAGCGGGGACACCATCTGAACCTTAGGGTGAAAAACACTCCGCTGTTAGGTAGGGAGAGCAATCTTATTAGGTGCTATCCAGGTTAAGTTTGTCTGAATTAATTGCTAATTTCATATTATATTCTCCTTACATGGTATCCTGTTTTTGAGATATATGTGTAGTTTTTTCTCACTTGTACTATAGAGTACACTTTTAAGGATAGTTATTAAAAGTTAATTTTTATTGGGTATTTTTTCTGTCTATGGTCCTCTGGTAAATATATATACCCTATTACCAATTTAGTTTGGTGAATATTTTTCTGTTTTTTCTTGAGAGTATTATGGCTGGATTTTTGTCGGGACCTTTAAACACTAACAGATGGTTGGACGAGGCTAAGGAAGTTTTTTCAGGGACTGAGTGTGGGGTCAATATTTCAACAGAGCCCAGTATTAAGAATGTCTTTACGGATTTATTAGAAGTCTATAAAGAAAACATCAAGTCATGGTGGGAGGTCCAATCATTGGACAACTATATAAAACAAGGGATAGTGCCACGTGGCCTAAGGATTAACTTGTTACCAGCACATAGGAGCAGGTCAGTTTCACTTTTATCTAAGTGGGAGAAAGAATCTACAGCCTCATCTTTGAGGTTCATGCAAATCCTACTAGAGGAAGAAAAGGTCACTTTTGAGAAGTCTGCAGCCACCCTTAAAGAGCAGATAGATAGGGCCCTTAACTTTAAGTCCGCATTGGACTTCTCCACAAGAGAAGAAGCACTGAGGGTGTCAGTAGAAAAATATCAACTCGTTCTGAAAGATAGAAAACATAAACGATTCACTAGAGATTTGACTGATTTTAGGGAAAAACGAGCATATCCTGCCCTAAATAGTAAGGGTGGCCCAACGACGGACATCTCCTCCTCTGATCTGGAGTCCTCTGATACTGAACGTACTCCGAAGGAAACCCCTAGACTGTCTAGTAGATCTAGGGGGCAAGGAAGGAGAGGGTTTGGTAGAAGATGGCAAAATCGAGGTTATTCAGGCCAGGGTCCATCTTTCTCCACACCACCATCTATGGGATTATCCTCTACTTCAACTCCCTCTTTTTTAGAGAACAGGGAAGCATGCTACCATTTGCGGGAAAGAATGGTGAATTACAATCGTTAGCCAATAAGATAATACCACATCGATTACATGCAGGTAATGATAGGAATGTGATAAATTTGTCCTCACACACTCTTACAGAGACTGAACGAAGGGTCCTAGGGACAGGACTGTCCTTTGTACCAACGACTCGCTTTGACCCTTTTTCGTGGGTTAAAGATATTCACCTATTCTTGAGGAAGTTGAGATGGAGAAAGTTCTTTGCACTCAATGACAAAAATAAATGTTTACAATTGGGCATCTCAATGGAGGATCTCCAGGATGTTCATCTCTTAGCTGAACTTGAAAACGAGGGCACTCGTGGATTGGGAGAGGGCCCTTTCTCGGATTTAAAACCTAAAAGTAGTAAAATGCCACCTGTAGGAGATATTGGTAGTATAGATATTTTTTCGTCGTTAGTCACGGAGGAAATCAGGAGAATAAATCCAAGGGCACATAGGGTGAACCCCAATTTTACATTTGATGAACGGAGAGCATTACAGGATTTGAGTGGTGACACTTCCCTTATCATAAAACTCTCCGATAAGGGAGGGAACATAGTGCTTCTAGATTGTGATCAATATGTTTCTATGTGTATGAATATTCTTTCAGATACCATGACATATCAGGTATTACAGGGTGATCCTACATCTGCTTTTATGAGGACCTTATCTGACATTCTGCAACAAGCTAGACAAAATAATCTGATTTTATTGAGTGAACTGAATTTTCTGCTTCCAAAATTTCCTGTGATTGCAACTTTTTATGCCCTTCCTAAGGTTCATAAGGGCTATCCACCATTGAAAGGGAGGCCAATAGTTTCAGGTGTGGATGCATTGAGTCAAAACTCAAGCATCTATCTTGATCAGATGCTTAGATCTTTTGTTACAGCTCTCCCATCCTATCTTTGAGACACAACAGATTTATTAACAAAATTGGATGACATTACAGTTGATCCTGGTACTATTTTGGTTTCCATAGACGTGGAGGCATTGTATTCTAGTATCCACCATATGGCTGGTCTGATGGCAGTGGAGTCCTTTTTGAAAACAAGGGGAAACCACTTGATCCCACACAACGAATTCATTCTTTGGTTGCTTGATTATGTTCTTACGCATAATTTTTTTCTTTTTCATGGGAGATTCTACCACCAGCTTAGGGGTACAGCGATGGGGAGCCCCTGTGCCCCCACTTATGCTAATTTGCTCCTTGGCTGGTCGGAGGACAACATAGTCTTTGGGGACGAGGATGTCGTCGGGGGCACCCACATTCAATTTTGGGGTCGATACATTGACGACATCCTTGTCCTCTGGACGGGAGATGAGGAGTCCTTCATTGGGTTCATACAGCGCCTCAATGAAAATGATTTGGGCCTTAAATTTACTTATGAGATAGGAGGTAAAAAGATTGCCTTTTTGGATGTTATAATATCAATTGATGAATCTGGCTCATTGAGATCATCTATCTTTAGAAAACCATCAGCAGCAAATAGCCTATTAAAATGGGATAGTTATCATCCGGTTCCTTTGAAACAAGGGATCCCTAAAGGCCAGTTCTTAAGATTAAGGAGAAATTGCTCCTCTACCTCTGACTATTTTCATAAGGCCAGGGACCTTAAGGACCGTTTTTCTGATCGGGACTATCCAACAAAGGTGATCAATAGAGCATTTAATCATGCCTTTAAACAGGATAGATCTAAATTACTGGTGTCTCACTCCAGGCCCGAACAGACCTCCCTTACTAGGCTAATTGGAACATATGATGATCAACATCCTAGGATTATGACAATCCTGAGAAAATATTGGGGTATCTTGAGGACAGATCCGGATGTTTCCAAATGGATTGCAGACTATCCCTCTGTCACCTTTAGGAGAGGCAGATCTGTCAAAGATCACCTAGTACATAGTCACTTTGTGCCCCCCAAGAAGGAGGTGACCTGGTTGGATAGGAGGTCTACTGGTACTTTTAGATGTGGACAGTGCACTTATTGTCGTTATGTCTCCATCTCAGATACATTTGTGAGCTCTGTAACTGGACGCACCTATAGGAACAAACATTTTGCTAATTGTAAAACAATAGGTGTCGTCTATGTATGTACGTGCACTTGCCCAAAAGACTATGTGGGAAAAAACAGAAGACAATTTAAAGTACGTATTGGTGAACACTTAGGTGACATCCGAAACAAGCGAGATACTCCTTTAGCGAAACACGTCAATACACACCATGGAGGTGATTTAAATTCTATTACATTTCGTTCTATTGAAGTGGTGAGTCCCTCAGTGCGACACGGGGACTGGGATAAAAGAATTCTGCAGCGGGAGTCCAGATGGATTTTCTGGCTCGAATCTCTGAATCCCGGGGGTATTAATGAACAGTTAAGCTTTTCTAGCTTTGTATAGCCTTACTGTTGTTTCAATTAGCCTTACGGATAAAAATCCTGATCAGCCTTTTTTATATATCTACAGATAGTCCCGGTGTGTGTATTCACCATACTGGTGGACTGTAATACTGGCTTAGTTACTCACACATAAGTGGATAATATGCTACCTATTCCCCCCCCCCCCCTTTTCTTTGGGGATGGATGCACATCTTTTTAATTATGGTGGAATATTCAGCTCATCTTGTGATTTTCCGGGTCTATTGTTTTGTGGTAGTGATTGTCTCTTGCATGTTCCCGTTGAACTGAGAGTAGCGGTATCCTCCATGCAGATAGTGAAACGCAGTCTGCGTTCCACCTGGTGGTTCCAGGAAGTGGAATGTTTTTTTCGGACTTGCTCTGACTGGTACATGTAACGGGTCAGGGAGGCGGAACCTCTGAGCTACTATACAAGGGGGCGGTCCTTGTAAGGGAGCGGGTGGCGACCAGGGTGGACGGGCAGGCAGTCACAGCAGGTGACTGGGGCAGTCTCTGAATGAACGGACAGGAGGTCACGGCAAGTGACCGGGGCAGTCTCTGGATGAACGGGCAGGAGGTCACGGCAAGTGACCGGGGCAGTCTCTGGATGAACGGGCAGGAGGTCACGGCAAGTGACCGGGGCAGTCTCTGGATGAACGGGCAGGAGGTCACGGCAAGTGACCGGGGCAGTCTCTGGATGAAGGATTGGTACGACCTGTGGCGGCAGATGATAGACGTGAGCTCCCAGGTGAGCAGGCGAGAGTCTCTGGATAATCGGGTGGTCACAGCATGTGACGGCGGAGCCTCCAGGAAGACCAACAGACAGGTAGCAGATGAGCGCTCCCAGGTGAGCGGGCAGGAATCTCTGGACAGGCGGGTGGTCACAGCACGTGACGGCAGAGCCTCCTGGTAGGCAAGCAGGCAGGTAGAAGATGTGCGCTCCCAGGTGAGCGGGCAAGCTGGTCCATAGACAGACTGACAGAAGTTGGAAGGCAGACCGTCGGACCTCAGGCTAGCAGGCAGGTAGCAGGATATCTGGCAGGAATTAGACAGCAGACTGGCAGGTATCTGGCAGGTAACTGGCAACGGGACCTGAGGGCTGAAGCAGAGTAGTGAACAGTGCTACAACATTGCTCGGGCACCTCCATTTTGGAGGAGGTGCCTTTTATATGGGAGGTCCTCCGGCAATTGGCCGGGGACTCCTTAGGACGGCGCGCGCGGTCCCTTTAAGAGAGGGGGAGCGCGCGCGCGCGCCCTAAGCACACTGCCGGGGAAGGAGCGCGTGCCGGAAGCAGCGGGGAGAGCAGCGCTGGAGGACGCCGCGCCAGGAGCGGGGAGGTGAGAGGGACGGCGTCTCTGCCTAGAACGGGGCAGAGACGCCGATGCTACAGTACCCCCCCCTTTAGGCCCCCTCTTTTTCTGGCCAGAAAGAAATTTCTCAAGGAGAAGCGGGGCGTTGATATTCTCCCTGGGTTCCCAAGTTCTCTCCTCAGGACCAAACCCCTTCCAATCTACCAAAAAAAAGGTTTTTCCTCTTACCCTCTTGGAGGCCAGAATACTCTCTACCTCAAAGATGTCATCAGCGGAAACCGGAGCAGGAGGGGCACCTGGATTTTTGGAAAAAAGTTAAAGACAACGGGTTTGAGGAGAGATACGTGGAAGGAGTTGGGGATCCGTAGGGTGGCCGGGAGTTTTAATTTGTAGGCCACAGGGTTAATTTGCCTGAGGACTTCGAAGGGGCCGATGAATCGAGGACCCAACTTGTAGGAGGGTACTTTGAGCCGCACATGTTTGGATGAGAGCCAAACCTTGTCTCCCGGACGGAATTGGGGCGGATCCAGACGTCTCTTATCAGCATATCTCTTCATCCGCTCAGAGGAGAGAAGAAGAGCGGACCTGGTGCTCTCCCAAATAGTAGAAAATTCGCTGACAAGAGACTCCGCAGCAGGGTTGTCCACAGAAACGGAGACAGGAAGTGGAATCCGGGGATGTTGGCCACCGACTATAAAGAACGGGGATTTGGAAGAGGACTCGCTCTCATGGTTGTTATAAGAGAACTCGGCCCATGGTAGGAGATCCACCCAGTCCGAGTGGTGAGCATCAACGAAGTGCCGGAGGTAGCTGGTCAAGATCTGATTGATCCGCTCCACTTGACCATTGGACTGAGGGTGGTAAGCGGAGGAGAAATCCAGGGTAATGTCCAGCAGCTTACATGTGGCTCTCCAGAAGCGAGAGGTGAACTGAACCCCACGATCCGACACGATGTGGAGGGGCAGACCATGGAGACGGAAGATGTGGCGGATAAAGTCTTTAGCCAGCTCGGGTGCAGACGGAAGACCAGGCAGGGGAATGAAGTGGGCCATCTTAGAAAAACGGTCAGCGACAACCCAAATGACAGTACAACCGGCAGAAACTGGAAGGTCGGTGATAAAGTCCATAGCGATGTGTTGCCAAGGAGCAGCAGGTACGGGAAGGGGCAGGAGATGGCCGGCAGGTAGATGTCGGGGAACTTTGTTACGGGCACAGGATGAACAGGCCGCGACGAAGTCTACCACGTCCTTACGCAGGGTAGGCCACCAGTAATGCCGGGTAATGAGTTGGAAGGTCTTCTTTTGGCCAGCATGGCCAGCTAGTTTAGAAGAATGTCCCCAGCGAAGAACCCTCTCCCGATCTGGCACAGCTACGAACGTCTTACCGGGTGGAAGACGAGTCAGATCCAAGGGGGCCACATTCATCACCTTGGAGGAGTCGATGATATGCGTAGGTTCCTCCTCTTGATCGGAGGACAGGAAGGACCGGGACAAGGCATCAGCTTTGACGTTCTTGTCCGCCGGACGGAAATGAAGAATGAAGTCGAAGCGGGCAAAAAACAACGACCACCGGACCTGGCGAGGATTGAGTCTCTGGGCATATTGGAGATATGCCAGGTTTTTGTGATCCGTGTAGATAATTACCGGGTAGAGAGCCCCTTCAAGCAGATAGCGCCACTCTCCCAGTGCCAATTTGATGGCTAGCAATTCCCGGTCTCCAATGGAGTAGTTGCGCTCCGACGAGGAGAAGATTTTGGAGAAGAAGCCGCACGTTACCATTCTCCCGGTAGAAGACTTCTGGGTGAGCACCGCTCCGGCTCCGGAGGAGGAGGCATCCACCTCCAGGTAGAATTGTTTATTACAGTCCGGACGGTGCAGGACGGGAGCAGAGGCGAAGGCTTTCTTTAGGGAAAGGAAGGCCTCCTCGGCTTCAGGCGACCATGTCCTGGGGTTAGCCCCCTTACGGGTAAGTGCAGATATGGGAGCAGTCCGAGACGAGAAATGTGGGATGAAAAGACGATAATAATTAGCGAAGCCCAGGAATCGCTGTATCGCCTTCAAACCTTCAGGACGAGGCCATTTTAGAACGGAAGAGAGCTTCTCGGGATCCATTTTCAGACCTGTTTGGGAGATGACATAGCCCAAGAACGGAAGGGAGGTCTGATCGAAGAGGCACTTCTCGTATTTGGCGTAAAGGTGGTTCTGCCGAAGCCTAAGCAGGACCTGACGAACATCCCTCCGGTGTGTGGGGAGATCCGGAGAGAAGACCAAGATATCGTCCAGGTATACCACTACGCAGGAGTACAGGAGGTCACGGAAGATGTCGTTGACTAGTTCCTGAAAGACCGCGGGAGCATTACAGAGACCGAAGGGCATCACAAGGTACTCGTAGTGACCGTCCCGGGTATTAAATGCCGTCTTCCACTCGTCTCCTTGACGGATACGGACCAGATTATACGCTCCTCGTAGATCCAGCTTGGAGAAGATCCTGGCGCCCTTGAGATGGTCAAACAATTCGGAGATGAGTGGCAGGGGATATTTGTTTTTTACCGTGATGAGATTGAGTCCTCTGTAGTCAATACAGGGACGTAGCGAGCCGTCTTTCTTTTTGACAAAGAAGAATCCGGCTCCAGCCGGGGAGGTAGATTTTCGGATAAATCCCCTAGCCAGATTCTCTTCAATGTACTCAGACATGGCTCGGGTCTCGGCTGCAGACAACGGGTAGATACGCCCACGGGGAGGAGTGGTGCCAGGTACCAGGTCGATCGGGCAATCATATGGCCTATGGGGTGGCAACGTCTCAGCTTCCTTCTTACCGAAGACGTCCGCATAGGGCCAGTAGGGAGCCGGGAGACCAGGTAAGTTAGCTGGAGTAGGCTGAGGGCGAAGTGGACGGACCGGGACCAGGCAGGTCCTATGGCAGTCAGGACCCCATCGGAGTACTTCACCGGACCGCCAGTTCAATACGGGTTCATGTGTCTGGAGCCAAGGTAGACCTAGCAACAGGGAGTGAGAAAGTCCGGACAGCACATGGAATGAGATCTCCTCAGAGTGCAGCATTCCCACCTGCAGGGTTATGGGTTCGGTGACGAGCAGGATGGTCTCCGAGAGAAGTCTTCCATCCACGGAGGCGACTGACAATGGTTCAGCCAGGGACTTGGTGGGAATATGGTATCTCTCTACCAGAGACTGGGAGATGAGGTTTCCAGCAGCTCCAGAATCCAGATGGGCGAGTTCAAAGAGACGGTTTTCTCCCCAAGCAATAGAGACCGGTAAGGTCAGAGACGGAGAGGGCTTACTTTTGTCTAGGACGACCTCTCCGAGTGGTCCTAGACACTGGCGTTTCCCGGCTTTTCCGGGCAGGAACGGATGAAGTGCTTCATACTGCCACAATAGAAACAGCTTCCCTCGGCTCGGCGAGATTCTTGGCGAGAACCGACCATCTTGGTCTGGTCGACCTCCATAGGCTCAGGAGAGACGGAGGGAGTGACGGGTTTCTGAAAAGTAGGAGCTAGACGTGGAAACCTCCTCTCATGGGTGACCTCTTTGGCACGCTCCTGGAACCGCAGGTCAATCCGGGTGGCAAGAGTTATTAGGTCATCGAGAGTGGTAGGAATGTCCCGACCGGCAAGTTCATCTTTAATACGGCCGGACAGACCCTCCCAGAAGACGGAAACCAGAGCGTCATTATCCCAGGCCAGCTCCGAGGCAAGGGTACGGAACCGTATGGCATGTTGGCCCACGGTGAGACTTCCCTGACGGAGGCGTAGCAGAGATGATGCGGATGAGGTCTTCCATCCGGGTTCGTCGAAGACTTTCCGGAAAGCCGTGAGAAAGGCAGGCAAGGCGGACACCAGGGGGTCTCCTCTCTCCCATAGAGGATTTAGCCAGGCCAGGGCCTCTCCGGTGAGATGGGACATGATGAAGGCAATTTTGGCCCGGTCGGAGTTAAACTGGTGAGACAGGAGTTCAAAGTGCAGGGTGCACTGATTTATGAAGCCCCGAGCCTGGGCGGAGTCGCCTCCGAAACGAGGAGGTGCAGAAAGCCGGGGTCCGGGGTAGGATACCATGTTATTAGTGGGCAGTGGAGCTGCCGGATTGCGTGTCATGGCACTGGCGGTGGTTGCAGGCAGAGCAGTCAGAGTGTCCAGGCGAGAATTGACATTCCGCAGGTGACCCAGGATGGACTCCTGTTGGGACCTCTGACGGGACAGTTCATGACACAGGTCCGAGAGCGAGGGAGCTTGGGTGCCACCGGGTTCCATGGCCCGAGCAAACTGTAACGGGTCAGGGAGGCGGAACCTCTGAGCTACTATACAAGGGGGCGGTCCTTGTAAGGGAGCGGGTGGCGACCAGGGTGGACGGGCAGGCAGTCACAGCAGGTGACTGGGGCAGTCTCTGAATGAACGGACAGGAGGTCTCGGCAAGTGACCGGGGCAGTCTCTGGACGAACGGGCAGGAGGTCACGGCAAGTGACCGGGGCAGTCTCTGGATGAACGGGCAGGAGGTCACGGCAAGTGACCGGGGCAGTCTCTGGATGAACGGGCAGGAGGTCACGGCAAGTGACCGGGGCAGTCTCTGGATGAAGGATTGGTACGACCTGTGGCGGCAGATGATAGACATGAGCTCCCAGGTGAGCAGGCGAGAGTCTCTGGATAATCGGGTGGTCACAGCATGTGACGGCGGAGCCTCCAGGAAGACCAACAGACAGGTAGCAGATGAGCGCTCCCAGGTGAGCGGGCAGGAATCTCTGGACAGGCGGGTGGTCACAGCACGTGACGGCAGAGCCTCCAGGAAGACCAACAGACAGGTAGCAGATGAGCGCTCCCAGGTGAGCGGGCAGGAATCTCTGGACAGGCGGATGGTCACAGCACGTGACGGCAGAGCCTCCTGGTAGGCAAGCAGGCAGGTAGAAGATGTGCGCTCCCAGGTGAGCGGGCAAGCTGGTCCATAGACAGACTGACAGAAGTTGGAAGGCAGACCGTCGGACCTCAGGCTAGCAGGCAGGTAGCAGGATATCTGGCAGGAATTAGACAGCAGACTGGCAGGTATCTGGCAGGTAACTGGCAACGGGACCTGAGGGCTGAAGCAGAGAAGTGAACAGTGCTACAACATTGCTCGGGCACCTCCATTTTGGAGGAGGTGCCTTTTATATGGGAGGTCCTCCGGCAATTGGCCGGGGACGCCTTAGGACGGCGCGCGCGGTCCCTTTAAGAGAGGGGGAGCGCGCGCGCGCGCCCTAAGCACACTGCCGGGGAAGGAGCGCGTGCCGGAAGCAGCGGGGAGAGCAGCGCTGGAGGACGCCGCGCCAGGAGCGGGGAGGTGAGAGGGACGGCGTCTCTGCCTAGAACGGGGCAGAGACGCCGATGCTACAGTACACATGTCTATCTATTTATATTAGTGGGCTACTGTAAATCAGAAACCTTCTATTTGTGCAACTATATCTATTTTTGCCCACTCCCCACTGATATGGTATTGTTGTAATTTTTTATATTGAGCATGTCAATTATGACATGAATAGTCTATAATTGGTCCATTTATATGTATGTGTGTGGCATCTTTTGACTGTGTAGGGATACCTAGGGAAAGGAGAGGGACAGCCTCCGAGGAGCGTGGACACCATCTGAACCTTAGGGTGAAAAACACTCCGCTGTTAGGTAGGGAGAGCAATCTTATTAGGTGCTATCCAGGGTAAGTTTGTCTGAATTAATTGCTAATTTCATATTATATTCTCCTTACATGGTATCCTGTTTTTGAGATATATGTGTAGTTTTTTCTCACTTGTACTATAGAGTACACTTTTAAGGATAATTATTAAAAGTTAATTTTTATTGGGTATTTTTTCTGTCTATGGTCCTCTGGTAAATATATATACCCTATTACCAATTTAGTTTGGTGAATATTTTTCTGTTTTTTCTTGCTGAGTCATGGTTGACAAAGGAAGGAAACGGGTTTTTGTGGGAAGGGGGTGACGTTAACGGCAGTAGCATGAATCTGCATTTTTGGTGAATTTAGGTTGGCTTGCTGTCATCTGGAGGGATTAAAAACTGTGGAGATATCCAGTCCTTGTTGAATTTAATCAGAGTAAGTCTGTCTGCATTTTCCGTGGAGAGGCGTGTGCACCTATCAGTGATGATTGCCCCAGCAGAACTGAAAACACCCTCTGACACCACTCTAGCAGCCGGGCAGGCCAGCAAGGCATATAAGGAGAGGTCAGGCCAAGTGTTTAGCTTAGACATCTAATAATTAAAGGGAACTGAAGCGTCAGAAAGGCCACACTTATGGACACTTAAGTACCCCTTGACCATGTTCTGCAACTTATCCCTCCTTGGCATTGTTACAGGCACAGATAGCCCTTGCTGTTGTGCTGGTTTATTGAAAATTGCCAAATTTGTGCACATTTTCCCCCCACCTCTGTTGGAGCTGGTGTTCGTGTCTCTCCCCATTATCCCTTGGTGTTGAAAAGAGTCGGTACCTCTGCCACTAGCATTGTCTGAGGGTGATGTTTTCAGCAATTGATCTACAACAGCCCTCTTGATTCCATTGTAAAACTCTTTGGAAACTCCAAAAGGAGAGAAGGAAATTTCTCCTTGTACCGTGGATTGAGAAAGGTGGCCAACCAGTATAGGTTGTTGGATAAAATGTGTATCACGTGAGGGTCTTGCCACAGACACTTGAACTTTGCCATGTAGGCCAAGCTGCAAAAAGGCAAATGTTCTGTGTCCCCAACAGTAGAAACAATACTGAATCGCCTCCTCCTCCTCCACCTCCTCCTCCCCATCCAGGGTGGACAGACATGAAGCTTGGGTTGGGTGTCCCCTCTGTAGCATTACGACTCCCCTCGCTAGCACAGAAAAACAAGTCCTCTCCCTCCTCATCCTCCTCATCACCCAATGTTGCCTCAGAATATTGGCTGGGCTGGGTAGTATCACCCATTGGGAAATCTGGCTCCATACCAACATGCTGGGCACTCAAAGCTTCCTCTTTGAGATTATGCAGTGATTGTTTCAAGAGACACAGCAGCAGGATGGTTATGCTGATAATAGCCTGATCACTAGTGTTGAGCCACCCCTGTGTGTTCGCCAAACTGTTCGTCGAACACCTTCGAACACCGTTAAAACCAATGGCAGGCAAACAAAAACACATAGAAACACATAGAAAACACCTTCAAAGGTCTCCAAAAGCTGACAAACTGCTCAGAAGACATAACTAGCACATGGAAAAGTGACAAGTACATATAGGCATGCGAAAAGAAAAGAGGTGGAGGAGTAAAAGGAGGGGGAGACACAGATATAGGCATGTCATGCCCTTCTAAAATCCAAAAAGTGAGAAGCCGACACGGCCAGTCCGTTCCTGCCTGTGCCACCTCCGTGTCGCCGGGTTTGTGCCAGAGCCGCGGTGGACCCTGACGGCCAGCCCCCCTCTCCCAATACTGGTGCCTGTCCGCTGGTGGGTCGAGCGAGCCCCCCTGTGGTGGAGGCAGCTCTAAGCTTTTTAATTTAAATTGTCTCTCTAATTTGAATGAATACACTTTAAATCCTTTTACAAGGATCTATTGGAGGGCAAGTCTCATGCCAGCAGCCGTGTAATTCCAGCTTCAGTAGCGTCCACTAAAGCTGCTGCAGTTAAAAAGCTTTTATAAGGATCGAGCTCGGCTGTCCACCGCAAGGCATCCTACCGCCAGTCCCAGCCCCTATGCCTTGGGGTGCCTCCTGATGCTCTTCACTGAGTATCCCGTGGTCCCGAAGCATTTCCTTTGAAAAAATTAAGTGTCCAAACTACAGGTGGTGTAGCTTGCTTAACAGCCGGGATAATCCGCTGACTAGCAGACACTGCTACTAGGCACAAAGTATTTCCTGGGCTAGATGCAGTTAAAAATTTGTAATTAGATACTCTCGTTGGATGCTGAGAAAGCATTCCATAGAGTCTCCTGGCACGCCATATATTATTCTCTTAAAAAGCTTGTGGTAGGGGTCTAGGGGACCCTTTTATAGCCAAAATCACGGCCCTGTATCGCAACACGTCACCTAGGCTGAAGATAAATGGAACTGTAGCACCCTGAGGGCTCGGTTGCTACAGAGGTATTGCACCTCACCCAGAGGTGTGATATCGCACTCTCAGATAAGGATGGAGTGTGGATCAGGACCCGACACCTGCATGCATTACACCACATTGCCGTGGGGCAGGGCGACCAATATGCCCCTGAGATGGGCACGACAGTCCCTGTCCCTGGCTGGAGTGGGGGGAGGGAACACTGAGGAAGGGGAACCCTGTAGTGCAGGAGCAGGGAGGAAGCAGTTCCTGGGTGCATTGAGAAGGGAGTATAAAAGGTGGGCACCATCTTAGTTCAGTGCAGAGAAGTCTGAGCAGAAGTGACAGGGAGCAGGGGCTCTGCATGAGCTCTGCTCCGGAGGCGGGCCTAGTAACAGAGGCCCAGGCCTGGAAGAGGGAGAAGGAAGGAAGAGGAGCAGAGAAGGCTCCAGGAACGAGGAACGAAGGGATCCCAGGGGTGCGGACGGGCGAGTCGCCACCGCACGCCCTAATCCACCTGCGTGGAGGGGTCAGGCCAAAGGGGGAGACCGGTCCCCGAAACTAGTGGAGGCGGGAAATGACCCTCAGCTAGAAACCGGAGGCTGTGACATTTTATGTGGTGCAGCCCCTCGCTACACCCGCTAGGAAGGCACCACATAGGGTCAGGGAAACAGGCGACAAGTTTACCAAGAGGAGGCCCGAGGCAGCCGGACAGAAGGGTTGGTAAGAAAGGCCAGACAAAGGACACACAAAGGGGGTCTTGTGAAGCGCTCCAAAGTTATCTGGGAGTTGTCTGAGCCCCTCACCTGGTGAGCACAGTACGACGTGGGCAGCCGTTACCTGCAGAAGTGGTCTGGATAATAAGAACTGTGAGTAAAGGCCCTGGACTGCATCACTGACTCCGTGTCGTTACTGCTGCTGCCCTGCACCATCATCCTCATCCTCCGCATACACTGCCCTGAGGCTATACTCCTCCCGTGGGGAGTTATGCTATGCTCTGCTGCACCCACGACACCAGCCTCAGCGGTCTGCCCTGCAGCGGAGGTTCACTCTGACCGCAATCCACGGGTGGCGTAGTCGGACATTTAAACATCAAAACCACATAAATAGTTCCGCCACTGGTTTGACCGCCCTGAGCCACGGAACCGGGTCGCCGCCACGGAGACTACAACCACCAGCATCCACCAAAAAGGGTCCGGCTCTGGGTGTCCCAAGGCCCAGGGGGCGCGTCAGAACATTTTCATCACCTTTCATAATCACTAATGGGACAAGGCAGGGATGTCCTCTGTTCCCTCTCTTATACATCCTAGTGACGGAGCACCTGCTCTCATCAATTCGCCATAACCCCAATATTAGGTGGATTGAGGTGGGAGGCACCGAGTACAAGTGCTCTCTATTTGCTGATGATGTCCTAGTATATATCACTCAATCACATATATCCATCCCTGCTGTTATGGCTGAAATAGATCACTTTGTTACATGGTCAAATTTTAAAATCAATGCAGCGAAGTCTGAGGTCCTCGATGTCTCCCTCCCCAAATCCATACAGGATTCCATCCAGTCCAACTTTCCCTTTGCCTGGCCCTCACAGGGTATCAAATACTTAGGAATTCCAATTCATAGAGACCTCTCCCATCTATGTTATCTTAATTTTGGGCCCTTTATTGAACAACTCCATACAGACCACGGTTTTCAAGTTAGAACTGTAAGATTCACTACGTGAACCACTGGTGTTTTGTGGAAAAGCACATGTACACTGTGTTCCAAATTATTATGCAAAAAGTGTTTAGGAGTGATAAGGGAAGAATTTGTTTGTTTGTCAGTTAAACTCATTGATGGTGATGTGTGTCAGGGCTCTTTATATCACTGTAAGCAATTGCAGACACCTGTGCTAATTAGTTTGGCAGGTGTGTCCAGTGAAAGGCAAGACTACTTAAGAAGGCTGTCCCACATTATTAAGCAGCCTACATTTTCTGCCAAAATGGGAAAGAAAAAGGATGTGTTGGCTGCTGAGAAGCAACAAATTGTGGAGTGTTTAAGTCAAGGCATGACTACAATCAACATTGTGCGATGATCAGGATGAAGTGTCTTGGCAATCAAGAAGTATGTAGCTGATTCACAGTACACACGTGTGCATGCTGATAAGGGCAAATTGAGAACTCTTTCCTACAGGCAATTACATCAGGTTAAAAGAGCAGCGGCAAAAAAGCCTTGTCATAGCAGCAGACACGTTTTTGAAGCTGCTGGTACCTCCAACGTCCCCCGAACAACAAGATGCAGGGTCCTTCAGAGGTTTGCAGCTGTGCGTACGCCATCCTGTCGACCTTCTCTATCCACTGCACACAAGCAGAAACGGCTCCAGTGGGCCAAACATTACATGAAGACTGATTTCAAAACTGTTTTGCTCACGGATGAGTGCCGTGCAAAGCTCTATGGTCCAGATGGATGGAGTGGAGGATGGCTGGTTGATGGACACCCCACGCAAACAAGGCTACAGCGCCAACAAGGAGGAGGTGGAGTAATGTTTTAGGCTGGAATCATGGGAGAGAGATTGTCGGCCCCTTTAGGATCCCTGAAGGGGTGAAGATGAACTCCATAATGTATGTGGAGTTTCTCAAACAGCACTTCCTGCCATGGTTCAAGAAGAAGAACCGTGTATTCCACAGCAAGATCATTTTCATGCATGATAATGCACCGTCTCATGCTGCACATAACACATCTGCATCTCTGGCTGATATGGGCATAAAAGGGGACAAACTTATGGTGTGACCCCCATGCTCCCCTGACCTCAACCCCATTCAGAACCTCTGGAGCATCATCAAAAGGAGTGTCTATGATGGCGGGAGGCAGTTCACATCTAAGCAACAGCTCTGGGAGGGTATTCTGTCCTCATGCAAAACAATTGAAGCAGAAACCATCCAAAACCTGACAAATTCAATGGATGAGAGAGTTCAGAAGCTCCTTTCGAACAAGGTGTCCTATGTGCAAATGTAACATCACCTAGAATAAAGTTTTGAGTTAAAAACTGTTTGATTTCAGTTTCTAATAACCTGCTAATGCTTATAATTTCAAAAATGACCATTTTTTTGGTCTTTATTAAAATGAAAAGGTTGATCGAAGAGTGTGGGGGATCTAAGAGTGTGGCAACCCAGTAGTCAGGATTACTTCGAATTCTGACAATCTGAGGGTCATGTTGCAGGTAGTGCAGCAAGAAGGCACTTATGTGTCTTGCGCATCTCGGAGCCCCACAATTATTTTCCGGGCTAGATGCAGCTAAAAATTATTACTAATTTTAAATCTGGTGGAGCTTAGTATAGATGGCCTAATAGAATCAGTACTGCACACTGCTACAAAGCCCAAATTATTTTCCAGCCAAGATACAGATAAACATGATTAGTAATTTTAAATCTGGTGGAGCTTAGTATAGATGGCCTAATAGAATCAGTGCTGCACACTGCTACAAAGCCCAAATTATTTTCCAGCCAAGATACAAATAAACATGTTTAGTAATTTGAAAGCTTAAAACGGTTGGTGAGGTGATTTTAACCAATCATCAAGCTTTTACTCTCCCCAGGATGACACAAGGGTAGAAAAGTCGTTTCGGATCCGTGATTTGTTTATCTTTATGAACTTGAGTCTGTCTACATTATCAGTGGAGAGCCGCGTGCGCTTATCTGTCAGCACACCACCAGCAGCGCTGAACACACGTTCAGACAGAACACTGGCTGCGGGGCATGACAAGATCTTCAAGGCGTAAGTGGCTAGCTCCGGCCATTTATTCAGATTGGAAGCCCAAAAAGAGCAAGGGTCCAGTGACACAGTCATGGCTTCAATGTTTACTTGGAGATACTCCTGTACCATCGTCTCTAGGCGTTGACTATGTGTCAGACTTCTTGTCTCCTGTGACCCTGCAAAGGATGGGCTAAAAAAGTGGTGAAATGATTCCGCAAAATTGATGTTACCAGCAGATACTGTGTTTCTGTTACGGTTTGAGTGCTGAACACTCGACGGTCCCACGGTTGGCAAGTTGGAACTGTGAGATTCACTACGTGCACCACTGGTGTTTTGTGGAAAAGCACATGTAAGATTCTGCAACAGTCTCTGCTGATACTCCTTCATGCGTGCATCCCTTTCTATGGCAGGAATTTATTTCTGCAAATTTACTTTTGTACCGGGGATCTAACAGTGTGGCAACCCAGTGGTGAGGATTATTTCTAATTCTCACAATTCAAGGGTCATGTTGCAGGTAGTGCAGCAAGAAGGCACTCATGTGTCTTGCGCATCCAGGAGCACCAAGTCCCTGTTGTGTTGGTGGCGAGGTAAAAATCATGCTTCCTTCCTCTGCCCTCTCCCCCCAACCTCGCACAACAGAAATGTGGTCAAGGTCTCCCTCATCTGATGAGTCTTCCATCAGTTCGTCCTCCACTTCTTCCTGGGCTCCTGCACCTTCCTCACTAGTTTGGCTGCTACCATGCGCCCTGGTAAAACCATCTCCCCCACCCTCACATGCCTGCCGCCTTGGTGCTGCTGACCGTCTGGACCTTGCAGATGTTAGCCCTTCCGCATACAATTCCTCCTCCTCTACTTCCTCCACCTCCTCTTGTGCCACCACCTGACTCCGAATTCTGTTTAACATGTGCTCCAGCATGTAAATCACCGGAATAGTCATGCTGATAATGGCATCGTCAGCACTAAACATCTTCGTCGCCATTTCAAAACTGTGCAGAAGGGTGCATAGGCCCCTGATCTGAGACCACTCCTCCAGCGTGATTTGCCCCACCTCTGGATCTCGTTGGCCCAGGCTATACGTCAGAACGTATTGCACCAGGGCTTGTCGATGCTGCCACAGTCGCTGCAACATGTGAAGAGTTGAATTCCACCGGGTAGGCACATCGCATTTTAGCCGGTGAAGTGGCAGGCCCAACGACTTCTGTAGAGATGTAAGTCGCTGAGCTGCGGGATGCGAACGGCGGAAGTGAGCACACAGCGACCGTGCCCTCTACAGAAGGCCATCTAGTCCGGGATAGTGGGCTAAAAATTGCTGGACAACCAGGTTCAACACGTGAGCCATACAAGGCAAGTGTGTGACATTGCCCCGGCGAAGGGCCGCACCCAGGTTTGCAGCATTGTCGCACACGGCCTTCCCTGGTTTCAGGTCCAGTGGAGACAACCATTCATGAAATTGGTTCCCCAGAGCTGACCACAACTCCTCAGCTGTGTGACTCACATTTCCCAGACATTTTAAAGTAAAAACCGCCTGATGACATTGAGCCCTACTGCCAGCATAGTAAGGAGGTGTGCAGGATCCCTTCTGCGCAGTTAGAAAGCTTGTGGCATGACCAGACAGGCTTTGGGTGCAGGTGGAGGACCGAGAGGAGGTTGAGAAGGCAGAAGCAGTGGAGGAACTTTGAGATAAAGAGGATTGACGCACAACTCGTGGGGACGGCAAGACTTGGACAGCAGCCCCTTGTCCTGCTGTCACCATAGTTACCCAGTGCCCAGTCAGCGACATGTAACGCCCCTGTCCATGCCTACTCGTCCAAGTGTCTGTGGTGAAATGCACCCTGTCACACACAGAGTTTCTCAAAGAAGCGGTGATGTTGTGTGCGACATGCTGGTGGAGCGCAGGCACACCTTTCTTTGAGAAGTAGTGCCGACTCGGCATCTGGTACTGGGGCACTGCGACGGACATAAGGTCTCGAAAATCCTGTGTCCACCAGGCGGAAAGGCAGCATTTCTGTAGCCAAGAGCTTGCAGATGGTGAAATTCAACCTCTTAGCTTTCTCATGGCTAGGAGGAAATGGTCTTTTACTTGTCCACATCTGAGGGACCGAGGGCTGGCTATTGTGCTTAGACGGGGTTGATAAGGGTGTCCCCGGCAAACTGCCGGTCTGTGAGGAAGATGCAGGCGGACATGTTAGATTGCCTTGATCCAAAGGTGGTGCTATCGATGTCGGACAGCGCTCAACACCAGCTGGTGTTACCACCTCCAAAGAAAATGATGACCTGCCAATCACGCTGGCTGTTGCGGGTAAAGAGGTGGCAGGTCTGCGTCCCAAAACAGGTGTGACTGCTGTCCCCCCAGTCACAGAGGATGAAGAGGCCGCGGATGCACAAGATGTGGCAGACGGTGGTTGGCCCGGCCGGCTAGGCCGCATTGTAGCACAGTGAGCTTCCCACTGCAACTTATGTTTCATGTCCATGTGCCGGTTCATGCATGAAGTACTCAAACTATGTATTTTTTGGCCTCTACTTAGCTTTTGCTGACAAATGTTACAGATAACACGAGTTGGGTCATCTTTATCGATCTGAAAAAATGCCCAGGCTATGCAAGGCTTAGCACCCATGTGACCTGAAGAGCCACCACGACTTGTGGTGAGAGGCAGAGTTGTGTTTGAGGATGCAGTTGTTGACGTGCTTCCAGTACTACGTCTCTGTCCAGGAAGGCGCAACCTGACCTCGTCGTCACTAGCATTCTCCTCCACCTCCTCTGCTGACCTCATCTCTTGGCTGACTGTGGGTTGACAGTAAGTGGGATCTCCAACCTCATCATCATCACCCTGTGTGTTATCACACCCGTCATCCTCAGAGCCAACCTGTTCCTGCCCTGACAAAAAACTAAAGTTGTCGCTCCAATCAGGTATTTGAGTCTCATCATCATCTTCCTCATTGTCTCCACCAACAGGAGTTACAGTTTGGGAATGAGGGTCTACATTATGGTCAAAACCTTCTGCGTCTGGTCCTGGATGCGACTCATAAAGATTCTGGGCATCAGTGCAGATCATTTCCTCATTTGGATTCACAGAAGCGCTGGAGCCGACCTCTGATTCCCAGGCTATAGTATGAGTAAACAGCTCTGCAGACTCAACCATCTGTTCTACCTCATACTCAGACGGGCAGCTGGAGATTTGGGAGCTGTGAGGAAGCAAGTGCGATTGGGTTGACACCTCTGAGGACTGGAGTATTCGTGATGTTGAAGTTGATGTGGAGGAGAGCCCACTTAAAGGAGCACTTGATATCCGTTGAAGCACCTGCTGTTTTTGTGCCTCATCTGGAATTTGTAGCGATTGGCATGGCCGTAAGAAAGGGATCTTATCACATTGTCCGCTAAAAGAAGTAGACATTTTAGTTTGGCTGGAAGATGGTCTTTCTTCTGCAGATGTTACTGTTGCTTTAACACCTACCCCACGGACACAACCTTTTTTCCCCTTCCCAACACGCCTATTCCCCTTTCCACCAGCAGCAGGCCTTTTTCCACTCATTTTGGTGGTTAACTAATTCACAACTCTGGAGTTGTTTGCACAAAAAAACAATGGATGGGAACCGAGCAGAGCTGAGTGGCCAAACTGTGGTATTAGGCCAAAACTATTGGCTGGGTTAGATGCAGAAAAAAATTATATTCAATTTGCAACCTGATGGAGGTCAGTATAGATTGACTAATAGACCAAGTCCCACACACTGCTAGAAGCCCAAATATTTTTTCAGAGCTAGATGCAGAAAAAAATTATATTCAATTTGCAACCTGATGGAGGTCAGTATAGATGGACTAATAGAACAAGTCCCACACACTGCTAGAAGCCCAAATATTTTTTCAGAGCTAGATGCAGATAAAAAATATTTTTAATTTGCAACCTGATGGAGGTCAGTATAGATGGACTAATAGACCAAGTCCCACACACAGCTAGAAGCCCAAATATTTTTTCAGAGCTAGATGCAGAAATTTTTTTTATTCAATTTGCAACCTGGTGGAGGTCAGTATAGATGGACTAATAGAACAAGTCCCACACACTGCTAGAAGCCCAAATATTTTTTCAGAGCTAGATGCAGATAAAAATTATTTTTAATTTGCAACCTGATGGAGGTCAGTATAGATGGACTAATAGACCAAGTCCCACACACTGCTAGAAGACCAAATATTTTTTCAGAGCTAGATGCAGAAAAAAATTATATTCAATTTGCAACCTTATGGAGGTCAGTATAGATGGACTAATAGACCAAGTCCCACACACTGCTAGAAGCCCAAATATTTTTTCAGAGCTAGATGCAGAAAAAAATTATATTCAATTTGCAACCTGATGGAGGTCAGTATAGATGGACTAATAGACCAAGTCCCACACGCTGCTGGAAGCCCAAATATTTTTTCAGAGCTAGATGCAGAAAAAAATTATATTCAATTTGCAACCTGGTGGAGGTCAGTATAGATGGACTAATAGAACAAGTCCCACACACTGCTAGAAGCCCAAATATTTTTTCAGAGCTAGATGCAGAAAAAAATTATATTCAATTTGCAACCTGATGGAGGTCAGTATAGATGGACTAATAGACCAAGTTCCACACGCTGCTGGAAGCCCAAATATTTTTTCAGAGCTAGATGCAGAAAAAAATTATATTCAATTTGCAACCTGATGGAGGTCAATATAGATGGACTAATAGACCACGTCCCACACACTGCTAGAAGCCCAAATATTGTTTCAGAGCTCGATGCAGATAAAAATTATTTTTAATTTGCAACCTGATAGAGGTCAGTATAGATGGACTAATAGACCAAGTCCCCCACACTGCTAGAAGCCCAAATATTTTTTCAGAGCAAGATGCAGATAAAAATTATTTTTAATTTGCAACCTGATGGAGGTCAGTATAGATGGACTAATAGACCAAGTCCCACACACTGCTGGAAGCCCAAATATTTTTTCAGAGCTAGATGCAGAAAAAAATTATATTGAATTTGCAACCTGATGGAGGTCAGTATAGATGGACTAATAGACCAAGTCCCACACACTGCTAGAAGCCCAAATATTTTTTCAGAGCTAGATGCAGAAAAAAATTATATTCAATTTGCAACCTGGTGGAGGTCAGTATAGATGGACTAATAGAACAAGTCCCACACACTGCTAGAAGCCCAAATATTTTTTTCAGAGCTAGATGCAGATAAAAATTATTTTTAATTTGCAACCTGATGGAGGTCAGTATAGATGGACTAATAGACCAAGTCCCACACGCTGCTAGAAGCCCAAATATTTTTTCAGAGCTAGATGCAGATAAAAATTATTTTTAATTTGCAACCTGATAGAGGTCAGTATAGATGGACTAATAGAACAAGTCCCACACACTGCTAGAAGCCCAAATATTTTTTCTGAGCTAGATGCAGATAAAAATTATTTTTAATTTGCAACCTGTTGGAGGTCAGTATAGATGGACTAATAGAATGATGCTATGCCCAAAAGGTTTTACTTCACTGGTATTCTATGCACAGGTGGTGTAGCTTGCAACACAGATAGGCCACTCCACTGACTAACACACTCTGCAATAGGCCAAAAAGGATTAGCTTTGCTAGATTTAGCCAAATGCTGTGAAAAAAACTTGCACAGCACTGGCACAGACCTGCCTGGCAAAAACTGATAGGAACTGATGTAACTTAGTCCTGAAAAGGACTGCAATTACAATTAGTCTTTACTCCCAACCTATCTATTAAAGAGCACAGACCTCCCTGATAAAAGTCATAGGAAATGCTGTAACCTAGTCCTTAAAAGGACTGCAATCACAACTATTCCCTACTCCCAAGCTATCTGTAGATTTTTGCGAAAATTGGCTTGAAATTAACAAGGTATAGCGCACACAGCAACAGCGGTGCCGTCTAACACGCAGCTGCAGCAGTGAGAAAATGGTGGCGACGGGGAAAATGGCTGGGTCTTATAGGGCAAGGACATGTGACATACACTGCCAATGACACATGCCCTTGCTTGTGTGAAAAAAAGCACTTCGCTCCGTGTGTGCGCTGCTTATAGGCTGACAGATTGCACCTCCCCACTGTAAATGCGGGAAAGAGAAAAAAAAATGGAGATCTTCATTATTCCTGCAGAGATCCATCCCCTGCCCCTCCCCCCGCCCCGCTGTACACTCAAACTGCGTATTAACATTAATTTTCATCATTACTGAGAAAAAATCCAGTTATGATTTTGGTGCACGAACAGTTATCGAACATAACCTCGAACAGCCGAATATTTTTCAAATCGTTCGTGTTCGCCGAACGGCTCGAACACCGCCCAAAACAGCTCGAATTTGAGATTGGCGAACAGTTCGAGTCGAACAACACTCATCTCTACTGATCACCGGTCTCGAGGTTGGTGCAGTACTCAAAGTTCTCAAGAACCTCACAAATGTCAGCGATCCACACCCACTCGACAGTTGTTATGTGTGGTGGCTGACTCTCAGTCTGGCGGGCATTTTGAAGCTGGTATTCAGCTACTGCCCTCTGCTGTTCACTAATCCTCGCCAACATATGATATGTTGAGTTCCACCGCGTGGGGAGGTTGCAAATGAGTCTGTGACTTGGCAAATTCAAGCGCTTTTGCAGCTCTGTAAGAGCAGCAAAAGCGGTAGAGGAGTGGTGGAAATGGGCGCTAATAGGGCGCACCTTCTCCAGTATTTACGGCAAGTCACAGAAAGTTTTCATAAATTTCTGAACAACTAGGTTCAGCACGTGAGCCATGCATGGCACGTGTACCAGCTTGCCGACCTTTAAAGCCATCACCAGGTTAGGCCTATTATCGCAGACGTCCAGACGGGGTTGGAGGTGCAGCAGGGAGAGCCACTGATCTGTCTGTTTTTTTAAAGCTTGCCACAGCTCTACTGCAGTGTGTGCTTTCTGACCTAAACAGATCAGCTTCAGCAGAGCGTGTTGCCGCTTTGCCGATGCGCTGCTGCACAGGTCCCAGCTTGGCAGTGATGGGTAGGGTAATTCAGTAGAGGATGAGGAGCAGGAGGAGGGGAGAAAGGAAATGGAATATGAAGAGGTGGAAACCCTGACAGAAGTTGGACCCCCTATTCTTGGAATGGGTAGGTTGTGTGATGTTCCAGTTTGCGCCTTTGTCCCACCCTCCACCAGGTTCACCCAGTGTGCCGTGACAGAAATGTGTCGTCCTTGTCCACACCAACTTGTCCAGGTGTCTGTTGTTAGGTGGACCTTCCCGGTTACAGCGTTGGTGAGAGCACGGTTCAGATTGCTTAACACGTGCTTGTGTAACGCAGGGACGGAACACCGGGCAAAATAGTGGCAACTGGGAACACTGTATCGTGGGGCAGCCACAGCTAAGAGATCACGGAAAGACTGTGTTCCCACAAGCCTAAATGGCAACATCTCTACTGCTAGCAATTTGGCAATGTGCGAGTTTAGTATTTATGGCTGGTTATTTATGCTTTCCAACCTCTTATACATGGACTATTGGACACTTTTCTGGGACAAGGAAGTGGATGTGGTTGATGTTTGTTGTGCGTGAGTAGCCGCAGCTTGTGGGCAGGAGGTATGAGCGCCCACTTCCTGAACAGCAGATTCTGAAGGACATAACCCAGGTGACATGGCATTGGTTTGACCCGCAGACTCAGATTTGGTACCCTGGTGTTCCGCCCACCTACTGGGGTGCTTGGCTGCCATGTGGTTTCGCATACTGGTGGTGCTCAGGTTGCCTTTGCCCTGGCCTCTGCTCAACTTGGTATGGCAGATGCTACAGACTACAATGTTTTTCTCTGAAGGACTTTCAGAAAAAAAATTCCACGCAGCAGCTGAACACCCCCTTGCCCTGACTTGACACACAGCGGGGGTGCTATTGGGAACAGCTGACACAGTTCTCACTCTGGGCAAACCATGACCCCTTGGTGCCTGTGTTGGTGCCTACATATCCATCTTCCTCTGTGTTGCTGTCATGGCTATGCATGCCAACAGTCCAGGTCGGATCAGTGGACTCATCATCGACCACCTCGTCTTCCATCTCATCCTCCTTCCCAGTTGACATTGTAGGCTGACCTGATGGCAACTGTGTCTCATCATCATCAGCCTCCACCTCTGGAGACAGTAAATGACGTTCCTCCAAGTGGCTTTCTTCTGGCCGTAGGTCCTCAAATACTTGAGCATCAATGCACGCCACTTCAGTAGACTGTGTGGTCGTAGAAGATTTGTTGCTGCTTGGCAAATGCGTAGAGTCCATGTCTGCTATCCAAGACAGAATCTGCTCTCGCTCTTTGATGGCACAAGCCAAGCTAGCTGTCACAGCCAAAATAGTGGGCTGGTGCGTGCTTTGTAGCAGGCAGTAGGAAATGTTTGGACTACTGCTTTGTGTAGCGCACTAAACGCTTTTTTAAGTGGACTAATGTGGACAGAAGGCTGGCTGTCACCCCCAAAACAGCGGGGAAAATGGCCTGGTGTGTGCTTGGTAGCAGGCAGTAGGAAATGTTTGGACTACTGCTTTGCGTTGGGCACTAACTGCCTTTTTATGTGGACTAACGTGGACAGCAGAAGCCAGGCTCTGACCCCTAAAACAGAGGTGAAAATAGACGGGTGCTTTAAAAACAAAAAAAGGCAGCACAAAATGCTACTACTCTGTGTGATGGAAAAATATTGCTTTGCCTCTGACAAGAGCTGTTTTAAGATGGACACTGGAAGAACACTTTAACCTCTCCCTACCTAATACACAACCTCTCCCTCCCTGTACTCTGACTTTGCTGTGTGTTTTCAGCTCTGAAAAGAGCTATTTTTTGGGGGTATTATGGAGCTAGTGAGCGGCTCCTTTAAACACAGAACTAGTATACACTGCAGGTAGCCCTTAAAAGGGCTTTTGTTTTATCAAGAGGCATAAACACTCTCCCTAGCAGCTCAGCGATCTCTCCCTATGCTTATGTGGCACCCCAGGGGTCTGGTTTCCACAGTAACGGCAATGTTATGTCTGAGAGCAGGTGGGACCCGGAGTCCGAGGCTGTGGGTGTTAGAACCTTGCTGTTAGGTTTTTTTTCCCTTTGCTGGTCACATGACCTTGTTGGCCTATTTAATCCTGCTCCGCCCTTCTGGCTTTGCTGGACTTCATTGTATATCTACTTTCTAGCTAGCCTGTGCTCTGTATCTAACTCTGTTAGTTTGCTTGGTCTACGGACCTCTATGTTCTATCTATTTTGTTTGTTCGTCTGTCTGCTACTATTTCTGTTAGGAGGTGTCCCATATTCCTCCCAGTCCTTAGTACTTGTAGGGATTCCCTCCCCACATCTATAGGTCTTCGTACAGACTAGATTAGGACTTTAGCAGGTCTGATCGCAGGATCAGGTTCCCTGTTACATCGTAGGGATTCAGCTGAGTCTTATAGTAGGGACAGATCTCCTCTCTTTCCTTAGCTTTGGTAGCAGAACATAACAGTAAGTCCAGCCAGCAAATTCTCTAAGGAAAGATTTTTCTGTTCCATCATGGTGTCGGTTCAGGATTTGACTCATCGCCTGCAGGGACTCTCTCTGGAGGTGGCCGAGCTCCGTCAGCACGTGAGTAACTGTCCTGGAGCACATTTCTTGGAGCCTAAGGTATGTTTGCCGGATTTATTTTTTGGTGAACACCGAGAATTTTTTTCATTTAAAAATGCTTGCTTATTGTATTTTCGTTTGAGACCTAAGTCCTCTGGGGATGAATCCCAGCGCGTAGGGTTCATAATGTCACTTTTGCGCAAAGAGCCTCAGGAGTGGGCCTTTTCTTTGCAACCTAGTGATTCATGCTTCAGATCAGTGGATAGTTTTTTTTCTGCTTTGGGACTATTATATGATGATCCTGACCGTGTCGCATCAGCTGAGACTGAGTTGAGACGTCTAAAACAAGGATCGGGTAATGTGGAAAAATATTGTACACATTTTCGTCGTTGGTCCACTCAAACAGGGTGGAACGATTCTGCTCTGAAAAGTCTATTTCTTGCTGGGCTCAGTGAAAGGGTTAAAGACCTGCTAATTGCTTATCCTACACCTGAGGATTTGCAACAGGCTATGCAATTAGCTATACGGGTGGATAGAAGACTGCGTGCTAGGGTTAATGAGAGCAAATCCTCTGCTATGTCAGTTTCTGGTTATGATAATGTGTGTACTAACAGTGGTGAACCGATGGAGATTGGATCGGTGGCACCTCGCTCTCAAGAAAAAGACCGTCGTTTTTCAGAAGGCTTGTGCTTCTATTGCGGAAAATCTGGTCATTTGATTAAAGGCTGTGAGCTTCGGATGAAGAAAGAAAAAAAAATGGTCAGTCACGCCCGTATTGCCTGTTTAAATTCCAAGGGTATATTTTTAGCTGCTTCCACGATTGCTCAGGAAAAATTAATGGAATTTCGGGTGTTTGTTGATTGCGGGTCTACACTGAATGTAATTGATGGGGGATTCGTGGAAAAACTCAATTTAAAACCTGAACCTTTATCATCCCCCATTGCTGTGGTTTCTGTGGATGGCTCCCCTTTGAAGAATATTACTCTCAAGGTCAGTGAATTTCCTCTCACTATTAATGGTGTTCACCATGAGAAATTGGATTTGGTAGTATTGAATAACTTGCCTTCTCCAGTAATATTGGGTTTGCCCTGGTTAAAATTTCACAATCCTGTACTGGATTGGTCTACCAGTGAAATTAAATCCTGGAGCCATAAATGTTATGACAAGTGTTGTAATGGGCGTATTGCAGCTTTGGATAGGGGAGAATTGCCTGTTCCTATTCAGGATTTTTGGAGAGTTTTTTCTGAGAAGGAATCGCAGGTTTTGCCTCCCCATAGAGACTATGATTGTTCTATTGAATTTGTCCCTGGAGCGACTCTTCCTAAAAGTCGTTTATTTAACCTTACTATTCCTGAGAGGAAGGCTTTGGAGGAATACATACAGACAAGTTTGGCCGCCGGTCACATTAGGCCCTCTAAGTCTCCTGTGGCGGTTGGATTTTTTTTTGTAAAAAAAAAGGACGGCGGTTTACGTCCTTGTCTGGATTTTCGTGAGATTAACAAAATTACGGTACGCAATCCTTACCCACTGCCATTGATTCCTGATCTGTTTAACCAGTTATTGGGGGCCAAGTGGTTCTCTAAAATTGACCTTAAGGGGGCATACAATCTGTTGCGCATGAAGGAGGGTGATGAATGGAAGACTGCTTTTAACACTCCTGTGGGTCATTTTGAGAATCTGGTTATGCCTTTTGGTCTTACTAATGCTCCTGCATTTTTTCAGAATCTGATTAATGACATCCTTAGACCTTTGATCGGTAAAAATGTGGTTGTGTATTTGGATGACATTTTGATTTATTCGCCAGATCTGGAGTCTCATTGGCGGAGCGTGCGTGAGGTATTACAGTTATTAATGGACAATTCGCTTTTTGCTAAGCTGGAGAAATGTGAGTTCGCTGTACAGAGAATTAGTTTTTTGGGCTACATTATCTCCAGCAAAGGTTTTGAGATGGATCCAGTTAAGGTTCAGGCTGTGCAGGAATGGCCTAGGCCTATTGGTTTGAAATCGATACAGAGGTTTTTGGGTTTCGCCAATTACTACAGAAAATTCATAAAAAATTTTTCTAGTATTGTCAAACCTCTGACTGATCTCACCAGGAAAGGTGCTGATGCGGTTCAGTGGTCTTCTGAGGCCATTGAAGCTTTTGTGTATCTCAAGGAGAGGTTCACCTCTGCTCCCATCCTTATGCAGCCTGATGTTACTAGGCCGTTTTTGGTTGAGGTTGATGCTTCCTCTGTGGGGGTTGGCGCAGTATTGTCTCAGGATAACGGGGATGGATTACATCCCTGTGCCTTTTTTTCAAAAAAATTTTCGGAGACTGAACTGAATTACGATATTGGTAATCGGGAATTATTGGCTATTAAACTCGCATTTGAACACTGGCGCCACTTCTTGGAAGGTGCGGAATTTCCCGTTCAGGTTCTTACGGATCATAAAAATTTGATATATCTTGATGCTGCCAAGCGCCTGAATGCCCGTCAGGCTAGGTGGGCACTGTTTTTCTCGCGGTTTAATTTCTCCGTTACTTACATCCCTGGTACTAAGAATGTTAAGGCGGATGCCTTGTCTCGCAGTTTTTCTCCCATAGTCGGTGCTGAGAAAGAGGAAAACATTCTACAAGAAGGTGTTGTGATAGCTGCTTTAGACTCCGTTTTGGAAGATGAGATTCTTAAAGCTCAGGAGAATGCCCCATCTAACACTCCTCATGGGAGGTTGTTTGTGCCTGGGACCTTTAGGAGAGATTTGTTTGTTGAGTGTCACGAATCTCGATTGGCAGGTCATCCCGGAATCTCTGAGACCAAGAGACTGGTGGGTCGCAGTTTTTGGTGGCCTGGATGGCAGAAGGAAGTCATTAAGTGGGTGCGCCAATGTACTATATGTGCTAGATCTAAGTCCTCACATACTCCTGCTGCGGGGTTGCTTTGTCCTTTGGAGGTCCCCAGTGCTCCTTGGACACATTTGGCTATGGACTTTATAACTGACCTTCCCCCCTCTGAGGGTTTTACTGTCATCTGGGTGGTCGTGGACCGTTTTAGCAAGATGTGTCACTTGGTTCCCTTCGTCAAACTGCCCTGCGCTAAAACTCTCGCTAAGGCCTTTGTCAAGGAAATTGTCAGACTTCATGGCGTTCCTACTGACATTGTTTCTGATAGGGGTCCTCAGTTCGTGGCTCGTTTTTGGCGTGCCTTTTGTGACAGGTTGGGAATTCATTTGTCGTTTTCGTCCGGATATCATCCTGAGTCTAATGGCCAGACAGAAAGGAAAAACCAGGATGTTGAGCAGTTCTTGCGTTGTTTTGTGGCAGACAATCAAGAGGGGTGGTCTGAGTTTCTGCCACTTGCCGAATTTGCTCTGAACAATCATACATCTTCTTCTGCTGGTTGTTCGCCTTTTTTTTGTTGTTCTGGGAGACATCCGTCGTTTGGGTCGTTCTCCAAGTTGGGATCTGCCGTGCCTGAGGAGGAGAATTTTTCCGGTGATTTGGAAAGAGTTTGGACGGATGTGCGTGGTAATCTTCAGGAGGCCAACAGAAAATCTAAAGACTACTTTGATAGGAAACGACAGGAGGTTTTGTTCGCTGTTGGTGACATGGTTTGGTTGTCCTCTAGGAATCTGCGGTTGAGGATTCCTTCTAAGAAATTTGGTCCCAAGTTTGTAGGGCCCTTTAAGGTGCTTCAGGTTGTCAACCAATCTGCTGTTAGGTTGGAGGTTCCTACCTCCTGGAGAATTAATCCGGTCTTTCATGTCTCTCTGTTAAAAAAAGCTGTTGTGTCGGATGGTGACGCCTCTGCCTCTGTTCCTCCGGTGGTGGAGGACGGGGAATATGAAATTTCTAGCATCCTTGACTCTAGACGGTATAGAGGTAGTTTGCAGTATCTTGTGGCCTGGAAAGGTTTCGGACCCGAGGATAACTCTTGGGTGAGGTCAGATGATGTTTCCGCGTCCAGACTTATCAGAGCGTTTCACAGGAGATTTCCTGATAAGCCTGGTCCTAGGGGATCCGGAGGATCCTCTTAGAAGGGGGGGTACTGTTAGAACCTTGCTGTTAGGTTTTTTTTCCCTTTGCTGGTCACATGACCTTGTTGGCCTATTTAATCCTGCTCCGCCCTTCTGGCTTTGCTGGACTTCATTGTATATCTACTTTCTAGCTAGCCTGTGCTCTGTATCTAACTCTGTTAGTTTGCTTGGTCTACGGACCTCTATGTTCTATCTATTTTGTTTGTTCGTCTGTCTGCTACTATTTCTGTTAGGAGGTGTCCCATATTCCTCCCAGTCCTTAGTACTTGTAGGGATTCCCTCCCCACATCTATAGGTCTTCGTACAGACTAGATTAGGACTTTAGCAGGTCTGATCGCAGGATCAGGTTCCCTGTTACATCGTAGGGATTCAGCTGAGTCTTATAGTAGGGACAGATCTCCTCTCTTTCCTTAGCTTTGGTAGCAGAACATAACAGTGGGGACTAACTCCTACCCAGCAGCAGAATCCGTCAGGCAGGGGATTGCAGGTCCTCTGGCCAAGAAACCCGAAGGCACGGTCACACGCATGGGACCAGCACCGCCGTCGTGGAGCGGAAGCTACTAGAAGGCCCCGAGTCACAGGCCATACGGGTGAGCACCACACGGTACACTCAGGGACGTGGGCTACTTATACCCGCCTCTAGCAAGGTAGCCAGAAGAGTACAGTTAGTTTGGGAGGCCTACAACTCTGCCTGGCCAGGGGAGATCCCATCTGCTCAAGGACTGACCAGGCCCCAATCGCTAGCCAGTACTCCGGGAGGGTCTATCTTTGTCACCAGTAAAGACCCTGAACTACACCGTACCGTCTCCGAGTGGTTCCTGCTACCCCCATCATCCACGTCGGCTGCCCTGAGGCCATACCCCTCCCGTTGGGGGTTATACTATCACGCTGCACAATCCTACCACCGGCCTCAGCGGTCTGCCCTGCAGCAGCGGCTCCTTAGCTGTACTCAACGGGTGGCGTAGTCGTCCAACATCTACCGCTAACACAGCGCCACTGAGTCTGACTCCCTGGGCACGGACCGGATCACCGCCACGAGACTACAACCCTCAAGAGATCCGGCTCCGGGTAAGCTCCCGCGTGCGCAACGCAGCGCGACACAGGCCCAGGGGCGCGTCAACTTTTGGCGTAGTCGGCAGGATTTCGTGCCCGCAACCACCGGGTACTGCGTGCCTGAAAAAGACTGTTCAAACTTACCTGTGGTGAAGATTCCCGCCATCCGGCGCCATCTTCCGCTTCCTTCCCGCCATCGGTGGAGTTTTCCCGCCATCCGGCGCCATCTTCAGCCTTCTTCCCGCCATACGTGGAGTTTTCCCGCCATTGGACGCCATCTTGAGGACGCCGCGCGGGAAGAAGAGGGGCGTGGACTCCGAAAGCGCGCGAGAACTGAAGCCCCGCCTCACGTCCGGACGTTGCGTAAGGTCCTGGAAGGAGCCCAGCAGACGCCGACGTCACAGGAGCGCGACGGAAGGTCCTCAACCCTGACGATCCACTGCGGAGTCGCGGCCTACGGAAGAGGATCATCGCAAGGTAGGCCACGGTCCACTAGGGGGGAGAAGGATGCCGGATACGGAGGAGAGCTTCACCGCTTCAACCCCCGCCAGCGCCACCGCTGTTGCGGTCATGCCTTTCACCATGCCCTATATCCCGGGGGCAGCCTGGCTACCCCAGTACTCAGGGGAGTCACATACCCTGCATGACTTTAGAGAAAAGCTGGATAGCCTCTTCCAGGTGTACCCCCTCACAGAGGAGCAAAAAGTGAGCATCCTGGTGGCCCAATTAACCGGGCAGCCCAAAGGGAGGTAAAGTCCTGGCCACCTGGGAGGAGGACTGTCGCAGAGATACTAACCCAGCTAACCGAGGAGGAGCTGCAGTACTACCAATACGAGGAAAGCCAAGAGGACCCGGACGGGTCTGAGGACTACCCTCAGGAGGGAGCACAAAGAGGACATAGCTACTGAAGGGAAGTAGCATGAATAAAGAGCTGTAAATAGTTACCCGTAAGGGTACAAGGACTGCTGCTAATTAAAATATGGTCCCCGTTGGGATTAGTGAATTGTTCCCCATGTGCCCCTATCTTAAACCAGGCTGAGGACTGTGAGCAGCCATTCCTTATCCCCACTGGCCGAGGACTGAGAGCGGCCATATCCTGTAAATAATTATGTGTTTCTAGTAATTTATGGGAGTCTTTGGTGGATTTACCGGGAATCCTTTGTACATGGTTGGAGCGTAACCTAGGAATGGACTAAAGACTGTTAAGGACTCGGGGCAGGACAGACCCCTACCTGGTTACGTCTCCCTGTTTTGGTGAAATGGACACCTTTGTTTTCTTCAAAGACTGCACCCGGTTGCGGACACGCCGTAACCATCTTTATGTGTTTTTCTTATTGTATTATTATTGTTTATACCTTGTTATGTTTTTCTAAAAATATATTTAGTCCCGGAGTACTAAATTTCACTAGGGGGGAATGTGGCACCCCAGGGGTCTGGTTTCCACAGTAACGGCAATGTTATGTCTGAGAGCAGGTGGGAGGTCTCTTGGTCAGGAATCCTATGCATGCCACACCTCCTGCCCAGTCCTGGGAGGGGAAGAACTTCCCCTATATAAACCTGGGGCTGAGGCAGGGTTAGAGAGTTGAGAGGGAGAGTTCAGCCAGGAGGGCTGACAGGGAGCTGTGGCTCCGGCTGGGCCCAGCTCCTGGGCCATGCCAGAAGTAGAGACAGAGAAGAGAAGCAGCTATGGGAAGAAACAACAGGAGCTCTGTGGGAGCAGTGTTACAAGGAGTCAGGGGCTGGCAGCTGCAGAGCTCGCCCTGACTGAGAAGATTTCTTACCGGACCCGGAGTCCGAGGCTGTGGGGACTAACTCCTACCCAGCAGCAGAATCCGTCAGGCAGGGGATTGCAGGTCCTCTGGCCAAGAAACCCGAAGGCATGGTCACACGCATGGGACCAGCACCGCCGTCGTGGAGCGGAAGCTACTAGAAGGCCCCGAGTCACCGGCCATACGGGTGAGCACCACACGGTACACTCAGGGACGTGGGCTACTTATACCCGCCTCTAGCAAGGTAGCCAGAAGAGTACAGTTAGTTTGGGAGGCCTACAACTCCGCCTGGCCAGGGGAGATCCCATCTGCTCAAGGACTGACCAGGCCCCAATCGCTAGCCAGTACTCCGGGAGGGTCTATCTTTGTCACCAGTAAAGACCCTGAACTACACCGTACCGTCTCCGAGTGGTTCCTGCTACCCCCATCATCCACGTCGGCTGCCCTGAGGCCATACCCCTCCCGTTGGGGGTTATACCATCACGCTGCACAATCCTACCACCGGCCTCAGCGGTCTGCCCTGCAGCAGCGGCTCCTTAGCTGTACTCAACGGGTGGCGTAGTCGTCCAACATCTACCGCTAACACAGCGCCACTGAGTCTGACTCCCTGGGCACGGACCGGATCACCGCCACGAGACTACAACCCTCAAGAGATCCGGCTCCGGGTAAGCTCCCGCGTGCGCAACGCAGCGCGACACAGGCCCAGGGGCGCGTCACTTATAGAATGCAGGGTCCAGTTGTAATGTGCATAAAATGGCGGTGGCATGGCTTAAATAGACCCTATGACACTGGGCAGCCAGCCAATCACAGAAATGCCACAACCAAGATGTCTGCGGCATTACTGTGATTGGTTAAAAAGCCCATCATGTTAAGTGGCTGCAAAGGAGGCACCAAAACTGCAGGGTGGGACATCCCAATATAGCGAGGCGACTACACAAATACTCGCAATATAGCGAGTAACCCTAATACCGTACTATCTGTGCGAATAGCGAAAAGTAATGAATACACTCGCTCATCACTAATGCTAGCCAAAAAACTCAGCCTCAGTCTTGACACAGAGCAGGTCGTAGTGTTTTAGAGCGGACTCAGGAGCCGAGTAAGCTACACACTAGTGATGAGCGAGAGCTAAAATGCTTGGGTACTCGTTGGTCGAGTCAAGCAAATTGGAATGCTCGAGTGCTCGGTCTAGGTAACGAGCCCAATACAAGTCTATGGGAAACTCGAATAATTTTCTGGTGGCTCCCCCTGGCGGTCTGCAGAGGGCCTAAAAATTGTCCAAATCGATGGGAACAGTGCTCAAACAACATAGGAACAGCATGGGGAAGACCCCTGGAAGCATTCCTGACTCCCAGGTCACTGCTGTTAACAATGTTGTCAGAGGTATTACGCCACTTTTACGGACTCACAATTAGTGTTGAGCCACCCCCGTAGTGTTCGAGTTCGGTTCGGTTCATCGAACACCCGTGTGTTCGCCGAACTGTTCGTCGAACTGTTCGTCGAACACCTTCGAACACCGTTAAAGCCAATGGCAGGCAAACAAAAACACATAGAAACACATAGAAAACACCTTCAAAGGTGTCCAAAAGCTGACAAACTGCTCAGAAGACACAACTAACACATGGAAAAGTGACAAGTACATATAGTCATGCGAAAAGAAAAGAGGTGGAGGAGTAAAAGGAGGGGGAGACACAGATATAGGCATGTCATGCCCTTCTAAAATCCAAAAAGTGAGAAGCCGACACGTTCAGTCCGCTCCTGCCCGTGCCACCTCCGTGTCGCCGGGTTTGTGCCAGAGCCGCGGTGAACCCTGACGGCCAGCCCCCCTCTCCCAATACTGGTGCCTGTCCGCTGGTGGGTCGAGCGAGCCCCCCTGTGGTGGAGGCAGCTCTAAGCTTTTTAATTTAAATTGTCTCTCTAATTTGAATGAATACACTTTAAATCCATTTACAAGGATCTATTGGAGGGCAAGTCTCATGCCAGCAGCCGCGTAATTCCAGCTCCAGTAGCGTCCACTAAAGCTGCTGCAGTTAAAAAGCTTTTATAAGGATCGAGCTTGGCTGTCCACCGCAAGGCATCCTACTGCCAGTCCCAGCCCCTATGCCTTGGGGTGCCTCCTGATGCTCTTCACTGAGTATCCCATGGTCCCGAAGCATTTACTTTGAAAAAATTAAGTGTCCAAACTACAGGTGGTGTAGCTTGCTTAACAGCCGGGATAATCCGCTGACTAGCAGACACTGCTACTAGGCACAAAGTATTTCCTGGGCTAGATGCAGTTAAAAATTTGTAATTAGATACTCTCGTTGGATGCTGAGAAAGCATTCCATAGAGTCTCCTGGCACGCCATATATGATTCTCTTAAAAAGCTTGGGGTAGGGGTCTAGGGGACCCTTTTATAGCCAAAATCACGGCCCTGTATCACAATACGTCACCTAGGCTGAAGATAAATTGAACTGTAGCACCCTGAGGGCTCGGTTGCTACAGAGGTATTGCACCTCACCCAGAGGTGTGATATCTCACTCTCAGGTAAGGATGGAGTGTGGATCAGGACCCGACACCTGCATGCATTACACCACATTGCCGTGGGGCAGGGCGACCAATATGCCTCTGAGATGGGCACGACAGTCCCTGTCCCTGGCTGGAGTGGGGGGAGGGAACACTGAGGAAGGGGAATCCTGTAGTGCAGGAGCAGGGAGGAAGCAGTTCCTGGGTGCATTGAGAAGGGAGTATAAAAGGTGGGCACCATCTTAGTTCAGTGCAGAGAAGTCTGAGCAGAAGTGGCAGGGAGCAGGGGCTCTGCATGAGCTCTGCTCCGGAGGCAGGCCTAGTAACAGAGGCCCAGGCCTGGAAGAGGGAGAAGGAAGGAAAAGGAGCGGAGAAGGCTCCAGGAACGAGGAATGAAGGGATCCCAGGGGTGCGGACGGGCGAGTCGCCACCGCACGCCTGAATCCACCTGCGTGGAGGGGTCAGGCCAAAGGGGGAGACCGGTCCCCGAAACTAGTGGAGGCAGGAAACGACCCTCAGCTAGAAACCGGAGGTTGTGACATTTTATGTGGCGCAGCCCCTCGCTACACCCGCTAGGAAGGCACCACATAGGGTCAGGGAAACTGGCGCCAAGTTTACCAAGAGGGGGCCCGAGGCAGCCGGACAGAAGGGTTGGTAAGAAAGGCCAGACAAAGGACACACAAAGGGGGTCCTGTGAAGCGCTCCAAAGTTATCTGGGAGTTGTCTGAGCCCCTCACCTGGTGAGCACAGTACGACGTGGGCAGCCGTTACCTGCAGACGTGGTCTGGATAATAAGAACTGTGAGTAAAGGCCCTGGACTGCATCACTGACTCCATGTCGTTACTGCTGCTGCCCTGCACCATCACCTGCATCCTCCGCATACACTGCCCTGAGGCTATACTCCTCCCGTGGGGAGTTATGCTACGCTCTGCTGCACCCACAACACCAGCCTCAGCGGTCTGCCCTGCAGCGGCGGTTCACTCTGACCGCAATCCACGGGTGGCGTAGTCAGACATTTAAACATCAAAACCACATAAATAGTTCCGCCACTGGTTTTACCACCCTGAGCCACGGAACCGGGTCGCTGCCACGAAGACTACAACCACCAGCATCCACCAAAAAGGGTCCGGCTCCGGGTGTCCCAAGGCCCAGGGGGTGCATCAGAACATTTTCATCACCTTTCACAATCACCAATGGGACAAGGCTGGGATGTCCTCTGTCCCCTCTCTTATACATCCTAGTGACGGAGCACCTGCTCTCATCAATTCGCCATAACCCCAATATTAGGTGGATTGAGGTGGGAGGCACCGAGTACAAGTGCTCTCTATTTGCTGATGATGTCCTAGTATATATCACTCAATCACATATATTCATCCATGCTGTTATGGCTGAAATAGATCACTTTGTTACATGGTCAAATTTTAAAATCAATGCAGCGAAGTCTGAGGCCCTCGATGTCTCCCTCCCCAAATCCATATAGGATTCCATCCAGTCCAACTTTCCCTTTGCCTGGCCCTCACAGGGTATCAAATACTTAGGAATTCCTATTCATAGAGACCTCTCCCATCTATGTTATCTTAATTTTGGGCCCTTTATTGAACAACTCCATACAGACCACGGTTGGCAAGTTAGAACTGTAAGATTCACTACGTGAACCACTGGTGTTTTGTGGAAAAGCACATGTACACTGTGTTCCAAATTATTATGCAAAAAGTATTTAGGAGTGATAAGGAAAGAATTTGTTTGTTTGTCAGTTAAACTCATTGATGGTGATGTGTGTCAGGGCTCTTTATATCACTGTAAGCAATTGCAGACACCTGTGCTAATTAGTTTGGCAGGTGTGTCCAATGAAAGGCAAGACTACTTAAGAAGGCTGTCTCACATTATTAAGCAGCCTACATTTTCTGCCAAAATGGGAAAGAAAAAGGATGTGTCGGCTGCTGAGAAGCAACAAATTGTGGAGTGTTTAGGTCAAGGCATGACTACAATCAACATTGTGCGATTATCAGTATGAAGTGTCTTGGCAATCAAGAAGTATGTAGCTGATTCACAGTACACACGTGTGCGTGCTGATAAGGGCAAATTGAGGACTCTTTCCTACAGGCAATTACGTCAGGTTAAAAGAGCAGCGGCAAAAAAGCCTTGTCATAGCAGCAGACAAGTTTTTGAAGCTGCTGGTGCCTCCAAAGATGCAGGGTCCTTCAGAGGTTTGCAGCTGTGCATACGCCATCCTGTCGACCTCCTCTATACACTTCACACAAGCAGAAACGGCTCCAGTGGGTCAAACATTACATGAAGACTGATTTCAAAACTGTTTTGTTCACGGATGAGTGCCGTGCAGCGCTCGATGGTCCAGATGGATGGAGTGGAGGATGGCTGGTTGATGGACACCCCACGCAAACACGGCTACAGCGCCAACAAGGAGGAGGTGGAGTAATGTTTTGGGCTGGAATCATGGGGAGAGAGATTGTCGGCCCCTTTAGGATCCCTGAAGGCGCTAAAGATGAACTCCATAATGTATGTGGATTTTCTCAAACAGCACTTCCTGCCATGGTTCAAGAAGAAGAACCGTGTATTTCACAGCAAGATCATTTTTGTTGCATGATAATGCACCATCTCATGCTGCACATAAAACATCTGCATCTCTGGCTGATATGGGCATAAAAGGGGACAAACTTATGGTGTGACCCCCATGCTCCCCTGACCTCTACCCCATTCAGAACCTCTGGAGCATCATCAAAAGGAGTGTCTATGATGGCGGGAGGCAGTTCACATCTAAGCAACAGCTCTGGGAGGGTATTCTGTCCTCATGCAAAACAATTGAAGCAGAAACCATCCAAAACCTGACAAATTCAATGGACGAGAGAGTTCAGAAGCTCCTTTCGAACAAGGGGTCCTATGTGAAAATGTAACATCACCTAGAATAAAGTTTTGAGTTGAAAACTGTTTGATTTCAGTTTCTAATAACCTGCTAATGCTTATAATTTCAAAAATGACCATTTTTTTGGTCTTTATTAAAATGAAAAGGTTGATCGAAAAGTTTGGGGGATCTAAGAGTGTGGCAACCCAGTAGTCATGATTACTTCGAATTCTGACAATATGAGGGTCATGTTGCAGGTAGTGCAGCAAGAAAGCACTTATGTGTCTTGCGCATCTCGGAGCCTCAAAATTATTTTCCGGGCTAGATGCAGCTAAAAATTATTATTAATTTTAAATCTGGTGGAGCTTAGTATAGATGGCCTAATAGGATCAGTGCTGCACAATGCTACAAAGCCCAAATTATTTTCCAGTCAAGATACAGATAAACATGATTAGTAATTTTAAATCTGGTGGAGCTTATTATAGATGGCCTAATAGAATCAGTGCTGCACACTGCTACAAAGCCCAAATTATTTTCCAGCCAAGATACAGATAAACATGATTAGTACTTTGAAAGCTTAAAACGGTTGGTAGGGTGATTTTAACCAATCATCAAGCTTTTACTCTCCCCAGGATGACACAGGGGTAGAAAAGTCGTTTCGGATCCATGATTTGTTCATCTTTATGAACGTGAGTCTGTCTACATTATCAGTGGAGAGCCGCGTGCGCTTATCTGTCAGCACACCACCAGCAGCGCTGAACACACGTTCAGACAGAACGCTGGCTGCGGGGCATGACAAGATCTCCAAGGCGTAAGTGGCTAGCTCCGGCCATTTATCCAGATTGGAAGCCCAAAAAGAGCAAGGGTCCAGTGACACAGTCATGGCTTCAATGTTTACTTGGAGATACTCCTGTACCATCGTCTGTAGGCGTTGACTATGTGTCAGACTTCTTGTCTCCTGTGGCCTTGCAAAGGATGGGCTAAAAAAGTGGTGAAATGATTCCGCAAAATTGATGTTACCAGCAGATACTATGGTTCTGTTACGGTTTGAGTGCTGAACACTTGACGGTCCCACGGTTGGCAAGTTGGAACTGTGAGATTCACTACGTGCACCACTGGTGTTTTGTGGAAAAGCACATGTAAGATTCTGCAACAGTCTCTGCATGCGTGCATCCCTTTCTATGGCAGGAATAATTTCTGCAAATTTACTTTTGTACCGGGGATCTAACAGTGTGGAAAACCCAGTAGTCAGGATTATTTCTAATTCTCACAATTCGAGGGTCATGTTGCAGGTAGTGCAGCAAGAAGGCACTCATGTGTGTTGCGCATCCAGGAGCACCAAGTCCCTGTTGTGTTGGTGGCGAGGTAACAATCATGCTTCCTTCCTCTGTCCTCTCCCCCCAACCTCGCACAACAGAAATGTGATCAAGGTCTCCCTCATCTGATGAGTCTTCCATCAGTTCGTCCTCCACTTCTTCCTGGGCTCCTGCACATTCCTCACTAGTTTGGCTGCTACCATGCGCCCTGGTAAAACCATCTCCCCCACCCTCACATGCCTGCCGCCTTGGTGCTGCCGACCATCTGGACCTTGCAGATGTTAGCCCTTCCGCATACAATTCCTCCTCCTCTACTTCCTCCACCTCCTCTTGTGCCACCACCTGACTCCGAATTCTGTTTAACATGTGCTCCAGCATGTAAATCACCGGAATAGTCATGCTGATAATGGAATCGTCAGCACTAAACATCTTCGTCGCCATTTCAAAACTGTGCAGAAGGGTGCATAGGTCCCTGATCTGAGACCACTCCTCCAGCGTTATTTGCCCCACCTCTGGATCTCGTTGGCCCAGGCTATACGTCAGAACGTATTGCACCAGGGCTTGTCGGTGCTGCCACAGTCGCTGCAACATGTGCAGAGTTGAATTCCACTGGGTAGGCACATCGCATTTTAGCCGGTGAAGTGGCAGGCCCAACGACTTCTGTAGAGATGTAAGTCGCTGAGCTGCGGGATGCGAACGGCGGAAGTGAGCACACAGCGACCGTGCCCTCTGCAGAAGGCCATCTAGTCTGGGATAGTGGGCTAAAAATTGCTGGACAACCAGGTTCAACACGTGAGCCATACAAGGAACGTGTGTGACATTGCCCCGGCGAAGGGCCGCACCCAGGTTTGCAGCATTGTCGCACACGGCCTTCCCTGGTTTCAGGTCCAGTGGAGACAACCATTCATGAAATTGGTTCTCCAGAGCTGACCACAACTCCTCAGCTGTGTGACTCACATTTCCCAGACATTTCAAAGTAAAAACCGCCTGATGACGTTGAGCCCTACTGCCAGCATAGTAAGGACGTGTGCAGGATCCCTTCTGCGCAGTTAGAAAGCTTGTGGCATGACCAGACAGGCTTTGGGTGCAGGTGGAAGACCGAGAGGAGGTTGGGGAGGCAGAAGCAGTGGAGGAACTTTGACATAAAGAGGATTGACGCACAACTCGTGGGGACGGCAAGACTTGGACAGCAGCCCCTTGTCCTGCTGTCACCATAGTTACCCAGTGCCCAGTCAGCGACATGTAACGCCCCTGTCCATGCCTACTCGTCCAAGTGTCTGTGGTGAAATGCACCCTGTCACACACAGAGTTTCTCAAAGAAGCGGTGATGTTGTGTGCGACATGCTGGTGGAGCGCAGGCACACCTTTCTTTGAGAAGTAGTGCCGACTCGGCATCTGGTACTGGGGCACTGCGACGGACATAAGGTCTCGAAAATCCTCTGTGTCCACCAGGCGGAAAGGCAGCATTTCTGTAGCCAAGAGCTTGCAGATGGTGAAATTCAACCTCTTAGCTTTCTCATGGCTAGGAGGAAATGGTCTTTTACTTGTCCACATCTGAGGGACCGAGGGTTGGCTATTGTGCTTAGACGGGGTTGATAAGGGTGTCCCCGGCAAACTGCCGGTCTGTGAGGAAGATGCAGGCGGACATGTTAGGTTGCCTTGATCCAAAGGTGGTGCTATCGATGTTGGACAGCGCTCAACACCAGCTGCTGTTACCACCTCCAAAGAAAATGATGACCTGCCAATCACGCTGGCTGTTGCGGGTAAAGAGGTGGCAGGTCTGCGCCCCAAAACAGGTGTGACTGCTGTCCCCCCAGTCACAGAGGATGAAGAGGCCGCGGATGCACAAGATATGGCAGACGGTGGTTGGCCCGGCCGGCTAGGCCGCATTGTAGCACACTGAGCTTCCCACTGCAACTTATGCTTCATGTCCATGTGCCGGTTCATGCATGAAGTACTCAACTATGTATTTTTTGGCCTCTACTTAGCTTTTGCTGACAAATGTTACAGATAACACGAGTTGGGTCATCTTTATCGATCTGAAAAAATGCCCAGGCTATGCAAGGCTTAGCACCCATGCGACCTGAAGAGCCACCACGACTTGTGGTGAGAGGCAGAGTTGTGTTTGAGGATGCAGTTGTTGACGTGCTTCCAGTACTACGTCTCTGTCCAGGATGGCGCAACCTGACCTCTTCGTCACTAGCATCTTCCTCCACCTCCTCTGCTGACCTCATCTCTTGGCTGACTGTGGGTTGACAGTAAGTGGGATCTCCAACCTCATCATCATCACCCTGTGCGTTATCACACCCGTCGTCCTCGGAGCCAACCTGTTCCTGCCCTGACAAAAAACTAAAGTTGTCGCTCCAATCAGGTATTTGAGTCTCATCATCGTCTTCCTCATTGTCTCCACCAACAGGAGTTACAGTTTGGGAATGAGGGTCTACATTATGGTCAGAACCTTCTGCGTCTGGTCCTGGATCCGACTCATAAAGATTCTGGGCATCAGTGCAGATCATTTCCTCGTCTGGATTCACAGAAGCGCTGGAGTCGACCTCTGATTCCCAGGCTATAGTATGAGTAAACAGCTCTGCAGACTCAACCATCTGTTCTACCTCATACTCAGACGGGCAGCTGGAGATTTGGGAGCTGTGAGGAAGCAAGTGCGATTGGGGTGACACCTTTGAGGACTGGAGTATTTGTGATGTTGAAGTTGATGTGGAGGAGAGCCCACTTAAAGGAGCACTTGATATCCGTTGAAGCACCTGCTGTTTTTGTGCCTCATCTGGAATTTGTAGCGATTGGCGTGGCCGTAAGAAAGGGATCTTATCACATTGTCAGCTAAAAGAAGTAGACATTTTAGTTTGGCTGGAAAATGGTCTTTCTTCTGCAGATGTTACTGTTGCTTTAACACCTACCCCACGGACACAACCTTTTTTCCCCTTCCCAACACGCCTATTCCCCTTTCCACCAGCTGCAGGCCTTTTTCCACTCATTTTGGTGGTTAACTAATTCACAACTCTGGAGTTGTTTGCACAAAAAAACAATGGATGGGAACTGAGGAGAGCTGAGTGGCCAAACTGTGGTATTAGGCCAAAACTATTGGCTGGGTTAGATGCAGAAAAAAATTGTATTCAGTTTGCAACCTGATGGAGGTCAGTATAGATGGACTAATAGAACAAGTCCCACACACAGCTAGAAGCCCAAATATTTTTTCAGAGGTAGATGCAGAAAAAAATTGTATTCAGTTTGCAACCTGATGGAGGTCAGTATAGATGGACTAATAGAACAAGTCCTACACACAGCTAGAAGCCCAAATATATTTTCAGAGGTAGATGCAGAAAAAAAATATATTCAGTTTGCAACCTGATGGAGGTCAGTATAGATGGACTAATAGAGAAAGTCCCACACACTGCTAGAAGGCCAAATATTTTTTCAGAGCTAGATGCAGATATAAATTATTTTTAATTTGCAACCTGATGGAGGTCAGTATAGATGGACTAATAGAGAAAGTCCCACACACTGCTAGAAGGCCAAATATTTTTTCAGAGCTAGATGCAGAAAAAAATTATATTCAGTTTGCAACCTGATGGAGGTCAGTATAGATGGACTAATAGAACAAGTCCCACACACAGCTAGAAGGCGAAATATTTTTTCAGAGGTAGATGCAGATAAAAATTATTTTTAAATTGCAGCCTGATGGAGGTCAGTATAGATGGACTAATAGAGAAAGTCGCACACACTGCTAGAAGGCCAAATATTTTTTCAGAGCTAGATGCAGACAAAAAATTATTTTGAATTTGCAACCTGATGGAGGTCAGTATAGATGGACTAATAGAGAAAGTCCCACACACTGCTAGAAGGCCAAATATTTTTTCAGAGCTAGATGCAGACAAAAAATTATTTTTAATTTGCAACCTGATGGAGGTCAGTATAGATGGACTAATAGAGAAAGTCCCACACACTGCTAGAAGCCCAAATATTTTTTCAGAGCTAGATGCAGATAAAAATTATTTTTAATTTGCAACCTGATGGAGATCAGTATAGATGGACTAATAGAGAAAGTCCCACACACTGCTAGTAGGCCAAATATTTTTTCAGAGCTAGATGCAGAAAAAAATTATATTCAGTTTGCAACCTGATGGAGGTCAGTATAGATGGACTAATAGAACAAGTCCCACACACAGCTAGAAGCCCAAATATTTTTTCAGAGGTAGATGCAGATAAAAATTATTTTTAATTTGCAACCTGATGGAGGTCAGTATAGATGGACTAATAGAGAAAGTCCCACACACTGCTAGAAGCCCAATATTTTTTCAGAGGTAGATGCAGAAAAAAAATATATTCAGTTTGCAACCTGATGGAGGTCAGTATAGATGGACTAATAGAGAAAGTCCCACACACTGCTAGAAGGCCAAATATTTTTTCAGAGCTAGATGCAGATAAAAATTATTTTTAATTTGCAACCTGATGGAGGTCAGTATAGATGGACTAATAGAGAAAGTCCCACACACTGCTAGAAGGCCAAATATTTTTTCAGAGCTAGATGCAGATAAAAATTATTTTTAATTTGCAACCTGATGGAGGTCAGTATAGATGGACTAATAGAGAAAGTCCCACACACTGCTAGAAGGCCAAATATTTTTTCAGAGCTAGATGCAGAAAAAAATTATATTCAGTTTGCAACCTGATGGAGGTCAGTATAGATGGACTTATAGAACAAGTCCCACACACAGCTAGAAGCCCAAATATTTTTTCAGAGGTAGATGCAGATAAAAATTATTTTTAATTTGCAACCTGATGGAGGTCAGTATAGATGGACTAATAGAGAAAGTCCCACACACTGCTAGTAGGCCAAATATTTTTTCAGAGCTAGATGCAGACAAAAAATTATTTTGAATTTGCAGCGTGATGGAGGTCAGTATAGATGGACTAATAGAGAAAGTCCCACACACTGCTAGAAGCCCAATATTTTTTCAGAGGTAGATGCAGAAAAAAAATATATTCAGTTTGCAACCTGATGGAGGTCAGTATAGATGGACGAATAGAGAAAGTCCCACACACTGCTAGAAGGTCAAATATTTTTTCAGAGCTAGATGCAGATAAAAATTATTTTTAATTTGCAACCTGATGGAGGTCAGTATAGATGGACTAATAGAGAAAGTCCCACACACTGCTAGAAGGCCAAATATTTTTTCAGAGCTAGATGCAGAAAAAAATTATATTCAGTTTGCAACCTGATGGAGGTCAGTATAGATGGACTAATAGAACAAGTCCCACACACAGCTAGAAGCCCAAATATTTTTTCAGAGGTAGATGCAGAAAAAAATTATATTCAGTTTGCAACCTGATGGAGGTCTGTATAGATGGATTAATAGAACAAGTCCCACACACAGCTAGAAGCCCAAATATTTTTTCAGAGGTAGATGCAGAAAAAAATTATATTCAGTTTGCAACCTGATGGAGGTCTGTATAGATGGATTAATAGAACAAGTCCCACACACAGCTAGAAGCCCAATATTTTTTCAGAGGTAGGTGCAGAAAAAAAATATATTCAGTTTGCAACCTGATGGAGGTCAGTATAGATGGACTAATAGAGAAAGTCCCACACACTGCTAGAAGGCCAAATATTTTTTCAGAGCTAGATGCAGACAAAAAATTATTTTTAATTTGCAACCTGATGGAGGTCAGTATAGATGGACTAATAGAGAAAGTCCCACACACTGCTAGAAGGCCAAATATTTTTCAGAGCTAGATGCAGATATAAATTATTTTTAATTTGCAACCTGATGGAGGTCAGTATAGATGGACTAATTGAGAAAGTCCCACACACTGCTAGAAGGCCAAATATTTTTTCAGAGCTAGATGCAGAAAAAAATTATATTCAGTTTGCAACCTGATGGAGGTCAGTATAGATGGACTAATAGAACAAGTCCCACACACAGCTAGAAGGCCAAATATTTTTTCAGAAGTAGATGCAGATAAAAATTATTTTTAATTTGCAGCCTGATGGAGGTCAGTATAGATGGACTAATAGAGAAAGTCCCACACACTGCTAGAAGGCTAAATATTTTTTCAGAGCTAGATGCAGAGAAAAAATTATTTTGAATTTGCAACCTGATGGAGGTCAGTATAGATGGACTAATAGAGAAAGTCCCACACACTGCTAGAAGGCCAAATATTTTTTCAGAACTAGATGCAGATAAAAATTATTTTTAATTTGCAACCTGATGGAGGTCAGTATAGATGGACTAATAGAGAAAGTCCCACACACTGCTAGAAGGCCAAATATTTTTTCAGAGCTAGATGCAGAAAAAAATTATATTCAGTTTGCAACCTGATGGAGGTCAGTATAGATGGACTAATAGAGAAAGTCCCACACACTGCTAGAAGGCCAAATATTTTTTCAGAGCTAGATGCAGACAAAAAATTATTTTTAATTTGCAACCTGATGGAGGTCAGTATAGATGGACTAATAGAGAAAGTCCCACACACTGCTAGAAGGCCAAATATTTTTTCAGAGCTAGATGCCGATAAAATTATTTTTAATTTGCAACCTGATGGAGGTCAGTATAGATGGACTAATAGAGAAAGTCCCACACACTGCTAGAAGGCCAAATATTTTTTCAGAGCTAGATGCAGAAAAAAATTATATTCAGTTTGCAACCTGATGGAGGTCAGTATAGATGGACTAATAGAGAAAGTCCCACACACTGCTAGAAGGCCAAATATTTTTTCAGAGCTAGATGCAGACAAAAAATTATTTTTAATTTGCAACCTGATGGAGGTCAGTATAGATGGACTAATAGAGAAAGTCCCACACACTGCTAGAAGGCCAAATATTTTTTCAGAGCTAGATGCCGATAAAATTATTTTTAATTTGCAACCTGATGGAGGTCAGTATAGATGGACTAATAGAGAAAGTCCCACACACTGCTAGAAGGCCAAATATTTTTTCAGAGCTAGATGCAGAAAAAAATTATATTCAGTTTGCAACCTGATGGAGGTCAGTATAGATGGACTAATAGAACAAGTCCCACACACAGCTAGAAGCCCAAATATTTTTTCAGAGGTAGATGCAGATAAAAATTATTTTTAATTTGCAACCTGATGGAGGTCAGTATAGATGGACTAATAGAGAAAGTCCCACACACTGCTAGAAGGCCAAATATTTTTTCAGAGCTAGATGCAGACAAAAAATTATTTTGAATTTGCAGCGTGATGGAGGTCAGTATAGATGGACTAATAGAACAAGTCCCACACACTTGTAGAAGGCCAAATATTTTTTCAGAGCTAGATGCAGAAAAAAATTATATTCAGTTTGTAACCTGATGGAGGTCAGTATAGATGGACTAATAGAACAAGTCCCACACACTGCTAGAAGCCCAAATATTTTTTCAGAGCTTGATGCAGAAAAAAATTATATTCAATTTGCAACCTGATGGAGGTCAGTATAGATGGACTAATAGAATGATGTTATGCCCAAAAGATTTTACTTCACTAGGTGCAGTAAAAAAATTTGTATTCTATACACAGGTGGTATATCTTGCAACACAGATAGGCTACTCCACTGACTAACACACTCTGCAATTGGCCAAAAAGGATTAGCTTTGCTAGATTCAGCCAAATGCTGTGAAAAAAACTTGCACAGCACTGGCACAGACCTGCCTGGCAAAAACTGATAGGAACTGATGTAACCTAGTCCTGAAAAGGACTGCAATTACAATAAGTCTTTACTCCCACAATCTATCTATTTAAGAGCACAGACCTGCCTGATAAAAGTCGTAGGAAATGCTGTAACCTAGTCCTTAAAAGGACTGCAATCACAACTATTCCCTACTCCCAAGCTATCTGTAGATTTGTGCGAAAATTGGCTTGAAATTAACAAGGTATAGCGCACACAGCAACAGCGGTGCCGTCTAACACGCAGCTGCAGCAGTGAGAAAATGGTGGCGACGGGGAAAATGGCTTGGTCTTATAGGGCAAGGACATGTGACATACACTGCCAATGACACATGCCCTTGCTTGTGTGAAAAAAAGCACTTCGCTCCGTGTGTGCGCTGCTGATAGGCTGACAGATTGCACCTCCCCACTGTAAATGCGGGAAAGAGAAAAAAAAATGGAGATCTTCATTATTCCTGCAGAGATCCATCCCCTGCCCCTCCCCCCACCCCGCTGTACACTCAAACTGCGTATTAACATTAATTTTCATCATTACTGAGAAAAAATCCAGTTATGATTTTGGTGCACGAACAGTTATCGAACATAACCTCGAACAGCCGAATTTTTCTCAAATCGTTCGTGTTCGCCGAACGGCTCGAACACCGCCCAAAACAGCTCGAATTTGAGATTGGCGAACAGTTCGAGTCGAACAACGCTCATCTCTACTCACAATAAAACATACAAAGACTAAACCAAAATGGATTTTCCTAAGACATATGTTAAGGAATATCCTTTCCAGGGTCATGACATGCATATAAGGCAAAATAAATGTACAAAAACAAAAATGCTCCTCCACACCTTGGGCTATGTTGACACGTAGCATTTTTGATGCGTTTTTGCACTTTTGCATTGCTTTTTTGCATTGCTTTCAGTCAAGACCAGGAAATTTCATTTTAACATTTTACAACCTTATCTGGCCATGTGGTGTGTGACACATCATCAGACACATCCTGTTTCATTTATGGTGGAGGGACTCTGAAAGTCACAAACACTATTTTTATAGGGCCATCAGGCGGCTCTTACTATTTTTATAGGGCCAGCAGCTGGCCCTCGCTATTGTTAGAGAGCCATCAGCCGGCTATGCTTTGTTGTTCCCATTATTAATGAGAGGGTCGTCTATACTGTTATTGCGTATGCAGTGACTGCAAGGGCTGCCAAAAATTTGGACACAACTCAATACCCCTTTGAAGAGACATAGAGGAGGGTCTCAGTAAAAAAAATGTTCCCATTATAAAGGAGCGGGTCTCCTAAAGTGGTAATGTCCATGCTGTGACTGCAAGGGCTGCCAAAATTTGGGAAAAACCCCAACAACAATTTAAAGTGTTGGCAGCGGATCATTCAGGATACTCTCAAAGCGTGTTGACAACAGAACAAAGCTTTAATTAGCTATAAACAGGTACAGATTTGATAGGCTTTGAGGCATCAGGAATATACATATCTTAAGTGTCTCTGTGCAGCATCAGTAGGCTGCATCTCCTCTGATGCACAGACACAGGAAACTGAACACAGTTACATGGTCTTTTCTGTGTGTGAGCCTCTGGGAGTTTTTTTTTTTTAACTTTATAGGCAATACACAAACCTAGCAATAGCACATTTACAAACACAGGAATGGAGTTGTTGCACTAAACATATTCCAACACCCCCACTCAACAACTACTTATCCTGTTAGTCCCATTGCGGTTCTGAAGTCCTCAAACTTGGCTCTTGGCAATGGTTTTGTCATACCATTAGCTAACATCTTGTCAGACCCGCAATAAACAAACTCTAGTACACCACATTCTACTAAGTCACGTAAGTGGTGATTTTTAATGTCGATGTCTTTAGTCCTTGCACTAATCTTCTCACTGCTGGCAAGTTTAATACATCCTTGGTTGTCCTCATAGATAACTGTTGGTTGAGCTAGTGGCTTGCCGAAATCTTCCAAAAGTTGTTTCAACCAAATAACTTCTTGACTTGCATAAGCAGCTGATACATATTCTGCTTCTGTAGAAGACAATGCAACTGACACTTGTTTTCTGCTGGACCAAGAAATTGAATTTTCTCCTAACTTGAACAAGTAACCACTTGTTGATTTCCGATCACTTGTATCTCCAGCCCAATCTGCATCCACTTAACCTCTAAGAGTGAGATCTCCTGATGCAGATATCTTAAGATTTAGCCTTTGAGTTTCCTTAAGATATTGTAGAATTCTCTTAGTTGCGTTCCAGTCTCTTTGGCATGGCTTGCTTACTCGTCGGCATTTATCCACTTCTGCTTCTGGTGGACAGGCAGTTTTTGCATCTCTTGCCATGACTGTGGCTCTGGCTCAGGAAGTGTTCTGACCATATAAGAAAGTGCTGGGCCACAGTAATGACATGCTCCCATTAGAAAGGAGAGGGTCTGCTATTCAGTTATAGGGTATGCAGTGAGTGCAACGGCTGCCAAAATTTAGGAAAAACCCCACTAACAAATTAAAGACACATAGAGCTGGGCCACAGTAACGAGTACGACATGTTTCCTTTAGAAAGTAGAATGTCTGCTATTCAGTTATAGGGTATGCACTTAGTCCAACGGCTGTCAACATTTAGGAAAAACCCTACTAACAATTTAAAGACACATAGAGCTGGGCCACAGTAATGACATCTTCCCATTAGAAAGGAGAGGGTCTCCTATACTGTTTGCCTAAGCAGTGTGTAGCGCCGGCGTCTCTGCCTCCTGCTGGGCAGAGACGCCGTTCCTCACACCTCCGCGGTCCTGGCCCGGCGTCCTCCAGCTCCCCTGCTGCTGTTGTGCGCACCTCGTGCAGCTTCCCGGGCACTGTGCTTAGGGCGCGCGTGCTCCCTCCCTCTTAAAGGGGCCGCACGGACCGTCCTAAAGAGTCCCCGGCCAATGGCCGGCGGACCACTCCTATTTAAAGCACCTCCTCCAATATGGAGGTGCCAGTGCAAGGTTGTTGTTTGTGTGCTAACACTCTCCTCAGCCTTCAGGTTCCAGTGCCCATCAGCCTGTCTATCAGCCGTGCCCGCCAGCCTGTCTATCAGCCGTGCCCGCCAGCCTGTCTATCTCCCGTGCCATCCAGCCTGTCTACCCGCCATGCCCGCCGGCTTGCCTACCCGGATCACCTGTCAGGTTACCTGCTGTGTCCGCCTGCTTGTCTACCTGGATCACCCGTCAAGCTACCTGCCGTACTCTTCCGCTGTACCTGTCAGCCTCAGCCACCTGACCCGTGGCAGTCGCCTGCTCTCACACAAGGTCGGTCCCAGAGTGGCACCTGGTTCCCCTGCCCAGTCCCTCCTTGGTTCACGGAGTCGACTAAGCCACCGTGTGGCCAGGGTCGGTCGGAGTAGGCACTTAGTTATGCCCCTCTGGTCCCTCTTTGCATCCTAGCACAGAGGTTCCACCACCCAGACCCGTAACAGTTTGCACAGGCCATGGAACCCGGTGGCTCCCAGGCTCCTTCACTCTCAGACCTGTACCAAGAGGTCTCTCGCCAGAGATCCCAACAGGATACTATCCTGTCCTACCTGCGAACAGTCAACTCCCGCTTGGACGCGCTGTCCACCCCGACTGTGTCCACCTCTAACCAAGTGGCACCCGATTCGGCGGCATCTCAACCCAGTGGCGCTGTGGCATCCGACTTTGGACCCCGGCTTTCTGCGCCTCCACGTTTTGGTTATCACCATGTCCTATGTCGGGGCTTCGCAAATCAGTGCACACTGCACTTTGAACTCATGCACACCAGTTCACCTCCAACCGGGCCAAGGTGGCATTCATCATGTCTCACCTCACCGGAGAGGCGTTGGCGTGGCTTAACCCTTTGTGGGAGAGAGGGGATCCTCTGGTGTCCGATCTCCAGGCTTTCCTCGCGGCTTTCCGGAAGGTGTTCGATGAGCCTGGAAGAAAAGCTTCTACTGCCTCCTCACTTCTCCGCCAAGGGAGTCTCTCTGTGGGCCAGTATGCCGTGCGTTTCCGAACCCTCGCATCTGAACTTGCCTGGAACAATGAGGCCCTGGTGTCCACCTTTTGGGAGGGCCTTTCCGGACTGATCAAGGATGAGCTAGCCGGTCGTGACATTCTTCCCTCCCTGGACGACCTGGTGTCATTAGCTACCCGGATTGACATCCGTTTTCAGGAACGCGCTAAGGAGATGACCAGTGAGCGGAAACCTCTGCGCCACGCTCCCGTTCTCCCAAGTCCTGTCTCGCAACCTGCACTCCCCCCGGGTGTCTTCTCCAGAGCCCATGCAAATTGATCAAGTTAATATGGTCAAGTCCCGCCAGGAGACCCGTTGTGCAGAGGGGAGTTACTTCTATTGTGGCAATATAGAGCATCAAATCCGCTCTTGCCCGGTGAGACCGGGAAACTCCAGTGTCTAGGACTGCTCAGAGAGGTCATCCTAGGCAACAGTTCTTCCTCTCCGCCCTTGACTCTGTCCATTTCTGTTACCAGTGGTAAGACCCGCTTCTTCGAGACTGCCCATCTGGATTCCGGAACCGCTGGGAATCTCATTCAACAGGGTATTGTGGAGCATTTTCAAATTACTACTATACGTCTGGCGGATCCTTTAGTGGTTTCCTCTGTGGATGGAAAGCTTCTCCCTGAAACCATCTTGTTGGTCACTGAGCCGGTAACTCTTCAGGTGGGAATGCTGCACTCGGGAAGATCTCCTTTTCCGTACTGTCCGGTCTCTCTCACCCCCTCTTGCTTGGTCTGCCTTGGTTACAGAGACATAAGCCCGTCCTGAATTGGAGCTCGGATGAGGTGCTCCGTTGGGGTCGGGAATGCCATAAGACCTGTCTGGTTCCGGTTCGTCCTGCTCGACCCCCGTCTACTCTGGCTAGCCTACCTGGCCTGCCAGCACCCTACTGGTCCTATGCTGATGTCTTTGATAAAAAGGAGGCAGAAACACTACCACCTCATAGGCCGTATGATTGCCCCATCAACCTAATACCTGGTGCTTCACCTCCTCGCGGGCGAATCTACCCCTTGTCGTTGGCTGAAACCCGTGCCATGTCTGAATACATTGAAGAAAATCTTGCTAGGGGATTTATCCTGAAATCCACCTCTCTGGCTGGAGCAGGATTCTTTTTCGTCATAAAGAAAGATGGCTCTCTTCATCCTTGTATCGACTATAGGGGCCTAAACCAGATCACCATCAAAAATAAGTACCCCCTGCTTCTTATCTCGGAGCTCTTTGACCGCCTAAAAGGCGCTAAGATCTTCACTAAGCTCGATCTTCGTGGGGAATACAATCTGGTCCGGTTTCGCCAGGGAGACGAGTGGAAGACGGCATTCAACACTCGGGATGGTCACTATGAGTACCGCGTGATGCCCTTCGGTCTCTGTAATGCTCCTGCCGTTTTCCAGGAGTTATTGAACAACATCTTCCAAGATATCCTGTATTCCTGCGTGGTGTTTTACCTGGACGGTATCTTGGTGTTCTCCCCTGATCTTCCCTCTCACGGAGGGAGGTTCGTCAGGTTCTGCTGAGGCTCTGGAGGAATCGCCTGTACGCTAAGTACGAGAAATGCCTCTTTGAGCAGACTTCCTTACCATTTCTGGGGTATATCATCCCAGAGACTGGACTGCGGATGGATCCCAAGAAGGTGTTTGCCGTCTTAAAGTTGCCCTGACCTGAGGGATTGAAGGCTATTCAGTGATTTCTGGGATTCGCTAACTATTACCGCCTCTTCATTCCCCATTTCTCCTCCCGGACAGCTCCCATCTCTGCTCTTACCCGTAAGGGAGCAAATCCCAGGGAGTGGTCTTCCGAGGCAGAGAATGCCTTTATCTCTCTTAAACAAGCCTTATCCTCCGCTCCTGTGCTGCACCGTCCGCATGGCAATAAACAGTTCTTCCTAGAGGTTGATGCCTCTTCCTCCGGAGCCGGTGTAGTGCTCACCCAGAGATCCTCGTCCGGGCGAATGGTGACCTGCGGCTTCTTTTCCAAACTCTTCTCTCCGGCCAAGCGCAATTACTCCATAGGGGATCGAGAACTGCTGGCCATCAAATTAGAGCTGGAGGAGTGGTGCTACTTGCTTGAAGGGGCTCTGCACCCGGTGGTCATCTACACTGACCATAAAAACCTTGCGTATTTGCAGACTGCCCAAAGACTAAACCCGCGTCAGGCCAGATGGTCTTTGTTCTTTGCTCTCTTCTGCTTCAATCTCCATTATCGCCCGGCAGACAAGAACATTAAAGCCGATGCTCTATCCCGCTCTTTTCTGTCTTCTGACCTGGAGGAGGAGGCTCTACACATCATTGACCCCTCCAGAATAATGACTGTTGCTCCGTTTGACCTGTCACATCTACCTCCTGGTAAGACCTTTGCAACGGCTCAGGATCTGGGGCCATTCGACCAAACTGGCTGGCCATATTGGCCAGAGGAAGACACTTCTGCTCATTGCCCTGCACTATTGGTGACCCACCCTGCGCAAGGATGTTGCAGATTTTGTCGCGGCTTGTTGCTCTTGTGCCCGTAACAAGATACCTAGGCACCTTCCAGCCAGTCATCTCCTTCCTCTTCCCGTGCCTTCCGCTCCATGGCAACATATTGCAATGGATTTTATTACAGATCTTCCTGTATCAGCCGGTTGCACTGTCGTTTGGGTGGTCACCGACCGCTTCTCCAAGATGGCTCACATCATTCCTCTGTATGGTCTTCTTTCTGCACCTGTACTGGCTAAGGACTTCATCCGTCACATCTTCCGCCTCCACAGCTTACCCCTCCATATTGTCTCGGGCCGATGAGTTCAGTTCACTTCTCGCTTTTGGAGAACCACATGCAAGCTGCTGGATGTCTCTTTGAATTTTGCTTCAGCCTATCATCCTAAGTCCAATGGTCAAGTGGAACGTATCAATCAGATCCTTACCAGTTTTCTTCTGCATTTTGTCAACATTCACCATAGCGATTGGATTGAGCTCCTGCCCTGGGCCGAGTTTTTCTATAACAACCATGTGAGTGAGTCTTCTGCTAAGTCTCCGTTTTTGTTTTCTACGGTCAACACCCCTGGATTCCGTTTCCCGTCTCCTCTTCAGTTGACAATCCTGCCACGGAGTCTCTCTTCAGTGAATTTTCTGCGATTTGGGAAGATACTAGATATGCTCTTCTTCAGTCCTCCGAGCGGATGAAGAAGCATGCTGATAAGAGACGCCTGGATCCGCCTCAATTCCGTCCGGGAGACAAGGTCTGGCTTTCCTCCAAATATGTCCACCTCAAGATACCATCTTACAAGTTGGGTCCGCAGATTCTGAATCAAATAAATCCAGTGGCTTACAAGCTGAAACTCCTGGCCTCCTTACAGATCCCCAACACCTTTCACATGTCTCTCCTCAAACCGGTTGTCCTTAATTCTTTCTCTGCCATCCAGGTACCACTCCAGCACCAGTCTCCACTGAGGACGTCTTTGAGGTAGAGAACATTTTGGCCATCAAGAGGGTAAGAGGAAACACTTTCTTTCTTGTGCATTGGAAGGGGTTTGGTACTGAGGAGAGATCTTGGGAGCCCAGGGAGAACATTCATGCCCCTCATCTTCTAGAAAAAGAGGGGGCATAAAGGGGGGGGTACTGTAGCTCCGGCGTCTCTGCCTCCTGCCGTGCAGAGACGCCATTCCCCTCCCGGTCCTGGTCCGGCGTCCTCCAGCTCCCCTGCTGCTGTTGTGCGCAGCAAGCGCAGCTTTCCGGGCACTGTGCTTAGGGCGCGCGCTCCCTCCCTCTTAAAGGGGCCGCGCGGGCCGTCCTAAAGAGTCCCCGGCCAATGGCTGGTGGACCACTCCTATTTAAAGCACCTCCTTCAATATGGAGGTGCCTGTGCAAGGTTGTTGTTTGTGTGCTAACACTCTCCTCAGCCTTCAGGTTCCAGTGCCCGCCAGCCTGTCTATCATCAGTGCCCGCCAGCCTGTCTATCTGCCGTGCACGCCGGCTTGACTACCCAGATCACCTGTCAGGTTACCTGCTGTTTCCACCTGCTTGTCTACCCGGATCACCTGTCTGGCTACCAGCCGTACCCGCCTGCTTGCCTACCCGGATCACCCGTCAAGCTACCTGCCGTACTCTTCGGCTCTACCTGTCAGCCTCAGCCACCTGACCCGTAGGAGTCGTTTGCTCTCACACAAGGTCAGTCCCAGAGTGGCACCTGGTTCCCCCGCCCGGTCCCTCCTTGGTTCACGGAGTCAACTAAGCCGCTGTATGGCCAGGGTCGGTCCGAGTAGGTGCTAAATTATGCCCCTCTGGTCCCTCCTTGCATCCCAGCACAGATGTTCCACCACCCTGACCCGTAACACAGTGACCCGCTCTGACAAAACGCTAGCGGCAGGGCAAGCCAGGTCCTCCAAGCCGTAGAAAGCCAGTTCATGCCATGTGTCCAGCTTGGAAACCCAATAATTATAAGGCACAGAGAAATCATGGAGGTGTTGGTACGGTCGGCAAGGTACTCCGTCAGCATTTTCCGAAACTTTTCCCTCATTGTGATAGTACCCTGTGCCTCAGAACCTGTGCTATGGTAGGGTCTGAGAAAACTGTCCCAGAACTTTGACAGTGTTCCCCTGCCTCTGCTGGATTGCATTTGTGTCTCTCTCGCCTGTACTCCTTGGTTGTCCGACGAACTGTGACCTCTGCCGCCAGCGTTTTCAGATGGGAATTTTTTTAATAATTCCGCAACAAGGGCCTGCACTATTTTATTAGGCCTGTCCTGCGCGGGAATAAGAGACAGAAAGTTCTCCTTGTAGCGTGGGTCTAGAAGTGTCACCAACCAATAATGACTGTCACCCAAAATTTGGACAATGCAAGGGTCACGGGAAAGGCAGCGTAACAAACTCAGCCATGTGTGCCAGACTGCAAAGAGACAAGACTTCCGTGTCCTCACCAAGAGGACGACTGTTATGCTCTCCTCCTCATCCTCCTCCTCTTCCTCATCCTCCCGGTCCTCAGGCCATCCACGCTGAACAGACGGTATGACAGTTGTGCAGGTAGTACCATCTATAGCGCAGGAAACTAGCTCCTGTTCTCCCTCCTCCTCCTCCTCTTCCTCATTGTCACCCAATCCACGTTGGGATGAGATGAGGCTGGGCTGTGTGGAATCACCCTATATGGTTCCTTGCTCCATCTCATCGTGTTCCGCCTGCAATGCATCCTCTTTAATTGTGAGCCGAGAGCATTTTAGAAGACAGAGAAGCAGATGGTGACGCTAACTATGGCATCATCGCCGCTCACCGTCTTGGTGTAGTCCTCAAAGTTTTGGAGGATGGTACATATGTCTGACATCCATGTCCACTCCTGAGGTTTTATGGGTGGAGTCTGACATGAATACCGATGGCCTTGTTGATGCTGGTACTCAACAACTGCCCTCTTCTGCTCAAAAATCCTTCCCAACATCTGCAATGTAGATTTCCAATGCAGATCAGTCAGTGAGCTGGAAGCTGCAAACACTACTGAAGCACGGCAAGGGCGACGGAAGCTGTAGCTGCCTTGTGTCTGCGGATACCACACTGCTTCTTCCTGCCTGTTGTAGTGCTATGCCTCCCTCCCCCTTTGTGCTGCTGTCCTCGCTCTGTATGTCCCTTTGCCAGGTTGGGTCAGTTACTATATCATCCACTACCTCATCTTCCACTTCCACACCTTGGTCCTCCGCCTGACTTTCTGGCAATTGTGTCTCATCATCATCCATCTCTAGCGACAGTAATTGCACTTTCCCACTGTTGCCTTCATGTGACCATCGCAGCTCCAATATTTGGGCATCACTACACGCATTCTCCTCTTGACTTGCTTGAAGCTGGCCGGGCGAGAGGCCCGAATCTACAAATGGAAAAGTGAGCAGCTCTTCTGAGTGTCCAAGTGTGGGATCAGTTATCTCTGGGCACTCGGCATGATGGGAGGAAGGAGGATCAGGGTGAGGAATATGCGGTCTAGACTCACGGCTACTGAGACTTGACCGTGTGGTAGACAAGGTTGTTGTTGGCAAAGTGACTGGAAGCATTATCTGCTATCCAACCAGCAACCTTTTGACACTGCTCTGGGTTCAATAGTGGTGTTCTGCGGTCCCCTAGTAATTGGGACAGGAAGGTCGAGTGACAAGACGTGGGTGTTTGTTGTGCCACAGTTTCAGCTTGCCCACGGCCACATCCTCGGCCTCTGCATGCACCATCACCATCACGTCCACTTCCCCGTCCCTTGCCAAGCACCTTGCCCATTTTTAATGGAGGACAGCTGTGCGGCCAGCCAATCACTGTAATTCCCACAACCAACATGGCTACAGCCATACAGTGCATGGCAGGCAATCCCTGCATGTTCATTGGCTCTCTAAGGAGCCAAACATGCAGGGAGTGGACCTGAGTTCCCGCCCAAGCAACCCGGAAATACTCGCCAAGCGCCGAGCTTGTCGAGCACCGTTATGCTCAGACGAGTACCGAGCAGTGGTGAGCACGTTCAATCATCACTACTACACACACAGTAGATGCTAGTCATGTTACACAACCAGCATCTGTCTCTAATAGCAGCAACCAGAGGTAAGCTAGAAACGCTGTTCTTAACCATTTTGATGCCATTTTCTGACAACAGCATTTAAAAGAGCAGTTTCCAGTGCAGCAGGAAAGCTGGAATCGACCCTAGTGAGTAACACAGTGTAATATTATCAAGGGCATAACAATCGTGGCCATAAAGTGTACAACAGGCCCATGCAAGAGGGTGGTCCATCAACGCACATTGAGCTGAAATTTATTGTGGCACAGATCCAACATGGAGACCAGTGGGGTAACTGGAGTCCGATGGGCCCCGGTGTAAAGTTTGGACCTGGATTTCCCCCCCTGCATGTTGCTCAGATGTATGGGTCCTTGTAGCATTCTAAATCCTATAAGGACATACGCATTGCCTCCTTCCCCCATTATGTAGTAATGTCCGCCATCCCTTACTAATGTCCTCAATTCTAGGCCCCTTCCTGGTATATACACACGTGGTCAAAATTGTTGGTACCCCTCGTTTAATGAAAGAAAAACCCACAATGGTCCCAGAAATAACTTGAATCTGACAAAAGTAATAATAAATTAAAAATCTATGAAAATGAAAGTCAGTCATTTTCAACCCTGCTTCCACAGAATTTAAAAAAAAAATTAAATTCATGAAATAGGCCTGGACAGAAATGATGGTACCCCTGAAAATAATGTGACAAAAGGGACATGTTAAATCAAGCTGTGTCCACTAATTAGCATCACAGGTGTCTACAATCTTGTAATAAGTCAGTGGGCTTGTATATAGGGCTACACACTGTGCTGTTTGGTGACATGGTGTGTACCACACTCAACATGGACCAGAGGAAGCAAAGGAAAGAGTTGTCTCAGGATATTAGAAAGAAAATTATAGACAAGCATGTTAAAGGTAAAGGTTAGAAGACCATCTCCAACCAGCTTGATGTTCCTGTGACTACAGTTGCACATAGTATTCAGAAATTTAAGATACATGGGACTGTAGCCAACCTCCCTGGACGTGGCCGCAGGAGGAAAATTGATGACAAATCAAAGAGACAGATAATACGAATGGTTGCAAAAGAGCCCAGGATAACTTCTAAAGAGATTAAAGGTGAACTTCAAGCTCAAGGAACATCAGTGTCAGATCACACCATCCGTCGTTGTTTGATCCAAAGTGGACTTCACGGGAGATGACCAAGGAGAACACCATTGTTGAAAAAAATTCTGAAAAAAGCCAGACTGGAAATTGCCAAACTACATGTTGACAAGCCACAAAGCTTCTGGGATAATGTCCTATGGACAGATGAGACAAAAATGGAAGTCTTTGGCATGGGACATCAGCTCTATGTTCACAGACGGAAAAATGAAGCATATCAAGAAAAGAACACAGCCCCTACTGTGAAACATAGAGGAAGCTCTGTTATGTTCTGGGGCTACTTTGCTGCATCTGGCACAGGGTGTCTTGAATCTGTGCAGGGTACAATGAAATCTCAAGACTATCAAGGGATTCTAGAGAGAAATGTGCTGCCCAGTGTCAGAAAGCTTGGTCTCAGTCGCAGGTCATGGGTCTTGCAACAGGATAATGACCCAAGAACGGCTAAGAGGAAAACATTGGACTATTCTGAAGGGGCCTTCTATGAGCCTTGACCTAAATCCTATTGAGCATCTTTGGAAAGAGTTGAAACATGCCATCTGGAAAAGGCAACCTTCAAATACGAGACAACTGGAGCAGTTTGCTCATGATGAGTGGGCCAAAATACCTGTTGAGAGGTGCAGAAGTTTCATTGACAGTTACAGGAATGGTTTAGTTGCAGTGATTGCCTCAAAAGGTTGTTCAACAAAATATTAAGTTAAGAGTACCATCATTTCTGTCCAGGCCTATTTCATGAGTTTATTTTTTTTTTAATTCTGTGGAAGAAAGGTTGAAAAGCAATGACTGACTTTTATTTCTTCATTTTCATAGATTTTTTAAATTTATTATTACTTTTGTCAAATTCAAGTTATTTCTGTGACCATTGTGGGATTTTCTTTCATTAAACGAGGGGTACTAACAATTTTGACCACGTGTGTATGTCTCCCATTCTGGACTCATCCTGAGATATATTTCTCCCATTCTGGTATATATGTCTACCATCCTGGTATATGTGTTCCCTATTTGGGTCCATCCTGATATGTATGGCTCCCATCAAGATATATTGGGCTCCCACCCTGATATATATGTCCAACCATCCTGGTATATAGGCCCCATCCTGGGCCCATTCTGGTATATATGTCCCCCATCTGGGCCCATCCTGGTATATACTTCTCCAATCCTGGTTTATATGTCCTTCATCCTGGTATATACAGTACAGACCAAAAGTTTGGACACAATAACTCATTTAAAGATTTTTCTTTATTTTCATGACTATGAAAATTGTACATTCACACTGAAGGCATCAAAACTATGAATTAACACATGTGGAATTATATGCTTAACAAAAAAGTGTGAAACAACTGAAAATATGTCTTATATTCTAGGTTCTTCAAAGTAGCCACCTTTTGCTTTGATGACTGCTTTGCACACTCTTGGCATTCTCTTGATGAGCTTCAAGAGGTAGTCACCGGAAATGGTTTTCACTTCACAGGTGTGCCCAGTCAGGTTTAATAAGTGGGATTTCTTACTTTATAAATGGGGTTGGGACCATCAGTTGTGTTGTGCAGAAGTCTGGTGGATACACAACTGATAGTCCTACTGAAAAGACTGTTGGAATTTGTATTATGGCAAGAAAAAAGCAGCTAAGTAAAGACAAACGAGTGGCCATCATTACTTTAAGAAATGAAGGTCAGTCAGTGTGAAAAATTGGGAAAACTTTGAAAGTGTCCCCAAGTGCAGTTGCAGAAACCATCAAGCACTACAAAGAAACTGGCTCACATGAGGACCGCCCCAGGAAAGGAAGACCAAGAGTCACCTCTGCTTCTGAGGATAAGTTTATCCGAGTCACCAGCCTCAGAAATCGCAGGTTAACAGCAGCTCAGATTAGAGACCAGGTCAATGCCACACAGAGTTCTAGCAGCAGACACATCTCTTCAACAACTGTTAAGAGGAGACTTTGTGCAGCAGGCCTTCATGGTAAAATAACTGCTAGGAAACCACTGCTAAGGACAGGCAACAAGCAGAAGAGACTTGTTTGGGCTAAAGAACACAAGGAATGGACATTAGACCAGTGTAAATGTGTGCTTTGGTCTGATGAGTCCAAATTTGAGATCTTTGGATCCAACCACCTTGTCTTTCTGCGACGCAGAAAAGGTGAACGGATGGACTCTACATGCCTGGTTCCCACCGTGAAGCATGGAGGAGGAGGTGTGATGGTGTGGGGGTGCTTGGCTGGTGACACTGTTGGGGATTTATTCAAAATTGAAGGCATACTGAACCAGCATGGCAACCACAGCATCTTGCAGCGGCATGCTATTCCATCCGGTTTGCGTTTTGTTGGACAATCATTTATTTTTCAACAGGACAATGACCCCAAACAAACCTCCAGGCTGTGTAAGGGCTATTTGACCAAGAAGGAGAGTGATGGGGTGCTACGCCAGATGACCTGGCCTCCACAGTCACCAGACCTGAGCCCAATCGAGATGGTTTGGGGTGAAGCTGGACCGCAGAGTAAAGGCAAAAGGGCCAACAAGTGCTAAGCGTCTCTGGGAACTCCTTCAAGATTGTTGGAAGACGATTTCCGGTGACTACCTCTTGAAGCTCATCAAGAGAATGCCAAGAGTGTGCAAAGCAGTCATCAAAGCAAAAGGTGGCTACTTTGAAGAACCTAGAATATAAGACATATTTTCAGTTGTTTCACATTTTTCTCTTAAGTATATAATTCACGTGTTAATTCATAGTTTTGATGCCTTCAGTGTGAATGTACAATTTTCATAGTCATGAAAATAAAGAAAAATCTTTAAATGAGAAGGTGTGTCCAAACTTATGGTCTGTACTGTATGTCCCCATCCTGATGTATACAGTGACATGTAAAATTTTGGGCACCCCTGGTCAAAATTACTGTTATTGTGAACAGTTAAGCAAGTTGAAGATGAAATGATCTCTAAAAGGCCTAAAGTTGAAGAAGACATATTTCCCTTGCATTTTAGGCAAAAAATATATATTTCCATCTTCTACATTTTAACCCTCTCCCAACATGCGCCGTACATACGGCACTGCTGGAGTTGCGTTCCCGCTATCCGCCATACATATACTTTGTGACGATCGTGTGGGCTAACGCCGAGCCCTTCCACGATCAAATGTGGCTGTCAGCTCTATATGATATCTGACACCCTGCAGCAACGCCCACGATCAGTGCTAGCACCAATCGCATGTGTTTAACCCCTCTGATGCCGCTGTCAATAGTGGCATAGACATCGATGGGCATCACAGAGGGAGGGAGCTCCCTCTCTGCTCCCATCAGCACAACACGATTGCGATCGCGTTGTGTCACTAGTCTCCATAGTGACTCCAGGCCGAAAAATGGCGGCAGGGTCACCCAGGGACAGTAGCCTGTAAGCTCCTGCTCAGAGCAGGAGCTGACACACCTCCTTCCTGCCAGAAAGACACTGATCTGACACAAAAGCATTGCAGAGCATTAGATCAGCGATCAGGGCAGGAAAAGTTGATGTCCTATCCTGGGACAAGGTAAAAAAGTAAAAATAAAAGTTTAAAAAAACTGCAAAAATATAAAAAATAAATCACAAAATAAAGAGTAATAAAAAAAAATTAAAAAATATTAATCCAATAAATTCATTTATTTATGTTAAAACAAAAATTAACAAAAAAAATACATATATTTGGTATTGTGGCGTCAGGAACTACCCGACCTGTAAAACTGTCCCACTAGTTAACCCCTTCAGTGAACACCATAAAAAAAAGTGTCAAAAAACGATGGTTTTTCATCATACAGTTGAACAAAAAGTGGAATAAAACACAATCAAAAACTCGAATGTAAACAAAAATAGTATTGCTGAAAACGTCATCTTGTCACATAAAAAATGAGCTGCCTTACAGCTCCATCAACACAAAACTAAAAAAGTTATAGCTCTGCGAATAAAACAATGCAAAAACTTTTTTTTGTATAAAATAGTTTTTATTGTGTAAAAGCGCCAAAACATTAAAAAACAATATAAATCTAGTAAAGCTGTAATCTTACTGACCCAAAGAATAAAACTGCTTTATCACTTTTACCACACATGAACGGCATAAAAAAAAGCAAAATACAATTCCTGATTTGCTGCTTTTGTTCATTTTGCCTCCCAAAAATCAGAATAGAATGCGATCAAAAAACGGTATGTGACCGAAAATGGTACCAATAAAAATGCCAATTCGACCCACAAAAAACAAGTCCTCACATGACTTTGTCAACAGAAATCTGGAAAAATTAAAACTTTGTTTTGCAAAACAAAAAGTGTCTTTTAGTGTGTGACAGTAGCCAAACATAAGAAACCCAATATAAATCTGGTATAGTTGTAATCGCACCAACCCGAAGAATAAAGTTGCTTAATCACTTATATGGCACAAGGAACGGCGTGAAAAACAATAAAACCAAATTCTTCACCTGCTGTTGATTTGTTCATTCTGTCTCCCAAAGATCGCAGTAAGGGTCGGCTCACATCTATTCTGCGCTGTTCGCTGACACCAGGGTTTCCATTTAAATCTCTACAATAAGTGATTCAGATGGAATTCCTGGCAAAATATTCACTATAATGAGGCAGACAGAGGCCGTGCCTTTTTTTTTAAGCGTGCATAAAAGCGCAGTCAGCCACAGTTTTGTGCACCTCTGAAAAGAAGGACACCGCTAAACAGAGGCCAAATGAAGTCCAGAATAACTCTGCTGCCTCATTATAGTGAACGAATCACTCGGGGGGTTCATCCGTATCACGTCACTCGGATATTTAGATGGAAACCTCGATACAAGAGCTCAGCGTAGAGCGTTGGGTAAATGTGATCCCAAACGTTATGTAAAATGTTCCCAATAAAAGCTTCAACTCAATCCACAAAAAAATCAAGTCACCACTCAGGTCAGTCACCTGTTAACAAAAATAATGGGGGCTTCAATGTGGCACCCCAGGGGTCTGGTTACCACAGTAATAGAAATATTAAGTCTGAGAGCAAGTGGGAGGTTCCCTGGTCAGGAGCCCTTGAACATGCAACACCTCCTGTCCCAGACCAGATAGGGGAGGAACCTGCCCTATATAAACTGGATCTGGGGCGGGGTTTGTTAGTTAGAGCCTGGAGTGAAGTTCCAGACACAGGGAAAGCAACAGCTAGGAGCTCTGTAGGAGCAGGAGCTGAGTGCCAGGGACTGGAAGCAGATATTGCTCGTCCTGGCTGAAGACACTACGACCGGACAACGGAGTCCGAGGCTGTGGGGATCTCTAAGTCCAGCAGCAGAAACCAGCCGGCAGGGGATTCCAGGTCCTCTGGCCATAGAAGCCCGGAGGCTCAGTCACGAGCAAGGGACCAGCACCGCCATCCAGGAGCGGAGGCTATCAGAAGGCCCCAAGTCACCAGCCATACGGGTGAGCACCACACGGTATACTCAGGGACGTGGGCTACTTCCACTCGCTTACAGCAAGGTAGCCAGGAAGAGTGCAGACAGACGGGGAGGCCTACAACTCCACCTGGCCAGGGGAACTCCTGTTTGTTCACAAACTGACCAGGCCCCTTATGCTAGCCAGTACTCCCGGGAGGGTCTGCCTTATCATCATCAGTAAAGACCCTGAACTGCACTGCAAAGACTCTGAGTTGTTCCTGCTTCACCCGTGCACCATCACTCCCATCATCCACACTCACTGCCCTGAGGCTATACTCCTCCCGTGGGGAGTTGTCCCATCCTCTGCTGTGCACACAACACCAGCCTCAGCGGTCTGCCTCGCAGCGGCGGTACACCATGACCGCAATCCACGGGTGGCGTAGTCGGACATTAAATCATAAAAACCCTATAAAAGACTGCCACTGGTTTGACCACCCTGAGCCATGGGACCGGGTCGCTGCCACGCGGAGACTACAACCCCCAGCATCCCACAAGAGACCCGGCTCCGGGTAACACACACGCGTGCACACACGGCCCAGGGGGCGCATCATCCACGTTACATGTTGGTAGTACAAAGGCTCTAGAAAAGTGCACCCCACAAAAGAAATCCAGCAAATTCTACACTCCCAAATCCAAATGCCACCTTCCCTTCTGAGCCAGATTCTGAGATGTTCTTTTCCTGAAATTCTGTGCCTTTTTTTCTCCACACATACCTTTGATCATTGTGGCCACATAGTTATATTTTAACCTCATCCGCCCACAGGACTTGTTTCCAAAATGCATCAGGCTTGTTTAGCTGTTCTTTTGCATATTTCTGATGATGAATTTTATGGTGAGGATGCAAGAGAGGTTTTCTTCTGATGACTCTTTCATGAAGGCCATATTTGTGCAGGTGTCTCTGAACAGTAGAACCATGTACCACAACTTCAGAGTCTGCTAATTCTTTCTGAAGGTCTTTTGCAGTCAAGAAGGGGTTTGTCTCTCTAGCAATCCTAATGCCTCTCACTGAAATTTTGCTTGGTCTTTCATACCTTATCTTAACCTCCATTGTACCTGTTAACTTCCATTTCTTAATTACATTTCGAACTGCATAAAGGGCAACTTGAAAACGCTTTGCTGTCTTCTTATAGCCTTCTACTGCTTTGTGGGCCTCCACCATTTTCATTTTCAGAGTGCTAGGCAGCTGCTTAGATGAACCCATGGCTGCTGTTTTTTGGCACAAGGTTAAAGGAGGCTGGGTGTGACGATACAGCCTATAATCTTGATAAGCCAGACGTTTAGATTTGTTAATCCAAGAGAAACACATTATTGTGTTTCTGTTGACTTCTGAATGTATGTGTATTTATATGCCTGGTCAAGAAGAACAGACCAGTATTTGCATAACCCTGATTGTTGTCTCCTCTTTGATTCTGGAACAATGAATATTTGCTAATTATGTTGATTAACCTTTGTGACCATGTGGCTTATTGACTCACAAGACAGAAGGACAAACTAAGCAAATTCATTAAATGCTCAAACAATGAGACATGAGGCTGCCCTCCCTAACTCCTTACCTGTGAATGTGTACTTGATGGACAACTATAAATATTTTAAGGGACATGTGCTTCTGTAGTGGGGAAACTTAAAACAGAGAATCAAGGAGAAGCAAGAGGACACTCAGACTCTTTCACCCCATCAGCTTGGCAGCATGGATTTAACCAAGGAGACACAGATTTGGATTCCACATGATTCTAGTCTAAGGGTATATGGATCTGACTGGAAAGAAACAAATCTGCTCAATTAACCATCATCAAGCCCATGGATACATATTGGCAGACCAGGTTGGGACGATGAAGTCTCCTGGCCCCATGAATATGTTGCTTGGGGGTGCCAGGAGAGACACCCCGGTCACTTGGAACTCATGGAGACATTCGGAGAAGCCAGATTGGGACCAGACGGTCATCTGGCTCCATGGAAACTCTTGGAGAGGCCAGGGTGGGACCCTCAGGTCTCCTGGACTTGTATCTCGATGGACTGCTAGCTTCCTAAGCTTGCCACTACCTTCTCTCTGTGGGGGCCTGCCAGAAGGGGGGGGGCATTGGTAGAGGTAGGCCCTGGAAGAGTGAGACAGTGTAATGTGGTACCATCTTGGGTATTTGCTGGGACTGTTCTTCTATCTGTTTATTGTCCACTTTATGGTTCAGTAAAGTATTGCCATACTGTTTTACCCTCACCTTGTGTTGTCTAAGTGGTATTACGCCCACGGAAGATCCCGTGTCTTCACACTGGGTTTTCATAAAGCTGGGAAATTTGCATCACTTGGCCTTTTCTAAAGATGATAGTGAACAAGCCATAACCCTAACAGTCTAATTAAGGTCTGAAGCCTTGGTCAATGTTATCTGAGCAAACATAAATTTCCAAGGGTACCCAAACTTTTGCATCTGCCCATTTTCCTTTTTGTAATTTTTAAAATGTAAAAGATGAATATATATATATATATATATATATATATATATATTGTTTTGCCTAAAATACAAAGGAAATGTGTCATCTTTAACTTTAAGTCTTTTTGAAATCATTTCATCTTCAATTTGCTTAACTGTTCACACAATGCCAGTGTATATATGTCCCTCATCCTGGTATATATGTCCCCCATCCTGGGCCTATCCTGTTTTTTTATGTGTCCCATCCTGGTATATATGTCCACCATCCTGGAATATATGTCTCCCAGCCTGGTATACATCTCCTCTATCCTGGTATCTATGTCCCCCATCTGAGCCCTTCCTGGCATATACGCCTTCCATCCTGGGATCATCCTGGTATATATGTCTCCTATCCGGGACCCATCTTGGTATATATGTCCCCCATCCTGGTATATTTGTCCCCTGTTCTGCTGTTGTTCTTTAATGCATAAATAAAATAAATGATTCTACTCTCTGTAGGGATTGTACTCACTCAGGTGCGATGAGAGGCAAACAGGAGGCATGTTCTTTTAAATATCCATAGCGGTTTATTGGCTTCATAAACCGTCAAAAGCAAATGCAAAATGCAAACAAACAGCCTTTAGTTCAGGCAAAAGCAAAAAAAAACAGTCCTTTAAGCAAAGTCTCTGGTAAACGGGACCTGTGGCCACACAGGTTGGTAAGCGTTCAGCACACAGCTCCGTCTGGAGACAATATATAGGAGGCCTTCTTCCTCCAAACACAGACCATGTGCCAAACAACAGCCTCCATTATATAGGCTGTTAACCACACCCAGAGGTGAGGAATGTGGGTAGCTAGACCTGCCCATCTCTCTAAACTACCCATAACCCGGCTCCCAGGTGCACCAAACAATTCTATTAGTGCTATATGCAGAGGAAAAAAACACTGGAAAACTATATAAATATAGACGTGTATTAAAATCCAGATCCAGTTATATTTCTACTATACAGCTTGCTGCTAACATTCAGGCTGACGTGGTGTGCATGCATACCGTTGGTTTCCCTCGGAGCGCGCGCGTCCCGCTGTCTGTAGCCTCCTGCTCTGTGCGCTTTGCGCACGCGCGGTGGGCGTGACGGCTTGGACGCTCGTGTGCGACAGGATACTCACGGCGCATGCGCCGGCATGCGGAAGTCTGATACCACGAGTTGGTCATGTGACGCGTCACATGACCGCGGAAATGACATATTTAAGGTCCTCACACGCACCATTGACCCAGCCTCTTGAGAAAGCCATATTCACCCAGGCAAAATGCGCGTTGAGGCCCTCCCTCCCATGGGTTTATTGCATTCAGCACTTTAGTCCTGTGTTCTACCTCCTCTGGTAAGGTTCTTTCTCTTAATTTATATCTACCCGGACTGTGGACTCTTAAATATTACTATGGACTCTTTTTTTTTCTGATTATCACGTATGATTGACTGTCCCCTGTCCATCTTCTTTGAATATGATGGGTGCCTTATCTTAGGAGCCCCCAGCTTGCAAACTACTTGCACAAAGCGGATGCATGGGGGGTCACAGGTTCTTTTGTGCTGCTACCACTTAACTCCTTTTGTATCCCCATTTATGTTAATGCTATGACTTGAATACTTATTTTTTATATTTATATATTTAATAAAGATTGTTTTTTATTCAAGCTACTCTTGTTTCTCTCCTGGTTCAGTACATTTTTAGAGTAGAGTTTATGCTGACCTGGCCTTTATGGTTTATCAGCTATGTTTGCTTTTGGGCATGTATTAGGCTGTGTGCACACAATGCGTTTTTAATGCGTTTCCGCAGCGTTTTTGCAGCTGCGGAAACGCATTAAAAACGCATGGTAGAAGGGCAGCAATGTTCCCCAATGATAATCCGCATGTGCTGTGCACATGCTGCGGAAATTTCCGCTGCGGATTATCATTGCGGAAAAAAACGCAGCACTACCAATTATTTTGCGGAAGTGCTGCGTCTTCGCCGCCATTGACTTGCATTAGACGGCATGGATTACGCATCACTGTATATGTAGATGCGTAATCCAAGCGTTCTAATGTGCGGATGGTACCCGGGTGTGGAGGAGAGGAGAGTCTCATCCACACCCAGGTATCATTGAAAAATCTGTAAAAAAAGAATAAAATAAAAAATAAATGTATACTTACCTTCGGTCGGCCCGCGCTGCGCTCCTGCTTGGTTCCCGGCACTTTGCAGTGAGTTGAAGGACCTGCGCTGACATCAGAGTCATGTGACGGGTCACGCGACGCTGACGTCGGCAGGTCTTTCAATTCACTGTTGCCGGCAAGGGAGAACGGAGTGAGCGGGACACCGGGGGCCATCGGAGGGTTATTATACATTTATTTTTTTATTTTTACCACTCTCTCGGGTCACACTATATAAATCCATGCCGTTTGCTTGGATTTATATAGTGTGACCTAGTTGTCACAAGCACTTTCCAAGTGATGATAATCGCTTGGAAAGCGCTTGTCAATCCACATGCGGAAATGTCAGTGGGTAACCGCTCCATTTCCGCATGTCCCTGGCAGGAAAATGCATGTACAATCCGCATGCGTTTTTTCTGCCAGGGAGATGCAGAAACACCCAGGAAAAAATCCTGAGCATTTCTGCATCGTGGGCACATAAGGCTGTTGCATGTTCACTAGATCCACTAATGTGTAGCACTTTCCACCAATGTTCTTCGCACTTCTGGGCGGCTGCTGGCCTGATCATGCTGCTGGCGTCGCTTTGACCCGGAGGTCAGAGCTTCAATTGTACTCGCGTCTGGAAGACGCGAGTACAATAACTGGGAGCCGGTGCACTGCACGTTCTGTGAGCTGACAGCCGGCTCACAGTACTGCTAACTCCCAGTGGCAGCAGAATGCAGCCGCAGGGGAAAACACTTCGGATCACTGCATTAGGTGGCCCGACTGCGCCCCCCCGGTCAGCTGCGTCCAGGGCACATGCCCCAGCTACTCCCCCTAGAGACGCCTTTGGTGACTGCAATCGTTACACCCTTGATGGAGGCCACAGAAGACTGATTTTGACCACAGTTCTGCAAATCAATTCACTAAATTCGCTAAACTCTAATGGTTTCTTAATCTTCATACAAATAGGAGCATTTAGTCTTAAAAAAAGAAAATGCTATTTTTATCTCAATCCATCCTTCGGAGCTTACTATACTAGTTACTATGGCTAGTTCTGGGCTCATGAATCCACGTTAATACATTCTGCTCTATGTGTACTAATGTACAATTACTATAATAAATGTAAAGTTTACTAATTAAGCAGATGTTATATTACAAAGCGACTGCTCTTTTCTTTTTGCTGCCATAGCAGCTTTATTTATTTAAAAAAAGCTACAATCAGTGTAATTGGTAGAAAAATGTATGATAATTCTATAATTTATATCAAAATAATCATTTATTTCTAAATATTCTTCAGAAAAGCAGAGCTCCAACACAGATGAAATATCCTTTAATAATATAAAGAGACACTAGTTAGCCAATATGGCCTTTATATGGCTCATTTAATTGAGCCAGACCATAAGGTATCTGGAGGGTGTCTTTACAAATATGACCCATTTAGTTAACAAGTTCTGACAACTGAAATATGGATTTGGTTTAATACTGGAAGAATTGCTTAACACCACAGATTCATTCCTTATACTTGTATTTCCACAGAGAGAAAACATATGTTTACTAACTCTCTTAATTTTCCAATACATCTGTTAGTCTTTTACATGTAGATTTTCATTACATTTTCATCTATGAGGTAACTAAAATAAAGTTTACTACTTCACTTAGAGAGAAAAATGTCCATCTAGCTCCAAATCTACTGGCACCAGGGAAATAGAGGGAAAAGTACAAATTATCACATTGATAATGCCAAAGTATTTGAAATAGTATAAGCACATTATTCTGAGAGCATCATGATGTAGGAGCAGAGACCCTGATTCAAGTGATGTATCGTTTACTGAGCTGCTTTTTTTTAGTTTTAATAAAATAACTGTTTTATCTGCTGCAGATCTAGCAGTTCTCTAAATGTTGAGCTCTGAATAACCCCGCCCACACCACTAATTGGCTGCTTTCTGTGTGCACTTTGCATAGGCAGAAAGCTGCCATTAGTGCTGGGGGCAAAGTAATACAAAAGTCATGGGATGAAACTAAATGGGAGGAGACACAGATTAGATATTAGAAAAAACTTTTTGACAGTTAGGGTGATTAATGAGTGGAACAGGCTGCCACGAGAGGTGGTGAGTTCCCCTTCAATGGACATCTTCAAACTGAGGCTGGACAGACATCTGTCTGAGATGATCTAGTGAATCCTGCTTTGAGCAGGGGGTTGGACCAGATGACCCAGGAGGTCCCTTCCAACTCTACCATTCTATGATTCTATGACTACAAGGCAGCAGGTTTACTCATTCTCTAATGATACTCGACGAGCTGTATGCAGAGATTTAGTGAGAATGCAACAATGTATTTACCTAGTTGCTGCTTGCAAATACATTGAAATATTGGTGTTCAGATGAATGAGCCATACATTGTATTTGTATTTCATATCTAATTATGAACCACCTGTTCCGCTTTTTCCATCACAGGAGTCCTGTAAAGTTAGCGGGTGTTCAAATCATGTGGCGTGAAACTTGGTTGTTGTTTTTTTTTTTAAATCCTTCTATGTTGTTGTTTTTATCCATCTAACAGTGTTAGATTTTCTTTCAAGAAAGCGTTCGTCCCACTGAGTGTTTTTAGTTGCAGCCAAATTCATGATCATGGCATGCTGTGGGACTCTAGAGCCGAAATGTTTTAGCATGGGATTCTTCAATTGATATATTTTTCTTTTTTAAATAAATAAAAACTTTGAGTTTGCACAATGGAAACCAGGAAAAAGATATATCTTTGTACCATGTTAGCCAGTGGATAGAAAAATATTAAAATTTGAGAGTTCTCAGTGGTTGATACCTTTTAATGGCTAAATGAAAAGATGGCAATAAATGGCAACCATGGACCAAACCTAAATCATACAACAATAAACTTTCACACTCCTTATCTATGAGCTTTTCCAATATTTACGGCCAGAACTGTTTCTCCCTCTCCCATACTGATATTTCTGCTTCAGGTCACTTGTCTTATCTATTGCATTATTTCTGTGTCCTGTTGTGCATAAATATGTGAATCTTCAGATTTTGTGTTATTCTATGCCTGATGAAGACACCTGAGTAGTCTCAAAATCTTGCTATTTATTATCATCTTAGCCATTAAAAGGTATCAATTAAAAGGGGTCTATATGACAGAAAATACCTAAAAATTACACGATTCAAAAAACTGCGCCACTCAAGGTACTAAAACTACATTCAAGAAGTTTATTAACCCTTCAGGTGTTTCACAGGAATTAATGGAATGTGGAAGGAAAAAATGAACATTTAACTTTTTTTCACAAAAATTTTAATTTAGACCCAACTTTTTCAATTTTCACAAGGGTAACTGGAAAAAAACAGACCTCAAAATTTGTTGTGAAATTTCTCCTGAGCACGCCGATACCCCATATGTGGGGGAAAACCACTGTATGGGTGCACGGCAGGGCTTGAAAGGGAAGGAGCATCATTTGACTTTTTGAGTGTAAAATTTGCTACAATCATTAGGTGACACCATGTTGCGTTTGGAGAGCCCCTGATGTGTCTAAACAGTGGAAACCCCCCACAAGTGACACCATTTTGGAAACTAGACCCCTCAAGGAACTTATCTAGATGCATGGTAAACACCTTGAACCCCAAAATGCTTCACAAAAGTTTATAACGTAGAGCTGTAAAAATACAAAAAATCCAATTTTTCCCACAATGGTTTTTTTAGCCCCAAATTTTGCATTTTCACAAGTGTAACAGGAGAAATTGCACAATAAAATTTGTTGTGCAATTTCTCCTGAGTACGCCGATACCCATATGTGAAGGAAAACTACTGTTTGGGCACACAGCAGGGCTTTGAAGGGAAGGAGAGTTATTTAACTTTTTTAATGCAAAATTTGCTGGAATAATTAGCGAACGCCATGTCGCATTTGGAGAGCCCCTAATGTGCCTAAACAATGGAAACCCCCCACAAGTGACACCATTTTGGAAACTAGACCCCTCAAGGAACTTACCTAGGTGTGTGGTGAGCACCTTGAGCCCCGAAGTGGTTCACAGAAGTTTATAATGTAGAGCTGTAAAAATACAAAAAATCCAATTTTTCCCACAAAAATGTTCTTTTAGCTCCACATTTTTTATTTTCACAAGGGTAACAGGAGAAAATGGACCCCAGAATGTGTTGTGTAGTTTCTCCTGAGCAGGCAGATACCCCTTATGTTGGGGGAAACTATTGTTTGGGCGCACAACAGGGCTCAGAAAGGAAGGAATGATGTTTTGGAATGGAGACTTTGATGGAATGGTCGGCGGGTTTCATGTCACGTTTGGAGAGCACCGATGTGCCTAGGCAAGTGACCCTATTTTGGAAACTAGACCCCTCAAGGAATTTATTTAGATGTGTCTTGAGCCCCTTGAACTCACAGGTGCTTCCCAAAATTTTACAACGTAGATTTGTAAAAATGAATAAAAAAAAATTCCCACAAAATTTGTTTTAGCCCCAAATCTTTTCATTTTCACAAGGATAGCAGAAAAAAATGAACCCCAAAATTTATTGGGCAATTTCTCCAGTGTACACCGATACCACATATGTGGTCGAAAACTACTTTTGAGGCACAGTGTTAAGCTCAGAAGGGAAGAATATTTATTTGGTTATATTTAATATCTATTTATCATTCTGTTTAGATCACTTTGTGATAATTCAGACCTACTGGGTCTATTTGTATGTGTCCACCCATATTTATGATGTTTTATACATTGTATTTATTATGATATACATGTGTTTTTTCTAGGGGATTTTTGTCTTTTTTCATCATGTTTTTACCTATGGTGTCTGTTTGGTGAATCTAATAAAATGTATACCTTTTTCTTGTATATTGATATTTGATCTATATTTTCCATATTTAAGACGTTTGGTGCGTTTTTTGTACCCCTTGTCCTCTTTTTGCTCTCTGAAAATTGCAAACTGCCATTATAGTGCCCAGTACGTTGTAGTGACCAGTATGTTGTAGTGCCCGTACAATGTGCCCAGCTCATGCTTCTGGAGACATTAACCCATAAATTAGGCGGGCACTCATCGGAACAGGAATGGCAAACATGTGGATGCTAACTGCGGTTTTGGCAGTGGTGCTAAGAAGGGAGGGGAGCATTTAGATTTGGGAGCGCAGAATTTGCTAAATTTCTTTTGGGGGGTGAGAAGCCATAGCGCTTTTCCTGGCCTTTGTGCTACCAGTAACATGGAAGCACCCTATATTTCAATTGACAGATGATGGACCTGAGTGGGGACTTGCTTTTTTTTGTGGGTTAATTTTAAGCTTTTGTTAGCATTTTACATAACATTTTGGATCACATTTATCCAACGCACTATGCTGAGCACTTATATCGGGGTTTCCATCTAAATCTCCAAGTGATTTGATTCAGATGAAACCCCCGAGGAATCCATTCACTATAATGAGGCAGCAGAGTTACTCTGGACTCTGTCTGGCTTCTGTTCAGCGGTGTCCTTCTTTTCAGAAGTGGACAAAACTGTGGCCAACGGCACTTTTATGTATGCCTAAAAAGACCGACACCGCCGGATCACAGGCCAGACGGCGTCCTCAGTGCCTCCATCTGCCTCATTATAGGGAATCTTCCGCCGGAGGTTCTGTCTGAATCACGTATTTCAGAGATTTACACGTAAACCCCGGTGTAAGCGCTCAGTGTAGAGCGCAGGATAAATATGCCCCGAGTCTTTCTCGATCTTTGGGAGGCAGATTGAACAAATCAATAGCAGGTGAAGAATTGGTTTTATTTATTTTTTAACGCCACTCCTTGTATGGCATAAGTATTTAAACGACTTTGTTCTTAGGGTTTGTGCGATTACAGCGATGCCAGATTTATATCGGGTTTTTTATGTTTGGCTGCTGTCACACTCTAAAAGACACTTTTTATTGTATTAACTAGGTTTTGCTTCGCCATATTTTGAGAGATATAATTTTTGCATGACTGAGTCATGTGATGGCTTGTTTTTTGCACGACGAGTTGACGTTTTTATTGGTACCATTTTCGGGCACATGACATTTTTTGATAGCTTTCTATTTCGATTTTTGGAAGGCAGAGTAAACAAAAACCAGCATTTCAGTAATTGTTTTTGTTTTTTTTATGCTGTTCCGTGTGTGGTATGATTGATAAGTCAGCTTTATTCTTCAGGTCAGTGCGATTACAGCAATATCACATTTATATCATTTTTTATGTTTTGGCACTTTTACACAATAAAAACTATTTTATAGAAAAAATTATTATTTTTGCATCGCTTATTCTGAGAGCTATAACTTTTTTATTTTTCTGCTGATTGAGCTGTTTTGCGGTTTGTTTTCTGGGGGCGACATGACATTTTCAGAGATGCCATATTTTATTACATTCGTATTTTTGATCCTGTTTTATTCCACTTTTTGTTCAGCAGTATGATGAAAAATATTTTTTTTGCCTCGTTTTTTTTTTTTTTTTAACGGTGTTCCCTAGTGGGACAATTTTATAGGTCGTGTCGTTCCGGACGAGGCTATACCAAACATGAGTACTTTTTTTTTCCAGAAAAATATTTATTTATTGGTACAATCTATTTTTATTCTTTTTATTATTATTTAGCGATTTTTAAAAAAAATATTTTTACAATCTTTTTTCACTTTCTTTACTATTTTACTATGTCCCACTATGGGACTTTCACTTTTATCACTCTGATCGCTTATAAAGCATGATCTAACTTAATTTCTCCATCTTCTCCATTGTCTGTGTCCTTTTAAATCAGTGTGTTTAGATGCACCCAAAGACTTGTATGGGTGCTTGTGATCCGATTTGCAGAGTCACTTGCAGCATGCTGAGATTTTTTTCTCATGCTGAATCGTCATGAGAGATAAAAGGATGATCTGCAGTGCCCCATAGTATAACATTGGTCTGAGTGTTATGCAATAAACATCGGATAGCACTCGGCCGATGTATATGCTCGTGTTAGCGAACCCTTAGGCTTGATCACTAGGGAGAAAAGATGATCCTCATTGAGGCTCTGTTTACAGCTCATTTTTGTTAAGCATGGTTATATGTTGGGATAATTTCCAGACATATACAGGGATACAGTGACATACATGGACCATTGACTCTCATTGTAAAACAAAAAGTGTACCGCACTCACTGTAAAGTTCTTCTGCTTTTAATCTACATAGAAATTAGTAGTCGAACTACTGTCTAAAAAGTGAATTAAAAAGGTTCTGTATGACACTAATTTGGCGCATTGGGACTTCTGGACACATCAGAAGTATAAATCAGGGATTAGTCATGATACACAGAGCAATACTGCAAGGTCACTTATGGTTAGCAGTTTTCAGTATTTTTAAATGATTCTAAATGTAGAGATTAATTCACCAACTTAAAATGTTATTTTTTAATACAAACCTTTAATGATGTCCCAAAAAAAGAAATCATGTAAAAATAAGCAAAAAAAAAAAACCCTGGAGTTATACACTTTACTCTCTACAGTATACTTAATACTAAGAAGAATGGTTGAAACAGTTGAAGTGTCATACATCCTTCAGTGATCCATCGGCAACCTAATTCTCTTCTCCACAAATACAGTGGTCCTTATTTGTAGAATAATACTGCTCCCGCTCTCTACCTTCAGTAACAGCCAAATCCCCGGAGGTGTCCTATTATGTGCTATTGAACCCATATGAGTTCTGCTCACTATATACGAAAGTCCCCGGCTCATGAAAGTGTCAGCTCAGTTCATTTCAAGACATACATCTTAACCCACACTGAACACTGCTCGCTTTAATAAACTTTTGCCATGGGAAAAAGGATCCTAATTTATTATTCTGCAATCCATCTAGCTCATCTCTGGTGACCTTAGTGGCCTCATTTCCAGGATTTTAAGTCAAGTAGAAGGAAAGTATGACCTTTATTAAAGTTATGTGTAAGCCCTTATTCTTGTGTTTATTTTCTAATCATGTAATCGTTAACTATTATATGAAAAAAATCGAGATTTTTTTTAAATTATCCAATGCAGCAGAAAGTTCATGCCAAAAGTAGCGAAAAAGAAAAATAATAAAAGGTACAATTGTTATCTGTGAAGATATGCACTGTATATGCGAGCAGCCTATAGATTTAAAATATGGTATCACTGAATGTAGAATATTATTATCAATATTACCAGTAATAAGTACAGAAAATGGCAGATGTAGCAAGAAGTGAATTAAGATGAGGCACTCAAAGTGCAGGACAATTTTCTATATATTTGCCCCCTTTATGTAAAGGCAAACATATTAAGGGGGTATTATGTCCACAAAAAATGTGTCCTTTCCTACTCGGAAAATATGTGATGGTTCATCAGCTGGGATATCACAAAAATGGATAGCAAGAGTCCCTCGTTTGCTTTATCAAAATTTTAAGAGATGAAAGGTGCAAAGGCCAAGCTTACACAAAGCATAGTTCATTGCTGTATATTTGGGAGTGAAAACCCTACATACAGAGAACATGCCGAGAGCCAGAGGTAAAAAGGTACAAAAATATGCTTTATTTAAGTATAAATGGACTGGATATAGTTAAAATGAGTTACACAGTGCTGACGGTGGCATACACAAAAATATACTCAGTGTATATATAAGTGAAAGAGTCCAATTACTTTATGGCACACATTAATCAGATAATAATAAGGGACATCCCAATAATTGCAAATGCAATAGACATAATAAAAGCCAATGTAATGGACAAAAGGTAATGGCAGTAATATATATATAATGAGCTACGGGGACAAAATAAAGGAATGTGATCCAATGCAAACTCAGTGTATATACCACATAGCCATCTCCTGCTGGTGTGATGCCTGCCCTGATATGTGTTTCAGTGCAAAGCCTTCATCCCAACCCAAGACAATGTATTTCCTCCAAAACACGCAGATTTGTATTCTGTTTTTAGTGCATTGATCTTTCTTTCTTACATACAACTTATTTATCCTCTGTTATTTTCCTTGAAAATGTCACGCAAGGTGTGGGAAAGACTTAGTGCAACACAAAGGGAAGAGGGAAAGGGAGCCCAGACTCTAGAGAAAGAGGGGAAAGTGGAGACCTCCTAGGTTAATCTAGCGTTACCCTGTCTCCCCTAACGTCCCTGAATTGGCCCTTAACCAATCGCCGCACGCATACCTTGCCCTGTCTTTTCCTGGCATTTGGCTCAAGCTAGGGAAGGGAGGAGATGAGCACTAGTCGATCTACACTAAACACTATAGACAACAAGGAAGGACAAACAGGGGAAAAGTGCTTAGCTTTAGATGACTCCAGACAAATGCACAAACACGTCCTCAAGCTACAGAGAGGAAAAGTTACTGCTCTTGCTAAGCCTTCACAGCCTTCAGGAATAATGAATATCACTGACACCTCCTTCTAGAACACACCAGGTATTTATACACCCAGGCCAGGGAGTTAAATAGCCAGAGGGAGGTAGCCGCTGGGTACTAGAGACAGCTTCTAAGAAGATGTCTGTAATGCCAAATGTAGAGATCTCCTGCAACCAACTGCAGGGCGACTATCTGTCACCTCTGACACACCCGTGACAGAAATATGTAGACACTTAGACCCTGATGCATCAAAACTGGCGATTTTCTCACCGGTCTTGATGAGGGAGCCAGGTGTGTCTGATAAATGACGTTCGGCGCCTTGCGTCTTGCAACAAATCTTACTCCAGTCAATGAATGGAGAAAGATTTCTGGGTGGAAGGAATGGCCCAGTTCATCATGAGTTAGGTGAGCTGTGATATCATGCCTGCCGCCACGCCAACGTCCCGCCCACAGCTCCATCCATTTTGGAAGAGGTAGGAGAAACTGGCTTGAAAATGCTAAAATTAGCAAACTTTTAGTACATGCTATGTTGGTGTTCTTTGTTTCTACCTTTGATTAAATACATGAGAGATACAGATAGATTCAGAGCTCTGCCTTAGTCTCTATACATTACTGCAGAATGAGGTAACAGTGACTCCATGAGTGAGCTCATTCTGATGGCAGAGTCTGTAACCCTGATGAGAGAATGTGCTCGCCACTGCTCGGTACTCGCCCGAGCATCACTGTGCTCGACAAGCTCGGCACTCGGCAAGTATTTCCGTGTTGCTCAGGCGGGAACTTGGGTCCCTGCCCTGCATGTTTGGCGCTCTTAAGAGAGCTAATGAACATGCAGGAATTGCCTGCCATTCATTGCAATGCCGTAGCCATGTTGGTTGTGTGCATTACAATGATTGGCTGGCCGTACAGCGTCATCAGGTCTATATAAGACCTGGCGCCGCTATACTCGTCACAGTCTACCCCGGAAACAGGCAGAGTAGGGAGAGGTGCTGCTGAGTCAGGGAGAGATTTGCTTGTTTATAGTTAATATAGGTATTCCACAACATATATATATAAATATATACAGTACAGACCAAAAGTTTGGACACACGTTCTCATTTAAAGTTTTTTCTGTATTTTCATGACTATGAAAATTGTACATTCACACTGAAGGCATCAAAACTATGAATTAACACATGTGGAATTATATACTTAACAAAAAAGTGTGAAACAACTGAAAATATGTCTTATATTCTAGGTTCTTCAAAGTAGACACTTTTTGCTTTGATGACTGCTTTGCACACTCTTGGCATTCTCTTGATGAGCTTCAAGAGGTAGTCACCGGAAATGGTTTTCACTTCACAGGTGTGTCCTGTCAGGTTTAATAAGTGGGATTTCTTGCCTTATAAATGGGATTGGGACCATCAGTTGTGTTGTGCAGAAGTCAGGTGGATACACAGCTGATAGTCCTACTGAATAGACTGTTAGAATTTGTATTATGGCAAGAAAAAAGCAGCTAAGTAAAGAAAAACGAGTGGCCATCATTACTTTAAGAAATGAAGGTCAGTCAGTGCGAAAAATTGGGCAAACTTTGAAAGCGTCCCCAAGTGCAGTTGCAAAAACCATCAAGCGCTACAAAGAAACTGGTTCACATGAGGACCGCCCCAGGAAAGGAAGACCAAGAGTCACCTCTGCTTCTGAGGATAAGTTTATCCGAGTCACCAGCCACAGAAATCGCAGGTTAACAGCAGCTCAGATTAGAGACCAGGTCAATGCCACACAGAGTTCTAGCAGCAGACACATCTCTACAACAACTGTTAAGAGGAGACTTTGTGCAGCAGGCCTTCATGGTAAAATAGCTGCTAGGAAACCACTGCTAAGGACAGGCAACAAGCAGAAGAGACTTGTTTGGGCTAAAGAACACAAGGAATGGATATTAGACCAGTGGAAATCTGTACTTTGGTCTGATGAGTCCAAATTTGAGATCTTTGGTTCCAACCACCGTGTCTTTGAGCGACGCAGAAAAGGTAAACGGATGGACTATACATGCCTGGTTCCCACCATGAAGCATGGAGGAGGAGGTGTGATGGTGTGGGGGTGCTTTGCTGGTGACACTGTTGGGGATTTATTCAAAATTGAAGGCATACTGAACCAGCATGGCTACCACAGCATCTTGCAGCGGCATGCTATTCCATCCGGTTTGCGCTTAGTTGGACCATCATTTATTTTTCAACAGGACAACGACCCCAAACACACCTCCAGGCTGTGTAAGGGCTATTTGACCAAGAAGGAGAGTGATGGGGTGCCAAGAGTGTGCAAAGCAGTCATCAAAGCAAAAGGTGGCTACTTTGAAGAACCTAGAATATAAGACATATTTTCAGTTGTTTCACACTTTTTTGTTAAGTATATAATTCCACATGTGTTAATTCATAGTTTTGATGCCTTCAGTGTGAATGTACAATTTTCATAGTCATGAAAATACAGAAAAATCTTTAAATGAGAAGGTGTGTCCAAACTTTTGGTCTGTACTGTACTTAGAACACTAGTGAGAGAGAAAAGTAAGATGGTTGCTAAAATCCTCCAATCTTAATGGATAGGTATTCCACGAAAATCAGCATGTGTGAAGCAAAAGAAATGGATCACAGATGCGCTGCCAGTGAAATGCCAAAGGTCCAAATGATCATTAGGTTCCAAAACAGTTTTAAGAGTCAATTTCCCTCTTCATCAGGACCATTAACATGAATGAGTAAACACCAAACTTACTTGAGATGGTTTGAGATAAGATGGACCACTGAGGGAAGGCAGAACAGCCAACAAGTGCTCAGCATCTCTGGGAACTTCTTCACCACTGTTGGAAAGTCATTCCAGGTGAGAGAATTCCAAGGGGGTGTAAACAGTCATCAGATTAAAAGGGGGGTACTTTGAGGAATCTGAGATTTCACACATATTCTGGTTTGAGTCACACGTGTTTCTTTGCTGCTTGTTTCCATGTGTGTCCCTTTATGGCTTTGCTGCCTTCAGTCTGAATCTACAATGTGAACATTTAAATAAGAACCAAGTAAGCTATTGCATCAACAGTTGTGTCCAAGCTTTAACCAGTACTGTATATATAATTGTACCAGATATACCCACACCCTCCGCATAACAGAGGTTAAACTTAAGTACAAACATCATACACATAAAAAAGCTGTACAGACTATGCGAAGGTCCTATAATAGGAACTACGATATAATATAACTACAAACTAGAAATGAGAAAAGAAATTTGACTTGAATAGAATCTTACAAAAAATCCACATTTGCCAAAATGCAGATTTTTTGTCATTTGCTTCTACGTGGATTCAGCAAGATGGCAGCCACTGGCCACCATCATGAACTATAAAAGGTCATCAAAAGGTTAAAAAATTAAAAAAATCCTTATAGTCACCTTTCTGCTAGCCTCATCGGCTCCTCTGCTCCTTACCGCCACCCATTCATTCTTTACTGCATCTTCTGATCTCTTGCAGATTGCACTGGAATCCTCGACACTTCTGGCTTTCTTGAGGCCTGAGATGTTGCTGTGCATACGCATGGAAGATCATTGCGCACGTGATTACAACGGGAGTAGCGGGGAATGAGAAAATGCAGAGGGGACAGACAGGTGAGTATAAGGATTATTACGTTTATATTATGTTTATTAAGAAAAGGGGAAATCGTATTTTGTCTCATTCACTCATCTCTACTACAAATCTTTCTTACAAATAAAATGAAAGCATATAATAATAATAGATTGCGATTTAGAAAGGTAAGAAAATATAGTCCATATTAGTTTATATTCTTTAGTAGTAGAATGGGTCTTTTCAGAGATTGCTTTAGGATAACATCTTTAACTAAATCGACCTTAGAGGGCCTGAGATTGTGTCCTAAATTCTGAGTCCTGACTACAGATTTTCCTAATTTTTTTATACAGGCAATATGGCCTATTTGTTATCCACCTATTATAGTGGGAACTTGAAAATCTGAAAAGCTGTTGACATCAACACTTATTCAATGTGTACAAGTATGTAAACTTTTCAGACTTTAGTCAACCTTATAGGGAATCTGTCACCCCCTGGGACCTATCAGACCTGTAATATGGGCATACAGGTGATAGATATGTGAATCTATACTTACCTGTATGTCCCATATTAGAGGTTTGCTTGCTTTGAAATACCTTTTTATTAAATTAGTTTTGACAAGCTTCTCGTCGAGGGGGCACGAAGAAATCCCAGCAAATTAACTTAATTTCCATATCCCCCCTCCCCTGCACTTCACAGTGTCCTGTGACGTGCAGTTCCCGGCCGGATCCCGCGCCTGCGCAGTTTATCTTGTACGGAAGACGCGGTAATCCCTGCCGTCTGTGTAGCCTTGTGGAGCAGGAAACTTGTGCACAGGCTCCAGGAAGGCAGCGTGACTCACTTCGGACTATTACCTGACTATGCCTTTGTCTCTCCCTCTGCTTATGCTGTACCCTCCTGGTTTTTGACCTTGGACTCCTTGACCACCCTGACTCGCGGCTTGTCTGTGAGAAGTGACTCAGCGTCACAAGCAGGAGGTTGTTCCTGATTTTAATATTCACTCAGTAGCTTTAGTTATTATATCGGCAAGTTGGGTTTTAAGGAATCAAAAACAAACTAAGTTTGCAAATGTTCATGGTTAGAACTAACTTTACTTTGTCTATTGAAGCTTTTATACATACTTTTTAATATACCAATGTACTTATGTAAATGTCTGTATGGATTTGGTCACAATCATACATTTTCTCTTTTCTATAAAAGCATCTTCATTGTTAAGAATCCCAACTCCGAACTTTCTGCTTCCTCTCTGTCAAAACTAAATTCTTGTAACTTGGATTCTTTTTTTGCTCTACATTTACAGAATTTATCCTTCTAAAGATTTTTTTTAACTATATATTCTTTCCCTCAGTAGGCCTGTGTTCTGTTCTCAGCTCTCGGATATGTACATGCTTGGAATAATTAATTTCCTTCCTCAAGTTTCCAGTGATGTAAATAACTTTTTTTTCCTCTCTCCAGCCCCTACAAGATACAGCAAGTGAACAAAGTCTCCAGGTGAAGGCTTGCTTGGTAGAAGAGACCAATCATAGATGACAAGTAGTAAGCAGAAGCAGAAGTCAGCAGACATATGTAATATAAAAGTAGAGAATATGTGCAAATATATTTATATAAACAACATGGCCGGCCATATTTCTAAACCAGAGTTTACATTAGTGCTGCTGTGATGACAAACTGAATATCGTCCTAAGTGTCTTCAAATAGTGACATGCCATGGCTTCATCCGCTATCATCATAGGAATTGCCATAAGAAGAGATGAATATTTACACACCAATATACAAGCAAATGTTCTCCTAGAGAGTTTGACTTTATGCAATTTTCTTGCTCCATATTAAATCAAATTCAGGACTCTATTTTTCTCCTTCAACCTTTATTTCCCCCAAGAATGGAGAGAGACTGCAAACTGCAGACAAAGCAATGCTTTGTTTGTAAGATTTATTTTCAATGTGCCTCTCCAGTTTATCTCGATTCTTCCCCACCCAACGTCATGGCTCAAGCAAAAAGGCTAAACTTTCCTGACAGTGTGTCACCAGTGGTTTACAAAAAAAAATTATTATTATTTTTTTTTTTTTTAGCAAACACTCCAAACTTAAGTTCTCAACTTCTCACACATTTCCCATGATGGAAAGTTTAATATTAAAAACCAATCCAGAAGGGGGTAAAACCCATTTGTTAATATTTTCAAGCTAGATATTGTAAGTAAATATAAAGGTTTAGGAAACAAACCACAAAAGTTTCTCCACGAGACCTGGATGGAAATCCAAAAACGTCTTCATCTGAATACATTGCACTGAAACGTCTAACATAAGCTAGAAATGCACAAATGAAATTTCCATTGACAATTTGCATAAGAAACCCTCATGGCCGTCTAGAGGTCATAAAACTACAATAAAGAAAACAAATAATAGATCATATTTTAATTAGTGAGCAGATGACCCAAAACATTATCAGTTCCCTAGCTAGCAGCCATTAAAACATGAGTGCTTTCTGGAGTAATGTTCTCATTGCCTTTATACTTTGCATTAGATAACCTGCACTGGCATCACACAATATCTGTGCTGCTGACCTATTATAACTATAGTCTGGCTGTTGGGACTAATTGTATTGCTAAGGAGAATAATCTTAAAGGGTATAGAGAAGTGCAATACCATTACATTAAGCAGCATGATCATTTACACAAATAGCTGCATGAACAGTTTTCTCCATTGCAGCAACAACTCTATTAATCAGTTTGGAAAGTCCTTTTAATTTGCCATCAACATAACTAAAAAAAAACCACAAAAGAGCAACTAGATACAACAACAAACAGTCTATTAATTGTGATGCAATGGAACGGTAATATCAAATAAAGGGTGGACCACGGAGGACATCGGTCTGAGAGCTGGGGAGCTGCGCAATTGAAGCGTATCATTGTAGTCTTCATTTTATTTTGCATATCTTCAGCATCAAATATTAGAGAGCAAAAAGGTAACAAGTTCTTTCCCAGGGAGATTACTTAGTGCACACAGCAACTGCAGTATTGTCTTCGCAAGTATTGAGGGAGATTTACAGCTGGTGCAGAAGATGCCATGGAAACATGGGGTCTGTTTTCACCGGACTTAATAAAATTTATGAAGATTTCCTGCCAACAATTGTCTGTTCTGCTGACATCTTCAAAGCAAGACTGATTTGCCGAGCCTCCTGAGATTGGCAGTACAAAACTGATAATTATATTAAATATACATAGACAATAAAATGTGTGTTTACATAACTATGGCCATAAATATCTAACTGAGCAGCCATTGTTCTCAAACCCCTTTTAAGCAGCCCTTAGAGGAATCCACTTCTAATGACATGATGGTTTAAAAGATGTTGCTCCGTCTTGTTCCATATTTAATTAACTTTCCTTTTTTAAACTTGCTATGTCTCTCAGACAATAACAAATATGTCTAGAAAAAAAAGTGGGTTGAAAGCACAAACGAGACCTCGTCATGCTTAGCTTTCTACACAGGAGAGGCGGCATGCTTGGGTGATTGGTTGACCTGGGACTATTTAACGCCCTATGGGCATTTTCTAGTCTTTCATAGTTGACTGGCGTAATGTAGAGGGAAAAAAAAGAGCAAGAAATTAATTTAAAAAAAAGTAAAAACGAGCATTGAATTTCTAACGCTTCATTGCTCTGCATTTGTGTCTTCACAAATTCAGTTGAACAAACATTGTAAAGAGAATGGTACATTTACCACTAAAAGGTAAAACCCCCTCTGAACATAGAATTGGGCAGTAGGGTGTGAATGAATTCATTAAAGAGGATTAGGGACATGTTAGTGACTTTCTGAACAGGTTCATTTAAAGGAGCAGTTCCATATGTCAGAGACAAGGAAAGGAGCTGCAAAATGTGATGGAAATGTCAGCGACAAGTCTATGGAAGGCAACAACGTGAATGTGTTAACTATAAATGCAATTTAATTAATGTCAGAGAGGTGTTAATAGGACATGAATAAGAGAGCTAATTACATCATGGAAATATATCATCAGAGATATTAGAGCATTGTTTAATGTAATCATGTTCTAATAAATATATGGCCCCCACAAAATACTCTGCACCTATAAATCTAAAAGAATGTTTTAAGAATTATATTTGAGAAGATACTATATATCTAGTATGTAGAGCCGAAATAAGGATTTTCGTTCAAAAGACTCATTTGGGGCAAAAGATTTTATTCTAAGCCTAGTTCTAAATGACTTTGCCTTGACCAAACCAGAACGGTCGTTGGTGCCCATCACGGAGGATTTGTGACCACCTAGACCTATGCCATGCCACAGAGCCTACTTGATTTTTGCAGATGAGAATGATCAGATGTCATGAACACAAACATTTTGCCACTTGATACATATTAAGTGCTGCTATGATCCATGTAAAATTTCGATTTGTACGTCCAGCCATGGATTATATGAGGGGTAATGTGAGATGCCTTCTTAAGAAACAGTATCCCTTTTTTTTTCATGGGCCATGTCTGGAGTTTTGGGCAACTGAATGGGGCCTTGCAACAATACCATCCAGAGCCAATGGACAAGAGTGGAGCTATTTTTTACAATAAGCAACTGTGGTTTTCTAAACTCATGCAACCACTTTTTACTCCCTGCTGACATGTTGACTTGTTCGAAACATGCAGATCCCACTCCATACATTGCAGATGTCGGCTGTGTTTTACAGGTAATACCGGCCTCCAATTACTGCAATCAGAGGTGACTCAGGTCGCAACAGTTTAACCTTTTAGATGCCAATGCAAATAGAGACGAATGGGAGGTTGTGAATGGGTTGTCCTGTCAACCAAGATCTGATAATTATCAGCCATGCTAATATTACTACTAAGCACTGACACAGGCAGGGCTTCATAGAAGAATGCTAGCAGGGTCATTAGTACTAAGGGTATCTGCTCACGTTGCGTTTTTGTGGTGTTTTTCCGCACAGATTTGGTGCACAAAATATGCAGAGTATTGCAGTATGAGCAAAGTTGCTACTTTTTAACTTACATATTTGTAGCAAATTCAAATCTGTCGCATGTCAATTCTTTCAGCGCTTTTGCAGCAGATTTCACCCATACTAATAAGTGGGGAAACATATGCAACAAAAACTCATCTAAAAATGTGACAAACGCAATAAAAACACTGCAAAAAAGCAGCAAAATGTGCTTATTTTACACAGTTTTTTTCCTGCAAACACATCAGGATTTGCAGCAGAATTTTACATAGCCTAAGATTAATTTCTAAGAGCAGGCGATATGACATTTTCATTTGTTACACTGTATGGGAAAAATGTTATCCATGACACACTCGCTCCATTTTGAATAATGTGGATATACGGTATTTTCACTGAAGGATCACAATAATCTTGTTCAGAAAAAAGGGGAAAGACTGTAAAGGCATTATCACATGGCCATCATAACGGGGACCTCTCTTGTGACCCCCTTTACTAGTTATCACATAGAGCTGTTATTCTGGTGGACATCGTTATGTACAGAACTACATGGTAACCCATTTCTTTGACTACAGATCATGTAATTCTTCATTTTCCCTGTAGTGACCGTGAATGGTTCGGGGAGACCTTCCATTTAGCGTCTTTTTGACAAAAGTTATTTTCTTGTTCAACTCCCTTTTATCCTCTAGCCTTACTGTCTCTATAATCTACATAAGTTAAGACCATCTGAATATATAACTTAGCTATTTTACTTTCAAGCCATCTACAAAATCATTAATGTCTTGATTGAAAAGGAAGTGATCCAATATTGATCCTTGTGGTATGAAGCTAACAGCTGTATCTAAGAATAAATATGTTCAATAAATAATTACCTCTGGTATCTGCTCATCATCAGCGAGCTGCATCCCTTCAGTTTTAGAAGATAGACACACATTTACTAGCTATGTGCCTGTGTAGTGTGGTTCACCTGCAAACTCCTGTCTTAAGATTTCTATTACTCTAGTCGTCTGTTAAATAATAGACAGCCTTAAGGCCCACATACACATTAGACTTATGTTGGCCGAACCCACCGATATTGAAATTGGTTTGTTTGACAGGCTAATGTGTATGGAGGCCCCGAACAGATGATTGTCCGTGAAGTTAAAGGGAATCTGTCATGTCCTCAAACACTATTAACCTGCCAACATAGGGTTAATCTGCAGGTTAATGGCATTACAAACCTGTCCTGCGCTTTACTAAAGGTGCGGCTACTGGGAGAAAACAAACTTTATTCCTTTATTCCTCCTGTGAGCCACTGGCTTTCAGTCATAGAGCTGCTGTGGGCTATGGCAGCTCACAGGAGGAATAAAGTTAATTTTCTCCCAGGAGCTGCACCTTCAGTAAAGCAGCAAGATAGCTTTGTAATGCTATTAACCTGCAGATTAACCCTATATCTGCAAGTCAATAGCATTTGGGGACATGATAGGCTCCTTTTAAGGATCCAGTATGTCCAATTTCTGACTGCCAATCTTTTGTTCTCCCTGAGACAAGCCGCCATCAGAAATGTCTAGGAGTGACTCTCTCACAGAGAACACAAGAGTGCTCCTGTGTATGGGACAGTCGGGTGAGACAGTTGCCAGTCGAGCGATTGGCCGAACGATGGCTTGGCACACGGCTGTGTGCCTTTATTATTTAGGATATAGAAAAAGCAGGGAAAAGATATTGTGGAGGAGTTTTGAATCAAGTCAATTCTTGGGCAACTCTAATTCCCATGTCAAACCACATCTCATAGTTACATTTCATGTAAAACTAAGAGAGTATAAATAATATTTACTAATTACTATAAAAATGATTAAGTAGAAAATAAAATAAAACAGAGACAAGTCCAGAATAATGTAAGGTACTGTATGAAAAATGATCATACTTTTTTCTAAAAGTGTTCATATTTATATTAGGGTACAGAAAAAGACCACGTTTCCGTCTGGAAAGACAGATACTTAAAAAAAAACAACCTCAAATGGAGTTCATTTGAACTTTGTTCATTCATTACAGCCTATGGCCCTGTTTCAGGTTTGTCTGACACCTGTTTATAGGTGAACCCCCAAACACTTTGGAGAAAGGCAGTGTGAACAGGGCCTGAGGGACAGTACTAGTGCACTTGACATCTTTCTCTTTGTCCTAGTTGCGTGTTTCTCCGCACTAAACCACTAAGGTTGGTTGTAACTAGTGTTGAGCGATACCTTCCGATATCGAGAAATATCGGATCGGATTGGATCGGACCGATACCGAAAAAGTATCAGATATCGCCGATTCCGATACCGGAAACCAATGCAAGTCAATGGGACAGAAATATCGGAATGAAAATAAACCCTTTCTTTCCTTGTAGGTTAATTCTACATGAAGGAAAACAACTAAGAATAATGTAGAATGTATTGGGGGAGGTGGGGGAGACAATAAAGGCATAGAGGTTTAGCACAATCAAATGGAATAGCAGGAATTAATATTTTTTTTAAGACGTTCTGAGTTCCGGAAATATTGACTATGTTAAGTATTTTTATATTTTGTCAGATATTTATGTTTCACTACTTCCATGCTCTTCACCTTCTTTTTTACTTCTCCCACACTTTCTCCTTCATCATCCTCAGCATCTTTTTCATCCTCTTCTTCTTCACCTTCTTCATCTTCTTCTTCTTCACCTTCTTCGTATTATTCTTTTTTTTTACATTCTTCATATTCTACTTCTTCATCTTCTTCATATTCTTCTTCTTCATCATATTCTTATTTGTGACAGGCATTCCTGTAGTTGCTATCTATAAAAGGTTGGACATTACACCTTTCGTTCTGCCCGTCACAAAAGATTTACAACAGGATTTGTCCGCGTTCAGTTTGGCCTGCAGCAGCAGGTCTTTTCCAGGGGCACCACGAGGAGGAACGGACTCACCCCCATACACTGCTTAGTCATCTTCTGCTTATAATTTAGATATTATCTTTTGCTCTGATTTTTAGTCTTATGCTTAATGTTCTTCCGCTTTTTGTTCTGCAGCTTCTTGTATTTCTGCTTCTTGGTTTTCTGTCTCTTGTTCTTCTGTATCTTGGTGCTTGTCTTCTCTTCTTTGTCCTCTTGGTCAACTTCTTCAGGGTCATCTTCTTGGTCTTCTTCGGGGTGGTCTTCAGGGTCGTCGTCTTCGGGGGTCCTCGTCTTCGGGGTCCTCGTCTTCTTCGGGTTGGTCTTCTGGGTCCTCGTCTTCGGGGTCCTCGTCTTCTTCGGGGTGGTCTTCAGGGTCCTCATCTTCTTCGGGGTGGTCTTCAGGGTCCTCGTCTTCTTCGGGGTGGTCTTCATGGTCCTCGTCTTCTTCGGGGTGGTCTTCAGGGTCCTCGTCTTCAGGGTCGTTGTCTTCGGGGTCCTCGTCTTCTTAGGGTTGGTCTTCAGGGTCCTCGTCTTCAGGGTCCTCGTCAGGGAGATCCAGAGTGATTACCAAGAACCATTTCAAAAAGCTTGAACTTGGAAATGTAGCAGAAGGTACAAGAAAGCTGAGGAACTACCGAGAACCAGCTGACGGTACTGGAACCCGGATGGGTAGCAGAAGGTACAAGAGCCAATGGAACTGCCGAAGACCAGCTGACGGTACTGGAACTCGGTTACTAAGCAGGAGGTACCTGTGCCAGAAAGCACTACCAAGGACCAGCAGACATTGGTGGAACTTGGATACTGAGAAGGAGGCACCTAATCCAAAGGCACTGCCAAGAACCAGCTGACGGTACTGGAACCCGGATGGGTAGCAGAAGGTACCCATGTAAAAAAAAGTTCAAGGCCGCGAGCCGGCTGCAGTTACCAAAACCCACAGTCCTACAGGGGGTGCTTGTCCTATTGGCACTATGGAACCAGCTTTCATTGCCTGATCCCGCAGCCCACATAGGAGTCACCTAAACTGCAGGCACCATAGAGTCGGCTAACCCGACCGCAACACGACAGGACAACGCATTGGAGGCAAAGTGACGTTGACACTACCTGGAAACAGCTGGCGTGCTGGAACCAGGCTGGGCAGGAGGGAGTACCCGTGCCAAAGACACTGCCGAGAACCAGCTGACGGTACTGGAACCCGGATGGGTAGTAGAAGGTACAAGAGCCAATGGAATTGCCGAAGACCAGCTGACGGTACTGGAACTCGGTTACTAAGCAGGAGGTACCTGTGCCAGAAAGCACTACCAAGGACCATCAGACGTTGGTGGAACTTGGATACCGAGAAGGAGGCACCTAATCGAAAGGCACTGCCGAGAACCAGCTGACGGTACTGGAACCCGGATGGGTAGCAGAAGGTACCCATGTAAAAAAAAGTTCAAGGCCGTGAGCCGGCCGCAGTTACCAAAACCCACAGTCCTACAGGGGGTGCTTGTCCTATTGGCACTATGGAACCAGCCTTCATTGCCTGATCCCGCAGCCCACATAGGAGTCACCTAAACTGCAGGCACCATAGAGTCGGCTAACCCGACCGCAACACGACAGGACAACGCATTGGAGGCAAAGTGACGTTGACACTACCCGGAAACAGCTGGTGTGCTGGAACCAGGCTGGGCAGGAGGGAGTACCCGTGCCAAAGTCACTGCCGAGAACCAGCTGACGGTACTGGAACCCAGATGGGTAGTAGAAGGTACAAGAGCAAATGGAACTACCGAGGACCAGCTGACGGTACTGGAACCCGGATGGGTAGCAGAAGGTACAAGAGCCAATGGAAATGCCGAAGACCAGCTGACGGTACTGGAACTCGGTTACTAAGCAGGAGGTACCTGTGCCAGAAAGCACTACCAAGGACCAGCAGACGTTGGTGGAACTTGGATACCGAGAAGGAGGCACCTAATCCAAAGGCACTGCCGAGAACCAGCTGACGGTACTGGAACCCGGATGGGTAGCAGAAGGTACCCATGTAAAAAAAAGTTCAAGGCCGCGAGCCGGCCGCAGTTACCAAAACCCACAGTCCTACAGGGGGTGCTTGTCCTATTGGCACTATGGAACCAGCCTTCATTGCCTGATCCCGCAGCCCACATAGGAGTCACCTAAACTGCAGGCACCATAGAGTCGGCTAACCCGACCGCAACACGATAGGACAACGCATTGGAGGCAAAGTGACGTTGACACTACCCGGAAACAGCTGGCGTGCTGGAACCAGGCTGGGCAGGAGGGAGTACCCGTGCCAAAGTCACTGCCGAGAACGAGCTGACGGTACTGGAACCCGGATGGGTAGTAGAAGGTACAAGAGCAAATTGAACTACCGAGGACCAGCTGACGGTACTGGAACCCGGATGGGTAGCAGAAGGTACAAGAGCCAATGGAACTGCCGAAGACCAGCTGACGGTACTGGAACTCGGTTACTAAGCAGGAGGTACCTGTGCCAGAAGGCACTACCAAGAACCAGCAGACGTTGGTGGAACTTGGATACCGAGAAGGAGGCACCTAATCCAAAGGCACTGCCGAGAACCAGCTGACGGTACTGGAACCCGGATGGGTAGTAGAAGGTACAAGAGCAAATGGAACTACCGAGAACCAGCTGGCGGTGCTGGAACCCAGGGTAAATACTAAAAACAAAGTGGAGCCAGAGGTGTAATTGGAGCAAGTTTTAAATCAGTAGTGCAGTGGATGTGGACAAAGCAGGAGAATTTGCCGGACACACAGCAGGGGAACAGCTGACGTTACTGAACCCCAATAACACTGGAGCAAGCGTTGACTGTGCAGATGGCACTTCTGAGCAGCAACTAGCGGTATTGGAGCCCAGGGTAAATACTAAAAACAGAGGAGCCAGAGGTGTATTTGGAGGAGGTTTTAAATCAGTAGTACAGTGGATGTGGACAAAGCAGGAGAAATTGCCGTCCGCACAGCAGGGGAACAGCTGACGTTACCGAACCCCAATAACACGGCAGCAAGTGTTGACTGTGCAGACGGCACTTCCGAGCACCAACTGGCGGTGTTGGAGCTCAGGGATAATACTGAAAACAGAGGAGCCAGAGGTGTATTTGGAGGAGGTTTTAAATCAGTAGTACAGTGGATGTGGACAGAGCAGGAGAAATTGCCGTCCGCACAGCAGGGGAACAGCTGACGTTACTGAACCCCAATAACACGGCAGCAAGTGTTGACTGTGCAGACGGCACTTCCGAGCACCAACTGGCGGTGTTGGAGCTCAGGGATAATACTGAAAACAGAGGAGCCAGAGGTGTAATTGGAGCAACTTTAAAATCTGTAGTAGTGAGAATGTGGACAGAGCAGGAGAAATTGCCGTCCGCACAGCAGGGGAACAGCTGACGTTACTGAACCCCAATGACACGGCAGCAAGTGTTGACTGTGCAGACGGCACTTCCGAGCGCCAACTGGCGGTGTTGGAGCTCAGGGATAATACTGAAAACAGAGGAGCCAGACGTGTAATTGGAGCAACTCTAAAATCTGTAGTAGTGAGAATGTGGACAGAGCAGGAGAAATTGCCGTCCGCACAGCAGGGGAACAGCTGACGTTACTGAACCCCAATGACACGGCAGCAAGTGTTGACTGTGCAGACGGCACTTCCGAGCGCCAACTGGCGGTGTTGGAGCTCAGGGATAATACTGAAAACAGAGGAGCCAGAGGTGTAATTGGAGCAACTTTAAAATCTGTAGTAGTGAGAATGTGGACAGAGCAGGAGAAATTGCCGTCCGCACAGCCGGGGAACAGCTGACGTTACTGAACCCCAACGACACGGCAGCAAGTGTTGACTGTGCAGACGGCACTTCCGAGCGCCAACTGGCGGTGTTGGAGCTCAGGGATTACAGTTCAGGTGGTAGAAACATGAACAGAACAGGAGACCTGGATACTTTTGCCAACAATTATTTATTCTGGAAGAGGACTGGCAAATTCATGAGAGATCCAGACCTTGTTCATTTTGAGAAAAGTAAGCCGGTCAACGTTATCGGAGGATAGTCGCATGCGACGGTCTGTTAGTACACCACCTGCGGCACTAAAGACGCGTTTCGATAATACACTAGCAGCAGGGCAAGCTAGCACCTCCAATGCATACTGACTTAGCTCTGGCCATGTATCTAGCTTACAGACCCAAAACTTGAAGGGAGAAGAGCCGTCTGGGAGTACACTAAGAGGGCAAGACATGTAGTCTGTCACCATCTGACGGAAACGTTGCCTCCTGCTGACTGGAGCCGTCTGTGATGGTGTAGACATTTGTGGCGGCGGGGACACAAAACTTTGCCACATTTCGGCCATACTGGTCTTGCCTTGTGCTGAGGCGCTGCTTCTGCTCCCTCTTTGTGCAGAGCTTCCTCCACTGCCTCGACGCACTGAGCTGCTTTGTAAAGCACTAGCAGCACTGCTCTCGGTTGGAATGGAGAACATGATGGAATGCACCAGTGCGTCTTGGTACTCCCGCATTTTACGCTCCCGGTTCAACGGTGTTATGAGGCTTTGTAAGTTGTCCCGGTAGCGAGGATCTAGGAGGGTGGACACCCAATAATCAGCCGTGTTGAGAATGTGGGCGATGCGGCGGTCGTTTCTCAGGCACTGCAGCATGAAATCAACCATGTGCTGCAGATTGCCAACTGGCCAAGAAACGCTGTCCCCTGCTTGAGGCGTGATCTCTGCCTGCTCTGCATCACCCCACCCTCGCTCTAGATACTGACTACTAGAGCATTGTGTACCTCCCTCCTCTGGACAGATGTCTTCCTCATCCATTGACTCCTCCTCATCCTCCTCACAAAGTGTCCCCTGCCTAGGCCTTTGTGAGGAACCACGTTGCGCAGACTGTAGAGAAGCAGATGGCATTTGTGACTCCTCATCCTCCACCTCTTCCAAAACCTCGTCCCTTAGTGCTTGCAGTGTTTTTTCAAGCAGGCAGATAAGGGGGATAGTCATGCTGACTAGTGCATCATCTGCACTCGCCATCCGCGTGGAATAATCGAAGGTTTTGGTCAAACCATGGGAGATGTTGCTACAATCACGTGTTAATATGGAGGATACACAGATTAGATTTATCACCAGGTTTAACAATCAATGGAATGAAGTGGGTAGTCTATTTCGGAAACATTGGAATATACTAAAGACGGACAGTCGTCTTTCTGGTATTTTACCAGAAAGACCGCTGTTGACGGCCAGACGCGCCCCAAATTTAAGGGATAAACTCATGCATAGTCACTACACACGCCCCAGTTATAGTACCTCGGGCGGTAGTAAATTTAAGGGCTCATTCCCTTGTGGCGATTGTTCTGCTTGTCCATTTCTCTCATCTGGTAAAACTTTCACCAATCCGACTGACAACCATCAATACCCTCTGAGGGACTTTATCAACTGTAGGTCCATTAATGTTGTATATGCATTGACCTGTCCCTGTCCGAAGGTTTACGTTGGTCAAACGTCGCAGGAACTCCGCAGACGGGTACAGCAACATGTCTCTAACATTCATCTTGCTGAACAGGACTTAAAGAAGGGCAGAGCCATCTCTTCGGTGGCTCTGCACTTCCTCCAATGCCATTCTGGTAGCCCAAAAAAATTGCGAGTTATGGGCCTCCAGAAAATGAGGCCCAATCCACGCAATTCGGATCACACCAAGGATCTATTGAGATCTGAATCTAGGTGGATCTTTGTTCTTGATACAGTGGCCCCTAGGGGCATAAATGAGGACTTTTCATTCACTGGTTACTTGGCTTAAACTCCCATGGTATCCTTGCTATTGGAATCCCGTCCTAGATTGAAGGCTCCCTGGTTCAATTTTTCAATTTTTCCTTTTCATTCTTTCATCTCCTCTCGTGTGACTGGCTTGTGCATCTCCTCCATCCCACAACAAGTTAATCTCCGGCATTCTAATTATTTTAAGTGCCAGGTTCTGTGTTTATATTTGTACGTGCATCTATATACATGGCCATTGGGCTTTTTTAGCCACCTTTGTAGTGGCTTGCAAATTGTACATGACTGTTGATTGTTTTATGTCTGTTTGTGGGTGGTCTGTCCAGCAAGTCTTTTATGTTTTATGTTTATGTTTGTATTGTATTATTGGTCACATCTTCATGCACATTTGGTGACTTTCTGACTCCAATCACTTTTTACATTCTGCTCTTAGCCTGGCCAGGCACTTATTTTTTAATCAATGCTAGCTCTCTTCCCTTTATACCGGTAACTTTTTGTAGCGGATGCGCTACTCCCGGGGGTATTCTTTTGTGTTCCATCCTCCCCTGGAATGCCAGCTTCTTTTCCATTGTGACCGCCCCAAGGGACTATATCCCTCATGATTCTTGAGGGGGCGGTTCTTAAACCGGATGTGATCCTTTGCCTAGTTCCGGTTGCGTTCCACCATGGCGTCTGGGTGGAACGCATGAGAGACAGGAGGAGGGCGGGCGGATCGCCGACCGGATATGACGTCTTATTTAGTTCCGGTTGCGTTCCACCACAGCACTTGGGTGACGCACATTGGAGACAGGAAGTGACCGTCTGACTTGCCACGATGCTGGAGAGACTTAGTGAGGGCATTAATATTCACCTGAAGGGAATCACACTAAATTGGATAGACTATTTAATGTACACATGTGTCCACTGACAACATACCCCTGATGAAGCTGCGGTCTAGCAGCGCAACGCGTAGGGTCTCTGGTGCCAACAGGTAACTATGTCATTTTGTTATTTTTTGATTTATCCCTTGACCACTTAGGAGCGCCCGTTCTGCCACACATGATTGAACTCGTAATTCCATGTCGTATACTGCGTGGAATGACATGTTTTGGTAGATGCTGATACTATACGGGCCCCTAGTGCTAGCAGGTTACTACTCCCACTCATTCCTTGATTTATTATGATGTATGGTCTGACTACCTGGGTGTACCTGGTCTATCACTTATGTTTGGTTTAGTTGTGCTGTGCTACTCTTTACCAGGGTGACATAGCTTGGTCAAAACCATTTTTGTATTATGAGATATTAAAATGATATATATTATACCTGTGGCTTAAGGGGGATTTATTGCTTTGGAACACTATTATTGTTCTTCCCCGATGAACATTGTTATGCTTTGTTTGTTTTTAAATGTTTTTATTTTCTTGTGTTATCAGTGTGTAATCATGTAATAAAGATTTTTTCATTTTTCTAATATTGGGTGTGCACGGTTGTATATCCTGAGTCTTTTTTCTTCCAAACTATATTATACAATTATATCAGGTTACTGTAGCACCCCGTTATACTCACTATTTTATAGCAGTGCCCACCTTCTTGCAAGGAATAATCGAAGGCACGCAAAACGTGGCAAATGTCCTTCATAGAGGCCCACTCAGTGGTGGTGAAGTGTGAACGGCGCGCACTGCGACTTGTTTGCGCCTGCTGCAGCTGGTACTCCATTACTGCTGCCTGCTGCTCACACAACCTCTCCAACATATGTAACGTTGAATTCCACCTGGTGGGTAGGTCACATATGATGCGATGTTCCGGAAGACGTAATCGGCGCTGCAGAGCTGCAATGCGTGATCTTGCATTGCTGGAACGCCGCAAGTGAGCGCACTCTATGCGGACCTTGTGAAGCAGTGCATCAAGATCCGGATAGTCCCTCAAAAAACTCTGCACAACCAAGTTGAGCACATGTGCCAGACATGGGATGTGAGTGAGGTTGCCTAGGCCCAGAGCTGCCACCAGATTTCGGCCATTGTCACACACTACCATGCCTGGCTGGAGATTCGCTGGCACAAACCACACGTCGCTCTGCTGCTTGATGGCATTCCAGAGCTCCTGCGCTGTGTGGCTTCGATTCCCCAAAGAAATTAATTTTAATACGGCCTGTTGACGTTTGGCCACGGCTGTGCTCATATTGGTCACCATAACAGGTAACCGTTCACGGGTCGATGTGGAGGTAGACCGTGACGGCTCCTGCAGCGCTGATTCAGAGGAACTGGAGTATGAGGAGCAGTCAATGTGTACAGACTGGATTCCTGCAATCCTTGGAGTTGGCAGAACACGTACAGCGCCACTCTCAAGATCTGTACCCGGCTCCACAACATTTACCCAATGGGCAGTGAGGGAAAGGTATCGTCCCTGTCCATGCTTACTGGTCCACGCATCGGTGGTCAGGTGGACCTTGCTACTGACGGCGTTTTGTAGCGCATGTTTAATTTTTCCCTCCACATGATGTTGCAGGGCAGGGACGGCTTGCCTGCTGAAATAAAATCGGCTGGGCACGTTGTATTGTGGGACTGCCAATGCCATAAAGTTACGGAATGTGTCAGTCTTCACCAGCCTGAATGATAGCATTTCAAGGGCCAGTAGTTTAGCAATGCCAGCATTCAGAGCCTGTGCTCGGGGGTGGTTTGCCGAGTATGGGCGCCTTTTCTCCCATGCCTGTGCTAACGATGGCTGTAGACTGGCCTGGGAGTGTGAGGATGACTGGGAAAGTGGTGCTGTGGGTGGAATTACACTGTGTCTCTGTACAACAGTGCCAGAGATTCTTCCATGGCGATCCTGTGAGGAAGCCGAACCAGCTGTGTGTGAGCTGGAGGAAGAGGCTACAACACGAGCTGAAGAGGTGGTAGGTGGCGCTGTAGGTTGGCCTAGGTCTTCAGTGTGTTTTTGTAACTCCACCACGTGCTTGGTCCGCACATGTTTCCACATATTTGTGGTATTGAGGTTGCTGACACTTTTCCCTCTTTTCACCTTCTGATTACACAGCTTGCATTTGACAAAGCAAATGTCATATGCAACTGTGTCAAAAAAGGACCAGGCACTGCAAGTCTTGGGAGCGCCCGCTTTGGATTTTGGAAGAGCCATGCTCCTAATGGGTGCCGAAGTGGAGGCTACAGGCAACCAAGTCTGCCCCCTCCCTCTCCCTCCTTTTTGGGCTGTTCGGGGAATCTCTTCCTCAGAGCTGCTCCCACCACCTTCCTGTCCCTCACGCCATGATGGGTCAAGGACCTCATCATCTACACCACCCTCTTCAAACAACTGCTTCTCCTGGGTAGTCTCGACAGCACAGTACGCACCAGAAAGTGGCACCTGAGTCTCATCATCAGATGCGTACTGAGGTGTGCTGCTGACCATAGGCACTGGCCCACCCGCCTCTTCAGATTCAGAGAGACAAAACGGTTGCGCATCACTGCATACTACCTCTTCTTCAAATTCTCGAATTCTGCTTGGCTGGCCCCCTCTTTCCAAGCCAAGAGATTCAGAGAACAGAAGTAGAGATGGCTCCTGTCCAGGGCTCTCTGACTGCCTGGGCAATTTGGCAGGTGGTGAAGAGACAGATGGGTGCTCTTCAGTGCTCAGGACCTGAGAGGATCTGGAACTAATTGAAGTCGATGCGTTAGCTGCCATCCATCCGACAACGGCTTCAATTTGGTCCTCCCGCAGCAGTGGGGTACGGCTAGCTACTACAAAGCTGCGCATAAAGGACTGTTCCCTGGTAAAACTGGGGGATGCTGAGTCACTGGTGCCCGCAGCAGGCACAGAATCCCCACGTCCTCTCCCTGCAGGCACAGAATCCTCACGTCCTCTCCCTGCAGAAACTCCACGCCCACGCCCACGCTCACGACCACATGCCTTACTCCCTGCCTTCTTCATCTTGGTAGACTGATAAAGATAGGCAGAAAAGTACTAAGGGCTTAGTGTGCTTATTCCTGAACAGCTGCTAACAGGTATAAGAAACACTAATTTTATAAAGTGTGGACTAGACTTTAATATGAGCTAATGTGGCCTACACAACTGTAAAGTGGAGTGTTTGGTGAACTTTATTTAGTTTTTTTTTGTCACAAAAAGACACTGGATGTGCCTAAAGATGTAATAACGATAGTATCACAAACTTTTTGTAGCTATTACAATGTAGGAAGGTAACCTACAATGCAATAGATGAGGCTGCAAAAAATAGGCTAATACTAATCTGGCTGGGGCTGCAGGGCCCAATGCTGCAGAAAGGCTCCTCTAACTACTCCTATATAGTGTGTTTGGAACCAATTTAGCTGAATACGGATGGAACCACCACACTAATAGGAGAAATCAGGAAAAATTATGAATTGGCAAAAAAGGACAATGTATGAGGCAGTGACACACACTGAGTGCACTACAACCAGACGTGGTTGAAGCACACACTACAGGGTGAGCTGCACTCACACACCAGACCTTGCAGACAGCGGTGAACAGTACAGATGAAGAGCACTGTGCACTAGCGCTGCAAGACCAAAAAAATTTCTCTATCTACTCCTATATAGTGTGTTTGGAACCAATTTAGCTGAATACGGATGGAACCACCACACTAATAGGAGATATCAGGAAAAATTATGAATTGGCAAAAAAGGACAATGTATGAGGCAGTGACACACACTGAGTGCACTACAACCAGACGTGGTTGAAGCACACACTACAGGGTGAGCTGCACTCACACACCAGACCTTGCAGACAGGGGTGAACAGTACAGATGCAGAGCACTGTGACTAGCGCTGCAAGACCAAAAAAATTTCTCTATCTACTCCTATATAGTGTGTTTGGAACAAATTTAGCTGAATACGGATGGAACCACCACACTAATAGGAGATATCAGGAAAAATTATGAATTGGCAAAAAAGGACAATGTATGAGGCAGTGACACACACTGAGTGCACTATAACCAGACGTGGCTGAAGCACACACTACAGGGTGAGCTGCACTCACACACAGAGACCTTGCAGAAAGTGGTGAACAGCACAGAGAACTGTGCACTAGCACTGCAAGGCACAGCGATTTATAAAGTAGCTTGGGTAAAGCAGAATAGACCAAATAGGTAGCTAAAACTGTCCCTCAGAACAACAGCATCCTATCCCTAACTGAATTCACAGCAGAGTGAGCTCAAAATGGCGGCGGCGGCTTTTATAGTGCATCATGACATCATTTCAGCAGCCAATCACAGCCATGCCATTAGTTAAGATGCCTACATGCCTAACAGGATGTGCCCACACTTCTTAGGATCCTCACTGGCTGAATAAAATGAAAATGGCTCATTGCATTATGGGAACTTCCGATTCCGGTATACGATATTGCAAAAGTATCGGAATTAAGTATCGGAATTCCGATACCGCGAATATCGGCCGATACCCGATATTTCAGTATCGGAATGCTCAACACTAGTTGTAACACATTACGACATTGTGTACCCACTAGTGATGAGCGAGCACTAAAATGCTCGGGTACTCATTGTTCGGGTCGAGCAAATTGGAATGCTCGAGTGCTCGGACCGAGTAACGAGACCAATGTAAGTCTATGGGAAACTCGAGCATTTTTCCTGCGGCTCCCCCCGGCAGTCTGCAGAGGACCTAAAAATTGCCCACTCGATTGGGAACAGTGCTCAAATGACATGGGATCAGACTGGGGAAGACCCCTGGAAGCATTTCAGACACACAGATCACTGCTGTTAACAATATTGTCAGAGGTATTACGCCACTTTTACGGACTCACAATAAAACATGCAAAACCGAAACCAAAATGGATTTTGCTGGGAAAAATGTTAAGGAACATCCTTTCCAGGGTAATGACTTGCATATAAGGCAAAATAAATATACAAAAACAAAAATGCTCCTCCACACCTTGGGTTATGTTCACACGTAGCGTTTTTGATGCATTTTTGCACTTTTGCATTGCTTTCAACCAAGACAAATGCATTCACTGGGAAATGTCATTTTAACATTTTACAACCTTATCTGGCCATGTGGTGTGTGACACATCATTAGACACATGCATACAGTGCTGAAAAGACATGGGAACAGCATGGGGAAGACCACCGGAAGCATCTCTGACTCCCAGGTCACTGCCTAAAAGTGTACCCATCATAAGTGATCGTTGAGGCATGCGAAGAGACCTCCCGCCATGCACCTGTCATTGAAAAGGCGTTCAATCGGGCATTACGGTCTAAACGACATGATCTACTTTACAAAAATACAGCTAAGACCAATCAGAATAATCATGTGAGATTTATTACACAATATCATTCCCAATTTGCCCGTATGCGTTCTTGCCTTATTAAGGCCTGGCCCATTCTACAAACTGATCCCATTATTTCTAGATTTATACCCCCTTCTCCCAATATTACCATTAGGAGGTCCAGAAATCTTCGAGACCTTTTGGTCCGTAGCCACTATCAACCCACTCGTGGGAGGGCATTTATTGACGGGTCTGGTCCTGCGCCTGGATGCAGGCCGTGTGGCCGCTGCATTGCTTGCCCTAACATTGAACATGCTACCCAATTCTTCAATTCATCTCATACAAGGACATACGATATACGTAAGTCGATTAATTGTATGTCGAGATACGTGATTTACTTTGCCACCTGTCCTTGTGGCCTTATATATGTGGGACTCACCTCCCACCAACTTAAAATTCGTGTTCGTGAGCATGTTCTGGGCATTCAGTCTGCGGCAGGTCACGCGGATGCTTCCACGCTCAGGACCATTCCCCGTCATTTCAAGCTCTATCACAATTGTGACAGTTCTGGGTTGAGAGTTCGGGGTATAGACCTTCTTTTTTTCCACCATTCGTGGTGGTAAAATGAGCCAACGGTTGGCCCAATTGGAGGCCCGTTGGATATGGCAACTAGATACTGTACATCCAAAGGGCCTGAACGAGTCCCTTAGCTTTGTTCCCTTTTTGTGATTGTCTCCTGGTTGTGGTTGTCCTCTCATAAACTCACTGGTGTCGCAATTTATGTGCTATGTGTTACTAACCTGTTCCACATTTTTATTATTTTTTTAGATATTTTTATCTCATCTATTTACGTGGTCAACGCACTATGGTCTCCATTCTAGACTCCTTATTCGGTGCAAACTTCGTACCTGCTGCGCCTTAACTCATGCCTTTTCGGCGGATTCATCTTCTAGTTAATTATGTTAGCTGTCACATAACTGTTGCTGTGATTCTGTATATTATGGCTATGTTGATTTTATCATCCTATTCATTGTATGGTTGCTATGTAAATTTATCTTGGGTAATTTTGTGGGCCATTTTGCCCCAAATATGACAATTCTGTCTGGTTAATGTTATTTACATTGGCTTTTGATATAACATACCTATGCTACTGTTACAATATTTATAAATGCCTGATTGTAATATTTCATTGTCCATACTCATTCAACGATTATGCATCTGCTATTATATATATTTTTGATTTCTCTTTTTCTGAGCTCATCACCTTGTTCTTTAATATATGTGCATATCTAATGTCCTGCTGCATGGTCACCAATTTATTTTCCATTCTTCTGTCTTTTTATCAATTTTGGTTTATCACAGTCATCTTGTTCAGAATGCCCAAGTCCTACATGCTGCCTATCAAGTACAGGCTTTGCTATCTAATATTTCCATATACCTACCTATTTCTTGCTGGGTTGCCTGGCGACCGTGAACGCTTCCACGTCATGTTAGCGATGCGCGCCGCGGCTCTCTGCATCTCTATGTGAGGACCTGCGGGCCAGTCAGCTGACTGTCACGTGGGCATCACATGATGCGGACGCCGCGGCTCACCCCGCCCACTATGACGCATTCAGGTCCTCGGGCACACACACACGTTCCCAGCCGCTGTGCACCATTTGCCATTCATTGGACTGGCTATTTAAGAGGCCTTAGTGCTATATACCCCCATGCCCCTGACGAAGGCCTGCCGAAACGAGCGTAGGGGTGACACTGTAAAGCCCCCCTCTTTCCTCTTTTTACTTACCATCGGTACCTGCAACCTGGGTAACTATAGGCTACTTATTTATACATTTGGTTTTTCATTCCCTATAGTCCCTACTTACCCTTTTCTTGTGTGCTATCAGATATTTGTGAATTGTTCTTTTTGGTGCTGTTACTGATGTATGTATTTGTGGTGTTATCACTATACACCCTTGAATTGTTATTTACATTGGGTTACTGTGGGGGCTCTTTGGTGTCCTTTGTTTTTTAATTACATATGTGGCACTTAGTGCCTTTAAGCTCCTTGATAACTATTTTTGTATATTCTTGATATGTGCGTCAAATAAACTATACTTTTTCTATGCTTATTTGGGGCTTTGTTGTCGCTTGCCTTTTTTTTTCGTATTTTTCCATGTTTCATTGCGATGCCCCTTCTACCTAAATCCTTATGTCTGCATATTAGCACTTCGTGACTGATATTATAATGCGGGCGTTTCTGTGGTATATCTTCTCCATGCACCTGTCATTGCAGACTTGCAACAATCACCATCCATGTCCTTGTCCCAGCGCAGCGTTAAATTGTCCCTACACCATTCCTTGGAATGCAAGCGCAAGTATGCAGCCAGCCACCCACCCACAGGCTGCAATAATATACTGCCAAATTTTTGACAGCTGCTTGCACTTGAAATGTGGCCTTTTAGGCTTGTGGAGGCGGAAGCTTTTCACAACCTCATGGCGGCGGAGGCGGCCGGGTGTCCTTGCTCGGTCCCCAGCCGCCACTATTTCTCCCGATATCGTCTCCGCCTTCCAGAAGCATGGGTCAGAGAACATTACTGCTGGCACTTTTCTGTGGGAATCTGCTTGCCTCCTACCAGCCTGGAATATTTACAGTGAACTATGGTACGGCGCCATGGTATTAGCACTGCCCCCAGTACCAGTAGGGAAGCCATCCACAATTTCCTTTTCAGGAATTCTATTTGGTAGACTGAGTGGCTGCCCAAATACATTAGTTTCTCACAAAGAAGCTGAAGATAGAGTGGCAGCAGGTGCAAGTTTCTCCAGCCTTTTTGATATCAGAGGGTGAACCTTAGCACATTGGCTCAGTGGTTAGCACTGAAGCCTTGCAGCGCTGGGATCCTGGGTTCAAATCCCAGCAAGGACAACATCTGCAAGGATTTTTTATGTTCTCCCTGTGTTTGCATGGGTTTCCACTTCAGTAAAAAAGCAGTCATAGAGTGTCCGGGAACCTTCCCACACACTTTTCTTAGCCAGGACTGCTTCTTGGCAGGGTTGAGCGGTACCACCAGAGAATCCTCGGGTGGGCCCTGACTTCTCCATCAGGAGAGTTCATGATAGCGCAAACGTTGCAGCAGCTATGGGGCTCTTGAGCGAGGGAGAAAGGTGAGCCCTCAGAATCAAATCCTCTGGTGGGCCTAATGTTTTTCAGTTTGAAACTGCTTCTCAGTGGGAGTTGTATTTCACCACAGCCATATTCTTTAGCTCAGTGAAAGGACTGGCATAGAGGGAAATCGTATCTACTCCTGCTGTCATTTCTCTGTCGCAAGCTTCAGCCCATTGTCACACATGACCATGCCTGGCTGTATGTTCAGCGGTGAGAGCCACAGATCAGGCTGCTGTGTTACAGCTTTCAACAACTCTGCAGCGGTGGACGGTTTGTCACCTAAGCATTAAGCATGTTATCTTCAGCACAGCCTGTTGCCGCTTGATCAAGGCAGTGCTGCAGTGCTTTCAGCTTGTGACTGATGTGATCATTTCAGAGATGGAGGCAGAACTGGAGGAGGAGGTGCAGGAGCTGAACAATGTGATTACATTGAGGTTACATTGGCGAGTCTGGCTTTTATACTAAACAAATATCTTACTGTGTTTTTATTTATTTTTTTGTTTTACATTATTTTTTAAGACAAATGCATTCACCAGGAAATGTTATTTTAACATTTTGCAACCTTATCTGGCCATGTGGCGTGTGACACATCATTAGACACATCCTGTTTCATTTATGATGGAGGGATTCTGAAAGTCACAAAGCCTATTTTTATAGGGTCATCAGGAGGCCTTTACTATTCTTAAAGGGCCAACAGTCGGCTATTATTAGAGAGCCATCAGCCGGCTATGCTTTGTTGTTCCCATTATTAACGAGTGGGTCTTCTATACTGTTATTGCGTATGCAGTAACTGCAATGGCTGCCAAAAATTTGGAGGCACTCCAATGCCCCTTGCAAGAGACGTAGAGGTCGGAGGGCATCCTGAAAACAATGTTCTCATTATTAGGAAGTGGGTCTCCTATAGTGTTTGCCTATGCAGTGCAGCAACGGCTTCCAAAATTTTGGAGGAATTCCAATGCCCCTTGCAAGGGACGTAGAGGTCAGAGAGCCTCCTAAAAACAATGTTCCCATTATTAGGAAGTGGATCTCCCATAGTGTTTGCCTATGCAGTGAATCAACGGCTGCCAAAAATTTTGAGGAACTCCAATGCCCCTTGCAAGAGACATATAGGTCAGAGAGACCCCTAAAACAATGTTCCCATTATTAGGAAGTGGGTCTCCCATAGTGTTTGCCTATGCAGTGAAGCAACGGTTGCCAAAAATTTGGAGGAACTCCAATGCCCCTTGCAAGAGATGTAGATATGTTGATATGGTGCATATGGTGGTGATATGGTGGTGGAGAATGAGGATGCGGAGAAGGAGGAGGACAAGAGCAAATAGACAAAATCAGGATGTGTATACCCATGTCTGTGTGAAGACAGAGGTGCATGGGAATAGAGTTAGACCTCCCAAAAAAGACAATGTATTTGAGTTTGTTATGCTGCTATCATTCAGTGGTGTTGAGAAGCCTGGCCCAATCCAGCCCTTGTTCATTTTTATAAGAGTCAGTCTGTCATCATTTTCAGTTGACAGGCGGATGCACCTATCGGTTATAATTCCACCGGCGGCACTATAAACCCGCTCTGACAAGACACTAGCGGCAGGGCCAGGACTTCCAAGACATAGAGAGCCAGTTCATGCCACGTGTCCAGCTTGGATACCAAATGATTATAAGGCACAGAGGAATCACGGAGGACGTTGGTACGGTCGGCAAGGTACTCCCTCACCATTTTCCGAAACTTTGTACTCATTGTGAGAGCACCCTCCCACCTCAGGACCTGTGCGATGGTAGAGTCTGATAAAACTATCCCAGAACTTTGACAGTGTTTGCCTGCCTCTGCTGGATTGCATTTGTGGCTCTCTTGCCTGTACTCCTTGGTTGTCCAACGAAGTGTGACCTCTGCTGTCAGCGTTTTCAGATGGGAATTTTCACTAATTCTGCAACAAGGGCCTTCTCGTACTGCCCCATTTTATTAGGCCTGTCCTGCCAAGGAATAAGAGACATAAAGTTCTCCCTGTAGCATGGGTCTAGAAGCGTCACCAACCTGTAATGACTGTCACCCAAAATTTGGACAACGCGAGGGTCACAGGAACAGCAGCGTAACATAAACTCAGCCATGTGTGCCAGATTGCAAAGAGGCAAGACTTCCATGTCCTCACCAAGAGGACGACTGACCATGCTCTCCTACTCATCCTCCTCCTCTTCCTCATCCTCTCTGTCCTCAGGCCATCTACGCTGAACAGACGGTATGACAGTTGTGCAGGTAATACCGTCTGTGAGGAGCTGCCCACTTGCTAAAGACTATGATACTTTTCCAGCAACGGACCACCATTTTTGTCAATATTATTATTGTATATTATTAGTGATTTACTTGTTATGTTTTATATAGTTCTGCTTACTTGTCATTATGTAAGATTCACTTGTAAAATGTCCAGCATTCCACTAATCTCAGGAGTCCATTGTCTCAACAGCCAATAATCTCATTAGGTGAGTATAGATTGAGACACAGTGAAGCCGTCACCACAGAGGGTCTTACAGGCAATCTCAGATGAAGGCTTCTAGAAAATTCTTCATTGCTTTTTAGCTAACAGTAAATGCTTAAGGGGGAAGGTGATCACTTCTGACCTGGGATGGGACTGATCCCAGGGAAAGAAAGGAGAGTCATGTTTTAGTAGAGTTGGTGGGAGGATGCCGGAGGGTTAGGATCTGTGGCTGTGGACCTGGAGCTGTTGGATGGATGACTTACGGAGTGTTGAAGATCTGTTATCAACTAAAGTGGATAAACGTGCTTCAGTTATGGATATGTAATTTGGATTTAAACTTTATTGAAGGACTGCTGCTACTGGATATCTGTGCTTTCATCGTTTTATCTGTCGGCTGGAGGATCATGGACTGTGGCTACAGACTATACTGGCTGTAGATACGAAATCTGTGGGCCAACGAAAAGTTGGGAGACAGTGGGTATCACCTGATACAAAGCCAGTGGAACTACTGAACCTAGATTGGGAACGTGAGGACTGAGAGAACTGTATTTTGGCCATTTACCTGGAATTGCTTTATTACCATGGCTGTGATCAATAAAATAGTGCTGCATTGTTAACCTGCCTAGGTGATTACTTACAACCCACAACCTCAGATCTTTACACCGTCTATAGCGCAGGAAACTAGTTCCTGTTCTTCCTCCTCCTCCCTCTCTTCCTCATTGTCACCCAATCCACGCTGGTATGAGATGAGGCTGGGCTGTGTGTAATCACCCTGTATGGTTCCTTGCTCCATCTCATTGTGCTCCGCCTGCAATGCATCCTCTTTAATTGAGAGCAGAGAGCGTTTCAGAAGACAGAGAAGCGGGATGGTGACGCTAATTATGGCATCATCGCCGCTCACCATCTTGGTGGAGTCCTCAAAGTTTTTGAGGATGGTATATATGTCTGACATCCATGTCCACTCCTGAGGTTTTATGTGTGGAGTCTGACCTGAATACCGACAGACTTGTTGATGCTGGTAGTCAACAACTGCCCTCTTCTGCTCACAAATCCTTCCCAACATCTGCAATGTAGAGTTCCAATGCGTGGGGACATCGCAGATCAGTCGGTGAGCTAGAAGCTGCAAATGCAGCTGAAGCACGGCAAGAGCGGCGGAAGCTGTAGCTGACTTTCTAAAATGTGCACACAGGCAGCGTACTTTGACAAGCAGATCCGACAGATCCGGGTAGGTTTAGAGAAACCACTGAACCACGAGGTTAAGCACATGAGCCAGGCATGGTACGTGTGTGAGCTCGCCTCAGAGCCGCCACCAGGTTCCGGCCATTGTCATACACGACCATGCTTGGCTGTAGGTTCAGCGGTGTCAGCCACAGATCTGCCTGCTCTTTCAGAGCTGTCCACAACTCTTCAGCATTGTACAGTTTGTCACCTAAGCATATTAGCTTCAGCACAGCCTGTTGCCACTTTGCTGAGGCAGTGTTGCAGTGCTTCCAGCATGTGACTGATGAGGTCATTTCGAAGATGGAGGCTGAAGTGGAGGAGGAGGTGGTGCAGGAGCTGTAGAATGTGGGGGCAACCCTAACTGACCCAAGGCCCACAATCCTCGGCGTTGGGAGGACGTATTCCATCCCAAGGTCCGACTGGGTCCCGGCTTCCACTATGTTAACCCAGTGTGCCGTCAGCGAGATGTAGCGTCCTGCCCACAAGCACTTGTCCACATGTCCGTGGTTAGGTGGACTTTCCCAGTAACTGCATTGTTGAGGGCATGGCTAATGTTGTGGGACACGTGTTTGTGTAATTCTGGAACACCGGGAGAAATAGTGGCGGCTGGGGACCGAGTACCGAGGGACGGCCATCGCCATCAGGTTGCGGAAAGCATCCATCTCCACGAGCCTAAAAGGCAAAATTTTGAGCGCAAGCATTCACGAAATCTGTGAGTTTAGTAGTGTGGCCTGTGGGGCGTTAGCAACATATTTGCGCTTGCGTTCCAAGGACTGGGGTGGGGACAACTGAACGCTGCGCTGTGACAATGATGTGGACGTGCTTGCTGATGGTGCTAGTTGAGAGTGTTCAGCGACAGGTGTGTAGCACCCTGAGGATTCGGCTGCTACAGGGGTATTACACCTCAAGCCAGAGGTGTGGTATTCCACTCCCGGGTAAGGATGGAGTGTGGAACTGAGCTCAGTAGGCTGCATGCACCTCATACATCCCATTTCCGGGGGACAGACCAATGGTACTCCCACTAGAGAAATGTGCAGGTACAACAGTGTCTGTCCCTGGCTGGAGTGGGAGGGGGGTGGAACATCCCAGTAGTGTAGGGGCAGATAGGGGGAGCAGTCTGGGTAATGCTAGGAGCTCATTGGGTGCTGGTCACCTGAGCTCACACATAGAGGGAGTATATAAGGTGGGAACCATCTTAGATCAGGGTCAGTCAGTCTGTCAGTCTTTTGTCAGAGTAGAGTCAGAGGAAGAGAGCAGAGAAGAGCAGCTCCAAGGCCCAAAGAGAGAGAGGAGAAAGAAGGACCCAGAGGGGGAGAAGAGAGAACTCCAAGACCCAAGATTAGATCAGAGGGTGAAGAGTTGGCACAAGGGTACCGGATCCCAAGCTGGTGGAGGGCACTAATCCTTAGCCAGAGACCGGAGGTCGTGGGCAGGATCTGCCACGACCACCCACTAAATCCACCTGGAAGACAAACCAAGAATAGGGTCAGGGAACCCAGAGACAAGGGTTTACCAACAAGAGGCCCGAGGGAGCCGGACTTAGGCGGATCCCTGGTGGGGAAGGCCAGAGAGAAGGAACGTCAGAAAGGGAGCTCAGGATCACGCTCCAGAATTACTTGGGAGTTGGCCGAGTCCAGGACCTGGTGGACGCAGCACGGCTCGGGCGGTCACTCAAGGCCGGAGTGACCAGCATAACAGCAGTAAGTAAAGACCCTGAACTGCACAGCCCGACTCTGAGTCTCATTACCATCCTCACTGCACCTCCATAACCACCATCCTCTACACCTGACCCCCTGAGGCTATACCCCTCCCGTTGGGGGTTATACTATCAGAGCTGCACAAACACCACCAGCCTCAGCGGACCCTGCTGCAGCGGCGGCCGTATTGACCGCAAATCAACGGGTGGCGTAGTCGACATAAAAGAACATCTAGTAACATCTATAAGGACTGCCACACACTGAGCTTGACACCCTGGGCACGGACCGGGTCACCGCCACTCGGAGACTACAACCCCCATCTGATCCGGCTCCGGGTATTCCCCAAACAACACTGGCCCAGGGGGCGCGTCAACTTTGGCGTAGTCGGCAGGATTACGTGCCCGCAACCACCGGGTACTGCGTGCCTGAAGAAAAGTTCACCGTTACCTTAAAAAGAAGTCTCCCGCCGGTTCCGGAGGGTCCCCGCCAACGGACCCCATCACAGGTCGATTCCCGCCGGTTGTCCGCCATTTGCAGCTTTTTCCCGCCATCCATGGAGTTTCCCGCCACTGGGAGACGATTCCCGCCATTTCCAAAGATTTCCCGCCTTGGAAGAGCGGACGCCATTATGAGCGTGCCAGAGGGTGGCAAGAGGCCACCTCCCATCGTGGGCCAGGTCGAAGAATGGCGCCAAAAGCGGAAACCGCGCCCACCAACAGAGACTGTGATGCTGGAAGTGTCCATCAGCGTAAGAGAACTGCCCCTGGAACTGACAATCACTAAGTTGCCCCGGGACCACCCTAAATGTGGGCGGAGACAGAACAAGAGAGCAAAGATGGGTGTCGCCTGGAGCAGTCTGCAGAGAGCGCACCCGGAGACAAGAAGTCTGGAGGGGAGTCCAGAGAAAGCCTACCCGGAGATGGAGGGAGAGTCAGGCAGCACCGACCCAGTGGTCAGGAGCCTGCTGCAAGCAACAACCCCACTAGGCCTAGTGGAGGTCCTGGCACAGCTCCCCCGAGACCGGGAGTGTGCACAGACTGCGCTGGAGGGCCTCGCACGGAGGATGGCCCGGGTGCAGCGAGAGACGTTGGCGGAGTGGAGCCGAGAGATGGCCCAGCGGACCGAAACCCGTCAGCGGAGCACGCCACCCGAGACGAGGAGACAGACCGCCTCTGAGGATGGTGCAGGAGGACTGAAGGCCGGAGACGGCGCCGAGAAGGGAGCTGAACGGATGGAGGCAGGTAAAGGGGACGTCTCTACCCCGAGCCGGGAAACCGCGTGCCTGCCCCAGCTCCCCGTCGCAGAGCCCGAAGTTCCCCCTGCCGTGCCCGTCGCTGCATCGTCACCGCCGCCGACTAGGCCTCAACCGGAAACCGCGGCCGCGACCCCTGTGACGTCACGCGCCTCAACCCTGAGCGCGGCGAAGCAGGAAATACCATCGGCCTGGTCGCAAGGTCTAGTACCTCCGGGCGCCTCAATTCCAACAGCGCCCCCTACCTCCGCGGAGCCACCGGCCTGGTCGCAGGGCCGAGTAACCCAGGGCGCCGCCGTTCTTACGGTGCCCTTTGCCTTTAAGGTGCCCCAAGCCTGGTCGCAAGGCCTGGTCAACCCGGGCGCCGCTACCATCAACGCGCCCTCAACATCTAGAGTGCCACACCTGGGTGAAGATCTATTCGCCCAGCATACGTGCCCGGATGGGCAGCCCTTTGTATGGCCCCAGGAGTACATTCAGCTGGAACTCCAGAGAGCAAGGCCCATGTGCGAGCCCCTGATTCCGGCTCCGAAGCCTGTAAAGAGGACCTCGCCCCCGCTGGAGGAGGCACAGTTTGAGTGGGACCCCACCGGAGAAGACCTCATGGGGTTCACTCAGGAGACTCGGGCGGCCGCAGCGGAGCGTGCAGAGTGCTGTCGGCAGCAGCTCGAGGTCTTCGAGAGGGAGCGGAGAGAGAGGCGGGTCCGGGAACAGCAGATGCAGATAAGAAGCGCGGAGCAGAAGAGCCGGACCAGGAGGAATCCCCGTGCAGCTCATGGTCCCCCTTCCACCGGGACTGTGATAAAATTCAACATGCAGCATGGGTGGGGCTTCATTAGAGACCATCATACCCCCGGCGACGTCTTTGTGACCCGCAGAGACGTAGAAAGCCATCTGCCAGAGGGACACAGAGGTCGTGACCTGTATGTAGAGGACGAGGTCACCTTCACCCGGCACAAGTGTGCCAAAGGACCCTACGCCCTCCATGTGCATCGCCTGACGGAGGAGGAGCTGCGGTGTGAGGAGGAGCAAGAGGACCCGGACGGGTCTGAAACTGAAACCAACCAACAAGAAAGAGCAGGAGGACGCCGTCGTTGAAGTACGGTAGAGAGAGACTGTATAAAGTTGCCCGTCGGGGTACCAAGAACTGTTACTTATTTAAAATATGTTCCCCGTTGGGACAAAATGTGAACTGATGCCCGTGTGTCCCTAGTTTCTAATACCTGGCCGAGGACTGAGAGCGGCCATATTCCCCTTGTACATAGTTGCGCTTCTTAAAGCGCCCCCTACTGGTTTTATAGGAAACCATTTTCTTTAAGAGACTGTCGCACTTTACCCGGTCACAAGTTGCACCGTGGCCGGAGGAACAAGAATGTTTATAATGAAAAGTTTTTATATGAAGAGTTTATTGCTGCTGATGATATATATGATGTTTTATATGTTTATATGTTGATGTTTATGAAAAATAATTGTATGTTTTGGATGTTTTTATCTTTAACAGCCCGAGGACGTGCTGTGATTTACCAGGGGGGAATGTAGCACCCTGAGGATTCGGCTGCTACAGGGGTATTACACCTCAAGCCAGAGGTGTGGTATTCCACTCCCGGGTAAGGATGGAGTGTGGAACTGAGCTCAGTAGGCTGCATGCACTACATACATCCCATTTCCGGGGGACAGACCAATGGTACTCCCACTAGAGAAATGTGCAGATACGACAGTGTCTGTCCCTGGCTGGAGTGGGAGGGGGGTGGAACATCCCAGTAGTGTAGGGGCAGATAGGGGGAGCAGTCTGGGTAATGCTAGGAGCTCATTGGGTGCTGGTCACCTGAGCTCACACATAGAGGGAGTATATAAGGTGGGAACCATCTTAGATCAGGGTCAGTCAGTCTGTCAGTCTTTTGTCAGAGTAGAGTAAGAGGAAGAGAGCAGAGGAGAAGAGCAGCTCCAAGGCCCAAAGAGAGAGAGGAGAAAGAAGGACCCAGAGGGGGAGAAGAGAGAACTCCAAGAACCCAAGATTAGATCAGAGGGTGAAGAGTTGGCACAAGGGTACCGGATCCCAAGCTGGTGGAGGACACTAATCCTTAGCCAGAGACCGGAGGTCGTGGGCAGGATCTGCCACGACCACCCACTAAATCCACCCGGAAGGCAAACCAAGAATAGGGTCAGGGAACCCAGAGACAAGGGTTTACCAACAAGAGGCCCGAGGGAGCCGGACTTAGGTGGATCCCTGGTGGGGAAGGCCAGAGAGAAGGAACGTCAGAAAGGGAGCTCAGGATCACGCTCCAGAATTACTTGGGAGTTGGCCGAGTCCAGGACCTGGTGGACGCAGCACGGCTCGGGCGGTCACTCAAGGCCGGAGTGACCAGCATAACAGCAGTAAGTAAAGACCCTGAACTGCACAGCCCGACTCTGAGTCTCATTACCATCCTCACTGCACCTCCACAACCACCATCCTCTACACCTGACCCCCTGAGGCTATACCCCTCCCGTTGGGGGTTATACTATCAGAGCTGCACAAACACCACCAGCCTCAGCGGACCCTGCTGCAGCGGCGGCCGTATTGACCGCAAATCAACGGGTGGCGTAGTCGACATAAAAGAACATCTAGTAACATCTATAAGGACTGCCACACACTGAGCTTGACACCCTGGGCACGGACCGGGTCACCGCCACTCGGAGACTACAACCCCCATCTGATCCGGCTCCGGGTATTCCCCAAACAGCACTGGCCCAGGGGGCGCGTCAGGTGCAGGGCGGGAGGCATCTTGGCATGCGCCATGGAAAGGGGATTGGCGTGCACGCACAACAGCGGAACAAGCAGTCGTGTCACCCGCACACACTGTTGCTGGACCTTGGGGTTCGGCCCACTTAGTCTGGTGCTTTGCTGCCATGTGCCTGATCATGCTGGTGGTGGTCAGGATGGTAGTTTAGCTACCCCTGCTGATGCTGGCCTGGCAGGTGGCGCAAATGGCCTTTTTGGTGTTATCGGCAGAGTCTTTAAAAAACAACCAGACTCGGGAGGACCTAACAGTTGTACTGGCAACCTCCATCTTGTTGGCGTTACGAGGAACCCTTTCCCGCCTTGTGTCTGCGGCCACCACACTGCTTCTTCCTGCCTGTTGTGGTGCTACGCCTCTCTCCCCCTGTGTGTTGCTGTCCTCGCTCTGCATGTCCCTCTGCCAGGTTGGGTCAGTTACTATATCATCCACCACCTCGTCTTCCACTTCCGCACCCTGGTCCTCCTCCTGACTTTCTGGCAATTGTATCTCATCATCATCCACCTTTTGTGACAGTTTCCCACCATTGCTTTCTTGTGACCGTGGCTGCTCAAATATTTGGGCATCAATACATGCGATCTCCTCTTGCCCCGCTTCAAGTGGACCGGGCGAGAGGCCCGAATCTATAAATGGAAAAGTGAACAGCTCTTCGGAGTGTCCAAGTGTGGGATCAGTTGTCTCCGGGCACTCGGCATGGTGGGAGGAATGAGGATCAGGGTGAGGAATATGCAGTCCAGACTCACGGCTACTGAGACTTGACATTGTAGAAGACAGGGTGGTGGTGGTAGTGACTGTGACTGGAAGCATTATCTGCTATCCAACCAATAACCTTTTTCACACTGCTCTGTGTTCAATAGTGGTGTTCTGCGGTCCCTAATAAATTGAGACAGGAAGGTCGAGCGACAAGATGTGGGTGTTTGTTGTGGCACAATTTCAGCTTGCCCACGGCCTCGGCCTCATCCTCTGCATGCACCATCACCATCACGTCCATTTCCCCATCCCTTGCCACGCGCCTTGCCCATTTTAAATGGAGGACAATATTTTCCACGTTCACTACTAATGGCTGGATTTGAACCGCAGTGATATGTGATACGTGTGACGGAAAACCACAGTTTTAAATAGCTTGACTGTAGGTTGCTATTTTTCACAGGGACCTCGTGTCAATAACTTCACTGACACACTTCAACAAAATTTAAATGGAGGCCAGAAATGCCTGAATTTGGAGCGCACTTGTATGTGATACGTGTGACGCGAAACCACAGTTTTAAATAGCTGGCCTGTAGGCTACTATTTTTCACAGCGACCTCGTGTCAATAACTTCACTAACACACTGTAACAAAATTTAAATGGAGGCAAATATTTTCCACATTCACTACAAATTTCTGGATTTTTATCACTGTAATATAGAAAGAATCTGGCTGTATTCTGCTGTGGCAACAAGCAAATAGAGCGGAAACATGGTGTTCTCTGGATTGCTTTTTAAGCAAATAATCAGGATTAAGATAAAAAAAATAATTATCCCTGGCCCCTGATCCCTGGAGCTATTTCTAGAAATATATGTAACAGCAGAAGCAGACAGAACTGGAATAGAGCCTCTTGTGCTGTATTATACACTGCAGTCTGCCACATACACTGCCTGCCTGCCTAGCTCTGATATATATACAGCTCTGGCAAAAATTAAGAGACCACTGCAAAATTTTCATTTTCTCTGATTTTTCTTTTTATAGGCATATTTTTGAGTAAAATGTACATTGCTGTTTTAGTCTATAAACTACTGACAACGTCTCCGAAATTCAAAACTAAAACTTTTGTATTTATTTGCAGCAAATGATAAAGCATTAAAATACTAAAAAAAGAAACAGTGCTTTCAAACCTCAAATTGCTCATGTTTTAAATCAGGAATAGGGTTGAGTGAGTATGTTCAGTCCGAGTATGCTCGGGCCGAGCTCCGAGTATTTACAGCTGCTCGGTGATAAGGTTAAATCACTCCCGTGTGCATGATTTGCAACTGTTTGACAGCTTTATTACATGTGAGGAATGTGTAAGAAATAGACATTCATCACATGTAATAAAGCTGTCAAACAGTTGCAAATCATGCACACGGGAGCGATTTAACCTTATCACCGAGCAGCTGTAAATACTCAGAGCTCGGCCCGAGCATACTCGGCGAAAGGGTTAATAGAACATACTCGCTCAACACTACTCAGGAACAGTTAAGAAATCAATATTTGGTGGACTAACCATGATTTTTAATCACAGCTTTCATGTGTCTTGGCATGTGTGACGCCCCTGCGGGTTCAGTCGCCACAGAGGTACTGCATCTCACCCAGAGGTGTGGTACCCCACTCTCAGGTAAGGACGGAGTACTGCCCAGGACCCAAACACCTGCATCCAACACTACACTACTCCAGACCGGCAGGAGGGGCAAGATGCACTGCTGCGCTGCTGAACCCTGACTCTGGCTGGAGTGGGGGGAGCCAAGGGAAGGGGAACCATGTAGTGTGTGTGGGTGGAGGAAGAAGATCAGGGGAGCATTTGAGAGGAGGATATAAAAGGGGAAGCCATCTTGGGTGTGAGTGGAGTGGTGTTCAGTCAGAGGAGGACAGTGAAGAGAGCAGGAGCTCTGCAGGAGCTCTACTCAGGAGGAAGAGAGACTGAAGAGAGGAGAGGAGCAGGGAGGAAGGCTCCAAGAAAGAAAGAGTGGATCCTAGCGGTACGGGAAGTGCTGGAGGCCACCCGTACGCCCGAATCTACCTGGAGTGGAAGGATCAAGCCGCAGAGGGGACTGGCCTCTAACTAGTGAGAATTGCATATTCAACTACAAACCGGAGGCTTCTGCACTTTCAGGGTGTAGTTGTCACAGCCACAATCAATCGCCAAAATGGTAGCCACACAGGATCCAGTGAACTCCAGGTTGCCCGCCAAGATCTGAGGTTACCGGCTTGGGACACTGATTGTGAGGCGCAGGGCAGGAGGGTGAGAGCCAGCGCAGGAAGACGACTGAGAAAGGCACACAGAACGGGGTCCCGTTAAGCACTTCTGACATACCTGAGGGATTGCTGAACCCTTGCCTCGGTGAACGCAGAACAACGTGTGGTGATAATTGCCCGTTGTAACCAGGAGTAATGTGATAACCGTGAGTAAACTCTGAAGACTGCACCTCACTGTCTCTGTGAATTATTGCTGCGCCATCATCCACTGCACCACACTGCATAACAACATCTACCTCATCTATAATCACCACAGCAACGCCCTGGAACTTAGCTCTACCTGTGGAGAGCTGAACCAACTCTACTGCATTACCAACAGCTCCAGAGGATTTGCTGCGCAGCGGCGACTCCCTATAGCCGCATACCACAGGTGGCGTCATGAACATTAAACATAAAAACTATAATCCTTTTCTTTAAAATCCCCTTTAATTGACCGCCCTGAGTCACGGACCGGGTCACCGCCACTGTGACATCTCCCCTAGAAACGACCGGCCCGGCTACCGAGTGCCCCACGGCCCAGGGGGTGCGTCACATGCTTTCCACCAGTCTTTCCATACTTTATAATAGAAAACTGTTCAGTGGTCTCTTAATTTTTGCCAGAGCTGTATATATATATATATTTTGTGGAATACCTAGACTAACAGGATGTTCAATGGACCCTCTTGCTATATGCACTGCAGTCTGCCACATATGCTGCCTGCCTGCCTAACTCCAGCTATCACCTTCACCACTGAAAATATGCAGCTGGATTAGTCCTCAGAAGGACTGTTAGTTGAGATGAATATATATATATAGAGATGTTGTGGAATACCTACACTAACTAATAAACAACCAAATCTCTCCCTAGCTCAGCAGCACCTCTCCCTACACTGTCTGATTCCGGAGTGACTGTGACGATCACATTGGCGCCAGGTCTTATATAGACCTGATGACGCTGTGCGGCCAGCCAATTACTGTAATGCTACAACCACCATGGTTGCAGCATTACAATGAGTGGCAGGCAATCCCTGCATGTTGACTGGCGCTCTAAAGAGTGCCAAACATGCAGGGAGGGGACCCGAGCTCCCGCCGAGCAACCCAGACATACTCGCCGAGCATCTCGAGCAGTGAGATTCTCGGACGACTACCGAGCAGTGGCAAGCATGCTCACTCATCACTAGTACCCACCACAATTGCATTTATCACTTGATTGTTTTACAGCATACTATTAAAAGTTGCATTTTTAAGGGTCAATTGACAATTTAGTGTTTCTGTAAGTGGCTTTGTACCTTTCTTTATACTTTTCACAATGAAAACCTATGACTTAATAATAACATAATAATAATATAATTATAATAATATTATATTATTCTATGTTATGCATTATACGTTATGCTAAACTGAAAAAACTGAACTGGAGTATAAGTTGGAATACATGCAAAGCATAGGAGTATGTTCACACTGGCCATTAAACAGACAAAACCTAAGATAGAAACAAAATGAACCTATACCCTGCTGTAATAGGCTATTAGCTGGGCACTGTGCTATACATGTTTGTGACTTGCGCCCTATTGTAAACTTCATCTGTGTGCAATCTAATACTAGTCAATCACCCCCTCCATGGATTGGTAGGCTAAGGCTATGTGCCCACGATGCAGAAATGCTCAGGATTTTTACTGAGCGTTTCTGCATCTCCCTGGCAGAAAAAAACGCATGCGGATTGTACATGCGGATTATACATGCATTTTCCTGCCAGGGCCATGCGGAAATGAAGAGTTCTCCACATGCATTTCCGCATGCGGATTGACAAGCACTTTCCAAGTGATTTTAGCATCACTTGGAAAGTGCTTGTGACAACTAGGTCACACTATATAAATCCATGCAAACGGCATGGATTTACTGTATATAGTGTGACCCGAGAGAGTGGTTAAAAAATAAAAAAATAAACCTAATACTTACCTTCCGATGGCCCCCGAGACTTGCTGCGTTCCTTTGCTGGCTGCCGGCAGATCGTGCTACGCTGTACTGAAAAGACCTGCCGTCACATGACTGTGACATCAGCGCAGGTCCTTCAGTCCTCCGCGATCTGTCGGCAAGCGAAGAGAAGGAGTCCGGGGGCCGTCGGAAGGTGAATATAATCTTTATTTTATTCTTTTTTTTATGGTACCTTGGTGTGGAGGAGAGTCTCCTGTCCTCCACACCCGGGTACCATCCGCACATTAGAACGCGCCAATTACGCAAGTACAGATGCAGTCTTGTGGAATTGGCGCGTTCTAATGCAAGTCAATGGCGGCGAAAACGCAGCGCTTCCGCAAAATTAATGGACATGCTGCGGATTTTTGAGCGCAGCATAAACGCTGCGGAAAAATCCGCAGCATGGGCATTGAAAGTGCGGAATTGCATTGGAGACCATGGGGGAAGGTATACCAAGCGTTTCCCAAGCGTTTACACTGCGGAAATTCCACAGCATAAACGCTTGAAAAACGCATCGTGGGCACATAGCCTAAGAGTGGTTGTTTCATCAGTATTTTGCACCTGTGTTACCTCCTTTAGTAAGGGGGTCTGCTTTGTGACTTTGACTGGTAAATACCATTGCCTTTTTGATATTTCTTTAATTGAATTATTTTGAGAATTTTTAAAGTTCCTTTTATTGCTTTGGCTGTGCTTTTATTTTAAGTAAAAAGCAATAGTGCATATAAATAACATAGGGCACTTGGGAAACACCGTTTTTGATAAAAACAAAAAAAAAGTGTAAAAGCCATCCCACGAGCGACAAGGTATACCCAATCAGGATGGTCCTAACCTCTAGTATTAAAATCTTGCCATATGTCAAAAATGACTTCAATGTGAATAAGAACCAAAGCCCAATTATGGACACCAAGCCATGGGAAGCTATATAAACGTAAAGCCCAGCTCAAAGAAAGGAGGCCACAATCTTGCTTGCACAGCGTGCAAGAACCTCAAGTAAAACCCAAAAAAGTGAACTGGAGTATAAGTTGGTAAACAACATGTAGGAGCATGTTCACACTGGCCATTACACAGACAAAGCCTAAGATAGAAAAGTAAAAAGCAATAGTAAAAAGCAATAGTGCATATGAATAACATAGGGTACTTCGTAAACATCGTTTTTAATTTAAAAAAAAAGCATAAAAGCCATCCCACCAGCGTCAATGTGTACCCAAATCGGGATGGTCCTAACCTCTATTAAAACCTTACCATGTGTCAAAAGTGACTTCATGTTATGTTCTGCAACTTAGAACTAAGGAATAGAAGGGAAAAGCTGTCTCTGCACTGAGACTCAGCTTTACTTTACACTGGGGTGGGTGCCCTATTCCTTATGAATAGCCCCACCGAAACTCCTGCACTGAACTCAAACGAAGACCTGTAGGAAACGGAAAGGGGTCCCTAAAAGATCTAAGGACTGGGAGCAAAAGCAGGAGACCTCCTAACAGAAAAGTTAGTTGCAGAAACGAAAATTAAAGGAATGGGGGCCAGGTGCTAGGCAATAAAGAGTGCAGAGATCACGTGACCAAGAAACCCAGCACCAGAGGAAAAGACTAGAAGCCAGCAAACCACAACAAGATGACCGATAGTAAAACAACATAGATTCTAACACTTCAATGTGAATAAGGGATGAGCAGGACTGGGGCCCACTATGGACACACAGCAAATGGGAATCTATGTAAAAGTAATGCCCAATTTCCTGGCACCCCAAGTCATTAAAAACAGTGTTTACTAAGTACTCTTATTTATATGCACTATGGCTTTTTACTTACTTACAGCAGAGTATATGTTCATTTTGTTTCTATCTTAGGTATTGTATGTTACGCTGCAGATAAAATTTGGATCCAATCAAGATGGCTACCTGATGGTATTGCATTATGGATAAGGATCTGCTTGTTTTTCTCAACATTGATGACACCATTAATCCTGACCAAATTCCCAATACCATTTTCTGAAATGCAGCCCAAACTTGCAACAAACTTCCACCACACTTCATTGTTGCCGCAAAAGCTCTTTATCGTACTGCTCTTCAGCCCTTCAGAGAACAATATACGATACCTTTTTCTACAGACAAATTTTGGAAATTTTGACTCATCAGTTCAAAGCACCTGCTGCCATTTTTCTGCACCTCAGTTGCTATGTTTTCATACAGAGTGGAGTTGATTGGCCTGGTTGCCATATTGAAGGGGTGGTTTTTGGCTGCAATTCTTCAAGGAAGACCACTTTTGTCCAGACTTCGCCCAACAGTAGATGAGTGTAGCTGATCCCACTGGTTGCTGCCAGTTCTGAGGGCACTGCTGGATATCTTTCTATTTCAAAGGAAATAGGTGGATTGTAGTACTAAGGGTACCTTCACACATCCGTGTTTCCGGTATGTGTTGTGACAATTTTCACATGTACCAGAGACACTTACACACGCACACCCATTATAATCTATGGGGCTGCGCACATGTACATGTGTTCACACTGTTTGACCCACACGTAGATATGCACACGTGCACACAGATGACATAAAGTGTGACATCTCTGTGTCATGCGTGTGAGATGTATTGGAATAGAATACAGAATAGAAATGACAGATGTTTAGGTGTTAAACATGTGCAAAGATAGAGATAGATGTGGGGTAGATAGATATCATGCTGTGCTCAGCGAGACCCGGTGGCTCTGATGAACGTTGTCATCATTACCCGGCGACTGTGAATAGCAGGAACTTTACTGATATTCACAGAAGCAGGAGCCGGATTCATGGAAGGCTGGACTATGTCAGAGCTGCATGGGAACATTTTTGCTACTAAATTGGTGAATCAGTGACAGTGTCTTGTATTTATTTCTCTCTTTTTAAGGTATCCATTTGTGGAATACGTTGGATTTGGTGAATTACGGCGGACCTGCATGGGCTTTTTTTTCCAATAAATTGGTGAAACAGGGAAAGTGGTTGACATATCACAGCTGACATCAACCCCAATACCATTACCCCGATTGCCAATGCACTAGGGCAATCAGGAAGAGCCAGAATTAGCACATCTAATGTGACACGCTACTTCTGGGGTGGCTGAGGGTTGGTATTTGTAGGCTGGGAAGGGTCCAATAACCATGGACCTTTTCAGCCTGATAATATCTTCCCGCAGCTGTCTGCTTTACTTTTTGTTGGTCATCAAAAATAGTGGGGACCCTACATCATTTTTTTTCATGTATTTATTTATTTTAATTTTTTAGATAGATAGATATAGGTTATATTAATATATCTGTGAGATATACACTGTGTGCAGAATTATTAGGCAAATGAGTATTTTGATCACATGATACTTTTTATACATGTTGTCCTACTCCAAGCTGCATAGGCTTGAGAGCCAACTACCAATTAAGTAAATCTGGTGATGTGCATCTCTGTAATGAGGAGGGGTGTTGACTAATGACATCAACACCCTATATAAGGTGTGCTTAATTATTAGGCAACTTCCTTTCCTTTGGCAAAATGGGTCAGAAGAGAGATGTGACGGGCTCTGAAAAGTCCAAAATTGTGAGATGTCTTGCAGAGGGATGCAGCAGTCTTGAAATTTCCAAACTTTTGAAGCGTGATCACCGAACAATCAAGCGTTTCATGGCAAATAGCCAACAGGGTCGCAAGAAGCGTGTTGGCCAAAAAAGGCGCAAAATAACTGCCCATGAATTGAGGAAAATCAAGCGTGAAGCAGTCAAGATGCCATTTGCCACCAGTTTTGCCATATTTCAGAGCTGCAACGTTACTGGAGTAACAAAAAGCACAAGGTGTGTGACACTCAGGGACATTAAGAAATATCTTAAGACTGATTTTTCAAAGGTTTTATGGACTGATGAAATGAGAGTGACTCTTGATGGGCCAGATGGATGGGCCAGAGGCTGGATCAGTAAAGGGCAGAGAGCTCCACTCCGACTCAGACGCTAGCAAGGTGGAGATGGGGTATTGGTATGGGCTGGTATTATCAAAAATGAACTTGTGGGACCTTTTCGGGTTGAGGATGGAGTGAAGCTCAACTCCCAGACCTACTGCCAGTTTCTGGAAGACAACTTCTTCTAGCAGTGGTACAAGAAGAAGTCGGTATCGTTCAAGAAAAACATGACTTTCATGCAGGACAATGCTCCATCACATGCATCCAACTACTTCACAGCGTGGCTGGCCAGTAAAGGTCTAAAAGAGGAAAAAAATAATGACATGGCTCCCTTGTTCACCTGATCTGAACCCCATAGAGAACCTGTGGTCCATCATAAAATGTGAGATCTACAGGGAGGGAAAACAGTACACCTCTCGGAACAGTGTCTGGGAGGCTGTGGTGGCTGCTGCATGCAATGTTGATCGAAAACAGATCAAGCAACTGACAGAATCTATGGATGGAAGGCTGTTGAGTGTCATCATAAAGAAAGGTGGCTATATTGATCACTAATGTTTTTGGTTTTTGTTTTTGCATGTCAGAAATGTTTACTTCTAAATTTTGTGCACGGATATTGGTTTACCTGGTGAAAATAAACAAATGAGATGGGATTATATTTGGTTTTTATTAAGTTGCCTAATAATTCTACACAGTAATAGTTACCTGCACAAACAGATATCCTCCTAAGATAGCCAAATCTAAAAAAAAAACCACTCCAACTTCCAAAAATATTAAGCTTGGATATTTGAGTCTTTTGGGTTGATTGAGAACATAGTTGTTGATCAATAATAAAAATAATCCTCTAAAATACAACTTGCCTAATAATTCTGCACACAGTGTATAATTACAACACACTACACACGCAAGGCACTAATATATCTCATGGATACCTATCTAACTATTTATCTACCCCATATCTATCTATCCATCTAAAAAATGTGAAAAGAGGTAGCACTCCAAAATAAGAAAAAGAAAAAAAAGACCTTTAATTGGTGCTGTTCCATTTTTTCTGTATCTATTTATTTTATCAATCATCTATTTACCTAATATCTACCTATCTATTTCTATCTTTGAACATTTTTAACACCTAAACATCTGTCATTTCTATCCTACATTCTATTCTACACAGACGGCACTCGGACAACACACATGTACACACGGACACTGATAACACCGGTACTAGTTTTTCCAGTACTGGGAATATCGGGACGTTTGAAGGAGACCCAAGACAGATCATCAAGCATGGGATTGCGGGCGAATCTCTGCTGGATCTTGTAGTACATTTGCACATGGTGTTGGTACAGTGGGGAAAAAAAGGATTTAGTCTGCCACCAATTGTTCAAGTTCTCCCACTTAAAAAGATGAGAGAGGCCTGTAATTGACATCATAGGTAGACCTCAACTATGAGAGACAAAATGAGAAAACAAATCCTGAAAATCACATTGTCTGATTTGGAAAGAAATTTTTTTCAAATTTTGGTGGAAAATAAGTATTTGGTCAATTACAAAAGTTCATCTCAATACTTTGTTATATATCCTTTGTTGGCAATTACAGAGGTCAAACGTTTTCTGTAAGTCTTCACAAGGTTGACCCACACTGTTGCTGATATGTCGGCCCATTCCTCCATACAGATCTCCTCTAGAGCAGTGATGTTTTGGGGCTGTCGCTCTGCAACACGGACTTTCAACTTCCTCCAAAGGTTTTCTATAGGGTTTAGATCTGGAGACTGGCTAGGCCACTCCAGGACCTTGAAATGCTTCTTACGAAGCCACTCCCTCGTTTCCCTGGTGGTGTGCTTGGGATCATTGTCATGCTGAAAGACCCAGCCATGTTTCATCTTCAATTCCCTTGCTGATGGAAGGAGGTTTGCACTCAAAATCTCACATGGCCCCATTCATTCTTTCATGTACACGGATCAGTCGTCCTGGTCTCTTGTCAGAGAAACAGCCCCAAAGCATGATGTTGCCACCCCCATGCTTCACAGTAGGTATGGTGTTCTTTGGATGCAACTCAGAATTCTTTCTCCTACAAACACGACGAGCTGTGTTTCTACCACACAGATCTACTTTGGTTTCATCTGACCATATGACATTCTCTCAATACACTTCTGGATCATCCAAATGCTCTCTAGCAAACTTCAGACGGGCACGGACATGTAATGGCTTAAGCAGTGGGGCACGTCTGGCACTACAGGATCTGAGTCCCTGGCGGCGTAGTGTGTTACTGATGGTAGCCTGTTTAACGTTCGTTCCAGCTCTCTGCTGGTCATTCACTAGGTCCCCCCGTGTGGTTCTGGGATTTTTGCTCACCGTTCTTGAGATCATTTTGATCCCACAGGGTGAGATCTTGTGTGGAGTCCCAGATTGAGGGAGATTATCAGTGGTCTTGTATGTCTTCCATTTTCTAATTATTGCTCCCACAGTTGATTTCTTCACACCAAGCTGCTTGCCTATTGCAGATTCAGTCTTCCCAGCCTGGTGCAGGGCTACAATTTTGTTTCTGGTGTCCTTCGACAGTTCTTTGGTCTTCACCATAGTGGAGTTTGGAGTGTAACTGTTCGAGGTTCCGGACAGGTGTCTTTTACACTGATAACAAGTTCAAACAGGTGCCAGCACTACAGGTAATGAGTGGAGGACAGAGGAGCCTCTTAAAGAAGAAGTTACAAGTCTGTGAGAGCCAGAAATCTTGCTTGTTTGTAATTGACCAAATACTTATTTTCCACCAAAATTTGAAAAAAAATTCATTCCAAATCAAACAATGTGATTTTCAGTATTTGTTTTCTCATTTTGTCTCTTATAGTTGAGGTCTACCTATGATGTCAATTACAGGCCTCTCTCATCTTTTTAAGTGGGAGAGCTTGCACAATTGGTGGCTGACTAAATACTTTTTTCCCCACTGTAAGTACAGCTGCCTTTTTTTTCTGTTATTTTTTTATTTATTTATGGGTTTTTTTTCAGTGAATTGCTTTTAAATGTAGTAAATGGTCTTACAAGATAATGAGGACCCTTGACGGGAGTTGCGAGCTTGTGTATTTTTGTCAAAATTTCGACCAATACCTCATGCATCATGTACATCTTTTTGTGGCACATTTTTCCATTTTCTTAGGGTATCTGTCCTATGGGGTGCATTTATGGTACCAGGCGGCCTACCTGATCGAATATTAGGGACGTTAGTAATAGGATGTGATCTGGACAATGGTGCACCTCGCATAATGGTGTAAATGGTGCCCTGTGCAAGCCTGTCTGATTTGGAATACTAGGCAACCACCCCCCTCATGCATGGTGGGTTTACAAGTGGTTGGTTTAATTAATATTTTGCACCTTTGCTGCCCCTGCCTACATCATGGGGGCCTGCTGCATCCTGCAGTGCATTTGTGTTGTGACATGGTGTTGGTATGTATGGCTACAATTATTTTATGTCCTTTTTTCAGTGAATTGCTTTAGATCAGAGGTCCCCAACCGCCGGTCCGCGGACCAGGACCGGGCCGTTGGGGTTTTTCAGCCGGTCCGCGGCGCCGCTGACAGCTAGCTCCGCGGCCCTGCGCCTGGTCAGAGCTCGCTCTGTGTGGATTTATAATGTTTTCTGCCATAGCCGTGACAGCTCGCAGCTCCCGGCAGAGAACATTATGCAGGACGGGGTGGGGCGTCGGGCGGGTCTTAGTGACGCAGCCCTCCACAGCACAGCATGGTACCTGTTGTACGTCACGGGGCGGGTCTTAGTGACGCGGCCCTCCTGCACAGCATGGTGTGTTCCTGACGGGGTGGGGCGGCAGGCTCTCCTCACTGACACGCCCCCGGCAGAACATGTTATGTGGGGCGTGCTGGGGCAGCAGACTGGCTTCAGTGACGCGGCTCCCGGTACCGGTGTTCAGTGTGTAGCGCTGCTAAGCAGCAGCGCTGTATACACTGACGCTCAATGTACAATGCTGCTACTTAGCAGAGCTGTACACCGAGGTCCCGCCAGCATCCTCCCCATACAGCTCCACCCCTCCATAACCACACCCCCATATGACCAAAGCCCCGCCCCCACCCCCACCGGGCCATGGAAAACTGGTCTTGCTTAAAGCCGGTCCCTGGTGCAAAAAAGGTTGGGGACCTCTGCTTTAGATTGTAGTTCTGGTAGCAAGAATCACAGATTACCTTTAACCAAAGGAAAAGAAATTAAGGAAAGGCAAAAGACAAAAATAACATCTGCACCTTAAAGTAATAATGAAATATAATGAAATATACAAAACAAAATGTAAGCCATGTTACACTTCCATTTGTTCTAGTAGCATCAAATATCCTCAATGGTTTTTGCATTCCAGTCATATATTCATAAAATTCTGTTAAGATTAGTAAACTGAAAAATAATGCCATCTTTTATATGTAGGCAAAAAAAATCCCAACCAATATGTTGTACTATACTATGATCAGGTGCATTGTAGGCTGAATATTGAATACAATGGGAATCCCATGGCTCCAGTTACAATCATTTTAATATTTCCTCCTGTCTTTATATCAGAAGGCAATGTTTGACACAAGACTGCTAACAATCGCTTCAATAACACATTTTCTCACTTGCTCACCTATTTATATTCCTTCCCGTATAGGCACTTATCATTTTATCCCTAGTAATAATAATGTGCATTACTCTCATGCTCTGTAACCTCATCTGAATCACAGAAACCTCCTGCATCATTCATAGTTCTTCTGCTGGCACAGCCGAATACAGTATGTGACAGAATACAATGTGTCACTGGAACATGGACTTGTCTTCCATTATAAGACAATTGTATAATAATGAGAATGTTTGAATAATACCCGGAATAATGTTTACAATTTTCACTCCTTCCATCTCACACAAAGCTGAGCAAGGTTCAAGAGTCCTGGGGGAGCATAACAAAAGCAGATAATACATGGGATAAACACCTGGTTATGGGATTCAAAAAAATAAATTCAGAAGCATTTAGGCCATTGCTCTCAATCTATAGATAGACTGAACTGAAAGTAAAGTGGCTGTACTTTATAGAAAAAAAAAATGACCATAAGGCTATGTGCCCACGATGCAGAAATGCTCCGGATTTTTCCTGAGCGTTTCTGCATCTCCCTGGCAGAAAAAACGCATGCGGATTGTACATGCGGATTGTACATGCGTTTTTCCTGCCAGGGACATGCGGAAGTGAAGCGTTTTTCACATGCATTTCCGCATGCGGGTTGACAAGTGCTTTCCAAGCAATTTTAGCATCACTTGGAAAGTGCTTGTGAACTTGGTCACACTATATAAATCCATGCCAACGGATGGATGTGTGATCGAAACAATGGTAAAAAATAAAAACATAAATCTATAATTATCTTCTGATGGCCCCCGCAGTCTTGATTCTATCCGTCCTGACTGCCGGCAGCTCGCGGTACACTGAAGGACCTGCCGTCACATGACTAAATGACGTCAGCGCAGGTCCTTCAGTTCACTGCGATCTGCCGGCAAGCGAAGACAAGCACACCGGGGGCCATCAGAAGGTAAGTATCATATTTATTTTTTATTTTTATTCTTTTTTTTACATGTTCTATAGTACCCGGGTCCGGAGGAGAGTCTCCTGTCCTCCACACCCGGGTACCATCCACACATTGAAACGCATGGAATAGGCATGTACAGATGCAGTGATGCGGATTCCATGTGTTCTAATGCAAGTCAATGGCGGCGAAAACGCAGCGCTTCCCCAAAATAATTGGTAGTGCTGCGTTTTTTTCCGCAATTATAATCCGCAGCGGAAATTTCCACAGCATGTGCACAGCACATGCGGATTATCATTGGGGAACATGGCAGGCCTTCTACCAAGCGTTTTTTAAGCATTTCTGCAGCGGAATTGCCACTGCAAAACCGCTTAAAAAAACGCATCGTGGGCACACAGCCTAACAAAGGCTTAGGAGCAGAAAAGGCACCAGATGCTCAGGTAAGAATTGAAGGTTTTATATTATAGAATACTTGGAGATGAAAAAGAAATGTCTGGTTGGTGCATGTTTTTTATTCCTGGATGCTACAGAATGGACTAGAGGAAATGCTAGAAGGTGACAAGAGCACACATATTACACTTAGGCAACGGTCCCACTATCAGTATTTGGTCAGTGTTCAGTCAGTATTTTTTCTCAGGAGTGGGAGCCAAAACCAAAAGTGGGTGATAAATGCAGAATTGGTGCATTTGTTTCAATTATACCTTTTCTCTGATTGTTCCTCACCCGGTTTTGGCTCCCACTCTTGACAAAAAAATAATGACCGAATACTGACCAAATACTGATAGTGGGGCCATGGCCTTAGTGTTATAAATGCATTAGTGCTCATCTTGTAGGGTTGTGTAAGGCACAAATCCTATGTTGGCATGGAAAACCAGCCGCCACTGCTCAGTGTGTCGAGGGGGACACACATAAAATTGACAAGTCGAAGAAAAGAAAACCATGCTAGGTGAATGAAGAATTTCCATGGAAATGGGAAGGTTTTGTCTCGATGAAGTAGTTTGTCTTACTCAGAAACACGTTGATAATAAGCTGCATGAATTTTAGTTTCCCTTTCCTTTGAAATTCTTCATTCACCCAGCAGCGCAACATACAATCTGTGGTTTTCCTTTCTTCGGCTTAATAATATGGACTAGAGCATCCTGCTGCGCTATTCCTTACAGGCAAAAAGACAGAAATCGTATTGTATACTGCTGATAGCCAAAATTTGCCACTGTCTGGTAAAAGGTGGTTTATAGATCTGAGGAATGAACTGAAACTCCTATCACAGTTACTGATTATGATTACACAGCTCTTGTCACACAAATATAATATAGAAGATGACAGTTTAGCCTCTGTAATTGTATAGTAGTAAGATAATGTAGCACCCTGAGGATTCGGCTGCTACAGGGGTATTGCACCTCAACCCAGAGGTGTGATATTCCACTCCCGGGTAAGGATGGAGTGTGGAACTGAGCTCAGTTAGCTGCATGCACTACACACATCCCATTTCCGGAGGACAGACCAATGGTACTCCCACTTAATAATGTGCAGGTACGACCGAGTCTGTCCTTGGCTGGAGTGGGAGGGGGGTGGTACATCCCAGTAGTGTAGGGGCAGATAGGGGGAGCAGCCTGGGTAAAGTTAGGAGCTCATTGGGTGCTGGTCACCTGAGCTCACACATAGAGGGAGTATATAAGGTGGGAACCATCTTAGATCAGGGTCAGTCAGTGAGACGTCAGTCTTTTGCAGAGTGAGGTCAGTCTGTTAGAGCAGAGGAGAAGAGCAGCTCCAAGGCCAAGAGAGAGAGAGAGGAGAAGGAAAGACCCAGAGGGGGAGAAAGAAGGAACTCCAAGAGCCCAAATTAGACCAGAGGGTGAAGAGTTGGCAACAGGGTACCGGATCCCAAGCTGGCAGAGGCTACAGCACACCTTAGCCAGGAACCGGAGGTCGTGGGCAGGATCTGCCACGACCACCCACTAAATCCACCCGGAAGGCAGACCAGGAATAGGGTCAGGGAACCCAGAGACAAGGGTTTACCACCAAGAGGCCCGAGGGAGCCGGACATAGGTGGATCCCTGGTGGGGAAGGCCAGAGAAGAGGACAAGACAGAAAGGGAGCTCAGGACCACGCTCCAGAACTGCCTGGGGGTTGGCCGAGTCCAGGACCTGGTGGACGCAGCACGGCTCGGGTGGTCACTCAAGGCCGGAGTGACCAGAACAACTGCAGTAAGTAAACAAACCCTGAACTGCACAGCCCGACTCCGAGTCTCATTTCCATCCTCGCTGCACCACCACAACCCCCATCCTCTGCAACTGACCCCCTGAGGCTATACCCCTCCCGTTGGGGGTTATACTACCTAAGCTGCACACACATCACCAGCCTCAGCGGACCCTGCTGCAGCGGCGGCCGTATTGACCGCAATTCAACGGGTGGCGTAGTCGACACAAAAGAACATCTAGTAACATCTATAAGGACTGCCACACACTGAGTTTGACACCCTGGGCACGGACCGGGTCACAGCCACTCGGAGACTACAACCCCCATCTGATCCGGCTCCGGGTATCCCTAACAGCACTGGCCCAGGGGGCGCGTCAACAACAACTTATTTAGGAGCGTATAGAAAAAAAGATAATTACACTGCACCCAGAGCAGGCTGAAATGGTGCTGGCTTTAACAATCTATGTGATGTTGTACTGATACATCTTGGAATTTATAGGAGGGCATATAGAAATAAAATGCACGGTGAAATCTGTGAATAAAGATAAATGCTAAACTGCAGGAAAGTATAGCATGGAAAAGAAAAGTACAAATAGTGATAAATAACTAGGTTGGGGGTACAGGGATGGTAAAAAAATGCTAGACTGCTTTCTTAAATTAAAGATTAAAAAAAATCAATACCCCTTTAATAAATAAATATCTATATTGTTTTCATATTGAATTCATGATTTCTACCCTTGCAACTCCATTATTTTATAAATCTGCATCTTTTTCATATAATTTGGGCCTACGTCTTTAACTTCTTTCCTTTTACAGGGCTCGTTTTAAAACACTTGACAGAAAAATGCAAAACATTTTAAGTGTTATTAATGGCATTTTTACAAGTGTATTTGGTGATGTTTTTTATTGTTTATCCTGTGATGCAAGCACTTTTTTCTGACTTTTCTTTTCACAGCTGAGCGTTCACACTCAACCAATACCAATACTCTAGGTTACTCTTTAGGCTGTTTGCTTGCATTTCACTCATTTTACTAGGTTGACTTAAAGAGATGAAAAAGTTCTGCTTTGCATATGGAACAAGCAATACCTACTGCCAGAGCTCCGTATATTATATATCTCACAGTATATATAATTAGGACATGGATGAGGACCACTCACGTACGCTGGTGCTGCAGTTGAATCTTTCCATACAATGTAGTGATAGAACTAAGTCTTAACAAGGAGACCAAATCCCACCTGAGATGGATGCATTCTTACCAACACTGGTTCTTGTAACGTCACAGCTGTCTACGATTATGCAGCCATTAATAACAAAAATAAATAAATGCAAAAATATGATTAATTGATAAATTGAATTTATTTTCTTTTGGAAAACAATTCCAGTAATCTCCAGGTTTAGACGGCAGAGTAAACATTAATAACAGTAACATACAAGTCGGGTAACAGATTCAAGAATTTTGGCTGTGTGTAATTATTAATATAAAAAAGGAAAGAAAAAAAAGGGAAACAAAAAATTTCGGACACACAAAGCAACAAAATGGTCTTCCAGAGAAAAGTCGGAGGGACAATCTACATAACAACTATTGCATATATGGTAATGCTATCTGCCATACCGCAAGGCTTACAAATATATATATGTATGTATGTATGTATGTATATATTTATATAGGCCTTATTCAAGATTTTCTTCCATTTAATGAGAAAAGCTTTTTTTTTTTAATTTTTTAATTTTGTGCAAGAATCGTCTGCTGCAGTATAAAAAAAATGTCAGCTGTTTTATATTAAAATGACAATTAAAGACCAAGATTGACTGAAAAGGCAGTTGCAATACAGCTGGAATAAAAACAACCTTTTTCTTGGTTTGCCTGCAAATACGCACATTTACGTCAGCCTTTTCCTTCTCAGGTTTTTCGATTCCTTCTCCTTGAATAGGGCCCAAGTCGGCTGCCTTTATAAGACTATTTTCATATTGAACAACATAATACATGTGCAACACTGTATATACAATAAGTTTATCCGGTGCTCAAAAGTCCAAACACATGAACATCCAACAGTTCCAATAATACAAGTTTATGGTAAAATACAATGTTTTTTGGGATAATATACATAAACAATCAAAGTTTCGTGCAAAGATTAAAATGTGTTCCCTTTTCTGTGCCTCCAAATGATCTTCAGATGAGTCTGTGTTTTGCATTAACTGCTATGCTGGGTCATTGTGTGGTTCTGAAAGACAACAAAATAAGAAAAATTACTTAGTTTGTAACATGCGTCTCCTGTGCCAGACATACTTAAGCATTTCTAGAGGAAAATAACTGAAAAAGTAATGCATGGAACGTAATCAAGACTATAATAAATATTTAACAGTGAATTTGTATTGCCAGGAAGAAGCAATGCCACAGCAATTGATCAATAAGGACAGGATATGTACAAACATCTCGAAGGGAAGGGTTAATTATATATGGATCGCACACGATTGGTCAGGTCATAGAAAGCAATTCACCACATTTTAAAGATACAAAGATGACAAAGTTTCAGACATATTTCAAGCACAAAACTGCAGATTTATATAATGTTATGAGTCTAAAATTGATAAACTTGTGAATATATCATTATAGCAGCAGTAAAATAAAGTTATGGGGGAATTTGTCATTTGTCATGTGAGTTTTTAGCACAAAAAAAATTGCAAATTTGGCTCAACAGATATTTCTCCTCCCCCCAAAAGAGACTTTTTGCCCTTTGTGCCAGTACCAACAATTTGCTAAAAGTAGGCAGAGCTTTACATTAGTGGCATGGCCAGCCACAGAACACACGTTTACTATATTGAGCACAACCAAATTACTATAACATGTCCAACACATTTACATTTTTCTCCCCCCCTCACAAATTTGGCATACTTCGTTCCAGTCCTATGCACAAGTCTTGAAAAATTCCCCCGTTGGGCTCATCAACTGTACACATGTGATACTGATACAACCAAATATCTAACTATCCTCGTCATGAGGTTTTTTTGGGTCCACCCAGCACAATTATTCTTGTTTTCCCTGGAATATGTGAAGATATAGGTTTAATATGTTGCTTGTGGATCAACCCATAAAAAAATAAATCATTGTGGCAATTGAATGGCTCCAAAGTCACCGCTAGACATGGTTGTCTTTTGCTCAACTTTTGGGTCCATTATTGTTTAAGATCCAGGGCCCACCAGAGGATACTCTAGTTCTTTAGTAGGGCAGTCTGACTAAAGTTAATACTAAGGATAATTACGAAAAAAATAAGGAAAAATGCAGTGTTAATTATTTAATTATTTTGCTCTGATTGTCCTCACTATGCTTTACTGATCAGCACGTGGGGGAGCATTTATTATTGGGTTCATGTTAGACAACTGGCATAAAAGATGCAAGCAACATTTGTACAGAAAACTTGCCACTTTTGGCAGGGTTTAGTAGGACAGGGTGCCATCTTCTGTGGCTCAATATATTTAGTCTATTTTTCCCTGGAAATTGATGAATTGTAGCGTAAATCTATTAAAATCTTTTTTCAGATCACGAAGGGCAAAGATGCAACTAATTTATTAAGTGGCTTATGTCTCCAAAAACATTAGTTGCATTTAATTCAAGCATACTCGTGTATGATATGTCTGTCTTAGTAAATTCTCTATTACTGTATTTAGATACATTATTACAAACATACACTGCTCAAAAAAATAAAGGGAACACTTAAACAACAGAATATAACTCCAAGGAAATCAAACTTCTGTGAAATCAAACTGTCCACTTAGGAAGCAACACTGATTGACAATCAATTTCACATGCTGTTGTGCAAATGGAATAGACATTAGATGGAAATTATTGGCAATTATCAAAACACACTCAATAAAGGAGTGGTTCTGCAGGTGGGGACCACAGACCACATTTCAGTACCAATGCTTTCTGGCTGATGTTTTGGTCACTTTTGAATGTTGGTTGTGCTTTCACACTTGTGGTAGCATGAGACGGACTCTACAACCCACAGAAGTGGCTCAGGTAGTGCAGCTCATCCAGGATGGCACATCAAAGCAAGCTGTGGCAAGAAGGTTTGTTGTGTCTGTCAGCATAGTGTCCAGAGGCTAGAGGCGCTACCAGGAGACAGGCCAGTACACCAGGAGATGTGGAGGGGGCCGTAGGAGGGCAACAACCCCGCAGCAGGACCGCTACCTCCGCCTTTGTGCAAGGAGGAACAGGAGGAGAACTGCCAGAGCCCTGCAAAATGACCTCCAGCAGGCCACAAATGTGCATGTGTCTGCACAAACAGTTAGAAACCGACTCCATGAGGGTGGTATGAGGGCCCAACGTCCACAGATGGGAATTGCGCTCACAGCCCAACACCGTGCAGGACGCTTGGTGCCCAACACCACAGAACACCGGATTGGCAAAGTCGCCACTGGCACCCTGCGCTCTTCACAGATGAAAGCAGGTTCACACTGAGCACATGTGACAGATGTGGCAGAGTCTGGAGACGCCGTGGAGAGCGATCTGCAGCCTGCAATATTCTTCAGCATGACCGGTTTGGCAGTGGGTCAGAAATGGTGTGGGGTGGCATTTCTTTGGAGGGCCGTACAGCCCTCCATGTGCTCGCCAGAGATAGCCTGACTGCCATTAGGTATCGAGATGAGATCCTCAGACCCCTTGTGAGACCATATGCTGGTGCGGTTGGCCCTGGGTTCCTCCTAATCTGATTGAGCACATCTGGGACATCATGTCTCGCTCCATCCACCAACATCACATTGCACCACAGACTGTCCAGGAGTTGGCGAATGCTTTAGTCCAAGTCTGGGAGGAGATCCCACAGGAGACCATCCGCAACCTCATCAGGAGCATACCCAGGCGTTGTAGGGAGGTCATACAGGCACGTGGAGGCCACACACAATACTGAGCCTCATTTTGACTTGTTTTAAGGACATTACAGCAAAGTTGGATCAGCCTGTAGTGTGTTTTTCCACTTTAATTTTGGGGGTGACTCCAAATCCAGGCCTCCATTGGTTAATAAATTTGATTTCCATTGATGATTTTTGTGTGATTTTGTTGTCAGCACATTCAACTTTGTACAGAACAAAGTATTCAATGAGAATATTTCATTCATTCAGATCTAGGATGTGTTATTTGAGTGTTCCCTTTATTTTTTTTTGAGCAGTGTATATAGCATGTGAAATAGAGATATATTTGGCGTTTAATACTATTTGACCTAAAAGGTAATGGGTGGGCATCAGAAACATTTTGGCATCTGTTACAGTTAAAAGCTAACGCATTTAGGCTTAGAGGGATAGGGCATTTTTTTTAAATAAAAAGTTGATAGCAAAGTTGTAGAAGTTGTAGACAGGACCAAGACTGCCAGGGAGCAGCAGAGTGGAGACACTCACTAGAGCAGAATGGTTTTATACAGGTAAGTAATTCTTATTGTATTACTTTAAATTAACAGTAGATTCATGGTCCCAAACCACGGGCAGCCTGAGTCAGAGCCTGGCAGCATTATTAGAGCCGTGTATGTTTTACTATAAAATGTTGTGGATTTTCAGAAGAAATATAAGGCCAGCCAATGACCATGTCTCCGACTCATGAAGACTGGTATTTTTCTCACCTGTCATGATAGGGGGTGAAGTGCGAGACATTGGTTTATTAAGGCAAGGTGTACTCCTCTTAATGAATCAGGTGAAGCACGAAGTTGTGTGTGCCTCTATGTGTGCCTCACCACTAATCTTACTCTACTCAGGAACTGGTGTAAGATTTATGTGTTAAGGAACGCCACCTCTTGTCATTAATTTGATGAGTGGAGGTAGTCACGCCACGCCCCGTCCCCCTAAACCTCTGCCCACTTTATTGGTGCCGAGTGAAAATGGAGTGATAAATTTCGTGTTGCGCAAAAAGACTTTTTAAAAGTTTTTATGACAGTTTTCTGGCATAAAGGAATTGGGGCCTCTATGTTATAGATCACTAGTCTCAGGCAGACCCCAGTAGCTTCTCCCTATCCGGCTCCCCTAGAATGAGAATTCTATATGTATGTATACAGAGAGACATGTCAGTTACGTAGGGAAAAGCAGCTGGGCACCTGCCTTGTACTAGTCATCTAAGATTTATAGTCACTGACCAGCTTTTCAAAGTGCGTTTTCTCTGAAACACAACAGCATTTCAAAGAGATCTATATTATGTAGGCAAAGAAACCCTGAATCCAACAATGCATCACTTAGTTTACTGAGTGCAGCAGTTCTGACACAATCAGAGTTCTTAGATTTAGCAATACAGCAGAGCTGAGAAAGCCGCTCCCGCCCACACCAGGTCTGTATGTACATTGTCTATAGACAGTGAGCCGCTTATCACAGGAGGGGGTGTGGCCAGACCAGGGCTCACGCGCTGTAGTCCAGGCAATGATAATCACCAGATGATAAAACCTTTTTTGTAAGTAAACAATAGCACACAGCCTGACATGTGATACATCATTGAAATCTGTGTTTTAACTCCTACCTCATGCTGTCCTCAGATTACATAGAAAAAAACTGCTGGCAGATTCCCTTTAACAGACGTGGTCTATTTAGAAGCCCCCAGATCATCTGTTTCATACTGCTAAAAGTCACTTGTCAGACAAGACAATTAAAATCCCCACATTACTGAGACATGTGGTGTTTCCAAAGATTTTCCAAAAATCTTCAACCACTTTATATTTGATCAACCATCCAGTATTTGAGGTACTTTGGTCCCTGAATCAGCAATAAACAATACAAATGAAGTTTAATGTGACTTCTTTAACTAACATAAAAACAACAAGCTGAATGAACAGACGCTATATCTGGATGTCTGACTGTAGAAGAAAGACGCAGAAAACACCAGACACACAGTACAAAATCCTTTCAACAGATGGTGACAGCGCTGGAGCAGCATGTTATTTTTTTCCATAGTTCAAGAACACAAACAGAAGTAATTTATCATTACTGATTAACTAATTACGGTCTACTACGTGCTTCTGATGCAAAGGATTCGATCTACCGCCAATGGTATTCACCTATGTGGGACAGGCATCCGATGCCATCCAGCTGATGTGGTACTGCAAGTGTCATCATGCCTTGCCTGCCAGCATAGCATTGTCCGGGATAAATGATATCAAGCATGTCTACGTCTCTGAACAACGTGTAGTTGTAATGGATTGTTGTGTGATCCTTGTATATCCGTGTTATTCTTATCTAAGCTGCATAGCACAGACACAAGGCTTTTAACAATGTGTGCTCTGCCTTTAAGCGCTCTTCTTATTATCCTGCTTTTTTCCCTTCCTTACAAAAGCAATTGCTTTCCAGCAGTCCAGATAATAAGTCTTTTGACCTGCATTCTACTCTGACCCATTAAGGTCATCCCTATGCTCAGGCATATAGCTGATTTCGGAAATGCCTGCAAGTCCTACATTTCATCTCCTGCCCACTCAGTAGAAAGCTCTCTTTAAATGTGTGTGTACGAGTCCCATCTGACCGGAGAGGCATCCCTGTTGTGGGCAATGGAGGGACAGAAGCTTCTGCCTTTATTAATGAATGCAGACCATTATGAGTCTGGCTGGCTCCTGTTCTGTTCCCAGAAGCATATACTGTACGTGACTTAAAATGTTGTAATATTGACACAAGCGAGCCGGGCACCCCTAAGGAAAATTACTCCTTGGATATAATGTAGGCTCATAACAGCTCTAAGAGTACAAAATCCAATCCTCAGGGATCAGACTGACATATACCGCATTCTGCCGACTCCCTGAACATTACAAAGAATTTCTTTGTGAAGGAATTCTCAAGGACAGCATTAAACTGAGTTTTGTAGCATCGTTTTGGCTCCGAGCTCTCAGCACTAAATCGTTTGCTTTGAATCAATGCGAGCGCTATATCATCTGCATTAATCGATGAATTTGGTTCAATACACGTTCTATTAAATTATACTTTCTAATTGAGATTTTCTAGCACTGCCCTGTGCTTTTTCTCCGTGTTGTAATTTACAAGTAGTTAAAGACAGGTTTAACGCCGTGCACTTTCCAATGAGTTAAGGAAAACAAATGTTAAAAATGTGGGCTCTAAAGAAAATGGAGGAATACTGGAATGTAGCAGCTGATGAGAAGCTTTACTAAAAGGTAAGACATCAAAAAATATTGGTGGTGCAGCCCAGACCCTTCAATTATCATCAAATCCTACATAGCAGGAGGAGGTGCAGCCAAAAACCCCACATGAAAATCGGTTCAATTTTAAAATGAACTTTTAATAGAACCTTCAGGTCTGGCAATTAATAACGTGGAAAATATTATACAGAACCGTTCACATGTGATGGATTTGTAATGTTCAATCTGCATCCTACACATCAGTTGGATTTCATTCAAATGCTATGGAAAATTTCCACATGGAGTTTTAGCTGCATCATAAAATAAAATCTGCTACTTATTTACATTGATTCCGCATAGAAAAGCAGAGACTTTGGCACCTTGATTGACAATGGGGATAGTTCTGCTGCAGATCTGGTGCAATCATGCAGCACATCTGTGGCACCCCAGGAGTCCGGTTGCCACATTGGCATAGCCTCCCTCACAGGGGGTGATGCCATGCCTAGAAGCAAGGAGGGGTCCCCTGATCAGTTATACCAGCATCCAACACTTTCCTGGCTCCAGACCAGAAAGGGGAGCTCCTCCCCTTTAAATTGGAACCTCGAGGCGGGGTTAGAAAAGTTAGTTCAAGGAAGTTGGAGACAGGAGAGCGACGAGGAAGAACCTGGGGAAGGGAGCTGTGATCAAGCTCGCCCCAGAGGAAAAAGCGCAAGGAATTGGACAACGGAGTCTGAAAGCCCGGCAGCTAAATCCAGAGGGCAGGAGACTGCAGGTCTCCTGGCCCCACCAGACGCCCGGCGGCTCAGCAGCATCCTAGGGCCCAGTGCCTCCACGAAGGAGCAACACCTGAAGAAGGCTCGAGCTGCCTGCTATACGGGTGAGGAATAAACGTTTTGCTCAGGAACGAGGGCCGGAGCATAGCTTTAAGCAGCAGGGCCAAAGAGGATAGCGCAGAGGGAAGGCCTACAACTCCACCTGGCGAGGTGGACCCCCAAATTGCTTCTAGGCCGCCCGGACCTCTACTACCAGCTAGTACCAGTGCCCCGGTCTGCTCTGACAAACCGCAAGTAAAGGTACTGTAGAGGAAACTGCCATTAATTTGTTGTCTGGTCATTATCTGCGCCCTCAGCCCTGCACTACACGGCACCAACAACATCAACCTCCACAATTCATCATATACTGTCCTGGAGCTTAGCTCTGCCTGTAGAGAGCTGACCCAACTCTGCTGTGTCACCATCAGCTCCAGTGGATCTGCATAGCAGCGGCGGCCCCATATAGCCGCATAGCACGGTTGGTGTCACAAACACTATCCCAAAAACTTTATTCCCCTTCTCTTTATTTGACCGCCAGGGGCCACGGACTGGGTCACTGCCACCGTGACTACCCCGAAAAGGACCGGCCCGGCTGCCGAGTACCCCACGGCCCCAGGGGGCGCGTCACATCCACAGCTCAAATTTCTGCTACCGATTAGTAATTCCATGTCCAAGTTTCTAATCCGACACGTGTGAACATGTGAAGATTTAATGAGTGCCATCTTGTAAGGGCGCAGACAGACGGCCGTATTTCTCATGCGAGGATCGCATCACAGTGCACGGACTGGTCCAGCACATCTCCTGACCTGAGCGTGACAGCATGGTGTATTACTATGCAGCTGTCACACTCAGGTCAGGAGAGGATTGTGATGCGATCCTCGCACTTGAAATACGGCTGTATGTCTACGCCCTATAAATTGCACTTCAGCAAGTACCCTATTTGCATAGGTTTGCCATTTACAGTGTCTTTTCAATCTCCTATATGAGAATTTTAATACATCATCCTGATCTGCCACATTAATTAATTAAAGCATTTCATTATTTTCTAAAGTAGAATGCAACAAATTTGTGTTTGTTTTTTAAGAAAGAAGAGAATATGGTGCATGCACACCTTAACATTGAAATCACAACATCGTGAAGGAGAAATCATGGAATTAAAGAAATCACAAGATAGACATGTTAATAATATGAAATGATGAAACAATATGTTCAAAACACCTTGATTTATTTTGTACAGTACAAATACACATACTTAGATGCTTTATCATGCTATTAATGAGGTTATAAATGTTCTGCCACCGCTAAATGCATTTGGACATGCAATTCATCAAAATCTGCTGCTGGCAGCTCTCTTTGCAATTCCCGACCAATGATGTTCCAGATGCGCTCGATGCGAGACATGTCTGAAGAGGTTTTCCTTCATGGGGTACTCATACTTGATTCTAAATAAACTGATAAGTTTTGCAAATTTTTGTTTTCAATCATTCGACATTTGCTTATCATTAACATGTGTATTGATCTTGTGATTTCCATAAATCCATGACTTTCCTTCTCCAAGTAGTAATTTTAATGTTGAGGAGTGTACAGTATATATTATTTCTCTTCTTTAGGCAAGGGTGATGCTAATTGTAGCACCCTGAGGATTCGGCTGCTACAGGGGTATTGCACCTCAACCCAGAGGTGTGATATTCCACTCCCGGGTAAGGATGGAGTGTGGAACTGAGCTCAGTTAGCTGCATGCACTACACACATCCCATTTCCGAGGAGCAGACCAACGGTACTCCCACTTAGAAATGTGCAGGTACGACCGAGTCTGTTCCTGGCTGGAGTGGGAGGGGGGTGGTACATCCCAGTAGTGTAGGGGCAGATAGGGGGAGCAGCCTGGGTAAAGTTAGGAGCTCATTGGGTGCTGGTCACCTGAGCTCACACATAGAGGGAGTATTTAAGGTGGGCACCATCTAAGATCAGGGTCAGTCTGTGAGAAGTCAGTCAGTAAGTCTTTGCAGAGGAGTGGAAGAGAGCAGAGGAGCAGAGCAGCCCCAGAGCCAAGAGTGAGAGAGGAGTTTGAAAGACCCAGAGGGGGAGAAAGAAGGAACTCTGAGAGCCCAAACTAAATCAAAGGGTGAAGAGTTGGCAACAGGTTACCGGATCCCAAACTGGTGGGGGCTACAGCACACCTCAGCCAGAGACCGGAGGCCGTGGGCAGCATCTGCCACGGCCACCCACCATATCCACCCGGAAGGCAGACCACGCATAGGGTCAGGGAACCCAGTGACAAGGGTTCGCCAACAAAAGGCCCGAGGGAGCCGGACATAGGTGGATCCCTGGTGGGGAAGGCCAGAGACGAGGACAGGACAGAACGGGAGCTCAGAACCACGCTCCAGAACTACTTGGGGGTTGGCCGAGTCCAGGACCTGGTGGACGCAGCATGGCTCGGGTGGTCACTCAAGGCCGGAGTGACCGGAACATCTGCAGTAAGTAAAGAACCCTGAACTGCACAACCCGACTCTGACTCTCATTACCATCATCCCTGCACCTCCACAACCACCATCCTCTGCACCTGACCCCCTGAGGCTATACCCCTCCCGTTGGGGGTTATATCACCTAAGCTGCACTCACATCATCAGCCTCAGTGGACCCTGCTGCAGCGGCGGCCGTAGTGACCGCAATTCAACGGGTGGCGTAGTCGACATAAAGAACTTTAGTAACATCAGTAAGGACTGCCACACACTGAGCTTGACACCCTGGGCACGGACCGGGTCACAGCCACTCGGAGACTACAACCCCCATCTGATCCGGCTCCGGGTATTCCCTTAAAGAATATGGCCCAGGGGGCGCGTCAACTTTGGCGTAGTCGGCAGGATTACGTGCCCGCAACACCCGGGTACTGCGTGCCTGAAGAAAAGAACAAGTTTACCTCAAAAAGAAGTCTCCTGCCGGTTCCGGAGGGTCCCCGCCATCGGACTCCATCACAGGTCGATTCTCGCCGGTTGTCCGCCATTAACAGCTTTTTCCCGCCATCTGCAGAGTTTCCCGCCACTGGGAGACGATTCCCGCCATTTCCAAAGGTTTCCCGCCTTGGAAGAGCGGACGCCATTATGGGCGTGCCAGAGGGTGGCAGGAGGCCGCCTCCCATCGTGGGCCAGGACCGAACATGGCGCCAAAAGTGGAAACCGCCCCCACCAACAGAGACTGTGATGCTAGAGGTGTCTGTCAGCGTGAAAGAACTGCCCCTGGAGCTGACAATCACCAAGTGGCCCCGGGACCGCCCTCGGAGTGGGAGGACTGAGAACAAGAGAGCAAAGATGGGTGTCGCCTGGAGCAGTCTGGAGAGAGCGCACCCGGAGACAAGAAGCCTGGAGCAGAGTCCAGAAAGAGCTTACCCGGAGATGGAGGGAGAGCCAGGCAGCACCGACCCAGTGGTCAGGAGCCTGATGCGGGCCGCCACTCCAGGCAGCACCGACCCAGTGGTCAGGAGCCTGTTGCCGGTCGCCACTCCAGAAGGCCTGCTGGAGACAGCGGGAGGAGAGCAGAGCAGCACCGACCCGTTGGTCAGGAGCCTGCTAGAAGCAACGACCCCACTAGGCTTAGTGGAGGTCCTGGCACAGCTCCCCCGAGATCGGGAGTGTGCACAGACTGCGCTGGAGGGCCTCGCACGGAGGATGGCCCGGGTACAGCGAGAGACGTTGGCGGAGTGGAGCCGTGAGATGGCCCAGCAGACAAGAACTCGTCAGCGGAGCACGCCACCCGAGACGAGGAGACAGACCGCCTCTGAGGATGGCGCAGGAGGACTGAAGGCCGGAGACGGCGCCGGGAAGGGAGCCGAACGAAAGGAGGCAGGTAAAGGGGACGTCTCTACCCCAAACCGGGAAACCACGTACCTGCCCCAGCTCCCCGTCGCAGAGCCCGAAGTACCCCCTGCCGTGCCCGTAACCGCAACGTCACCGCTACAGACTAGGCCTCAACCGGAAGCCGCAGCCGCGACCCCTGTGACGTCACACGCCTCGACCCCGAGCGTGATCAAGCAGGAAGTACCACCAGCCTGGTCGCAAGGCCTAGTACCCCCGGGCGCCGCAATACCAACAGCGCCCCCTACCTCCGCGGAGCCACCGGCCTGGTCGCAGGGCCAAGTAGCCCAGGGCGCCGCCGTCCTTACGGTGCCCTTCACTTTCCAGGTGCCCCAGGCCTGGCCGCAAGGCCTGGGCAACCCGGGCGCCACCACCACCGCGCCCATAAAACCAAGAGTGCCGCATCTGGGAGAAGATCTGTTCGCCCAACATACGTGCCCGGATGGGCAGCCCTTTATATGGCCACCGGAGTTTCACCATCCCCGACTCCGGAAAGAGAGACCCCTAGACGAACCCCTGATTCCGGTTCCAAAGCCCGTAAAAAGGACCTCGCCCCCGCTAGAGGAGGCACAGTTTGAGTGGGACCCCACCGGAGAAGATCTCATGGGGTTCACTCAGGAGACTCGGGCAGCCGCAGCGGAGCGTGCAGAGTGCTGCCGCCAGCAGCTCGAGGTCTTTGAGAGGGAGCGGAGAGAGAGGCGGGTCCGGGAACAACAAGCCCAAATAAGGAGCGCGGAGCAGAAGAGCCGGGCCAGGAGGAGTCCCCGTGCAGCTCATGGTCCCCCTTCCACCGGGACTGTGATCAAGTTTAATATGCAGCACGGGTGGGGCTTCATCCGAGATCACCGCACCCCAGGCGACGTCTTCGTGACAAGAAGAGACGTTGAGTCCCACCTACCGGAGGGACACAGAGGACGTGACCTGTATATAGGGGACGAGGTCACCTTCACCCGGCACAAGTGTGCCAAAGGACCCTACGCCCTCCATGTGCATCGCCTGACGGAGGAGGAGCTGCGGTGTGAGGAGGAGCAAGAGGACCCGGACGGGTCTGAAGCTAAAGGTAACCACAAAGAAAGAGCAGGAGGACGTCGTCGTTGAGTACAGCAGAGTAGAAGCTGTATATAGTTGCCCGTTGGGGCACAGTGAACTGTTACTGCTGCTAATATAGTCCCCGTTGGGACCAGAGAACTGAACTGTTAACCCGTGTGTCCCCATTCCCACTGACCGAGGACTGAGAGCGGTCATCCCTTTCCTAATACCTGGCCGAGGACTGAGAGCGGCCATATCCCTTTGTATATAGTTGCGCTTCCTAAAGCGCCCCCTACCGGTTTTATAGGAAACCATTTTCTTCAAGAGACTGTCGCACTTTACCCGGTCACAAGTTGCACCGTGACCGGAGGTACCAGAAGACAAGAATGTTTCTAATGAAAAGTTTTATATGAAAAGTTTTATATGATGTTTTATTATGTTTTTTATGCAAAAATTGTATGTTTTGGATGTTTTATATCTTGCAGCCCGAGGACGTGCTGTGATTTACCAGGGGGGAATGTAGCACCCTGAGGATTCGGCTGCTACAGGGGTATTGCACCTCAACCCAGAGGTGTGATATTCCACTCCCGGGTAAGGATGGAGTGTGGAACTGAGCTCAGTTAGCTGCATGCACTACACACATCCCATTTCCGAGGAGCAGACCAACGGTACTCCCACTTAGAAATGTGCAGGTACGACCGAGTCTGTTCCTGGCTGGAGTGGGAGGGGGGTGGTACATCCCAGTAGTGTAGGGGCAGATAGGGGGAGCAGCCTGGGTAAAGTTAGGAGCTCATTGGGTGCTGGTCACCTGAGCTCACACATAGAGGGAGTATTTAAGGTGGGCACCATCTAAGATCAGGGTCAGTCTGTGAGAAGTCAGTCAGTAAGTCTTTGCAGAGGAGTGGAAGAGAGCAGAGGAGCAGAGCAGCCCCAGAGCCAAGAGTGAGAGAGGAGTTTGAAAGACCCAGAGGGGGAGAAAGAAGGAACTCTGAGAGCCCAAACTAAATCAAAGGGTGAAGAGTTGGCAACAGGGTACCGGATCCCAAACTGGTGGGGGCTACAGCACACCTCAGCCAGAGACCGGAGGCCGTGGGCAGCATCTGCCACGGCCACCCACCATATCCACCCGGAAGGCAGACCACGCATAGGGTCAGGGAACCCAGTGACAAGGGTTCGCCAACAAAAGGCCCGAGGGAGCCGGACATAGGTGGATCCCTGGTGGGGAAGGCCAGAGACGAGGACAGGACAGAACGGGAGCTCAGAACCACGCTCCAGAACTACTTGGGGGTTGGCCGAGTCCAGGACCTGGTGGACGCAGCACGGCTCGGGTGGTCACTCAAGGCCGGAGTGACCGGAACATCTGCAGTAAGTAAAGAACCCTGAACTGCACAACCCGACTCTGACTCTCATTACCATCATCCCTGCACCTCCACAACCACCATCCTCTGCACCTGACCCCCTGAGGCTATACCCCTCCCATTGGGGGTTATACCACCTAAGCTGCACTCACATCATCAGCCTCAGTGGACCCTGCTGCAGCGGCGGCCGTAGTGACCGCAATTCAATGGGTGGCGTAGTCGACATAAAGAACTTTAGTAACATCAGTAAGGACTGCCACACACTGAGCTTGACACCCTGGGCACGGACCGGGTCACAGCCACTCGGAGACTACAACCCCCATCTGATCCGGCTCCGGGTATTCCCTTAAAGAATATGGCCCAGGGGGCGCGTCACTAATCACACTCTGATCAGACTCTGATCACAGTATCACAGTTTGATCAGAGTGTGATCCGATTTTCTTAGAGATGGAGAAATTACAAAAAGTTACTCCACCTTCTCTATAGTATAAGTCCGTGAAAATTGGACTGCACTAGGATGCCATCTGAGAGCGGCCTGATTTTTTCCATGGACCCATATAGTTGAATGGGTGAATGCCATCCAATTCTCGGAGGCAAATTGTGCATGCTACAAGTTTTTCCTCGGACCACCCTGGTCCGAGAAAAAAAAATCGATTTGTGCACAGCCCCACAGAGTAACAAGAGGATTAGTGCCATCTGTCAAAGCGACAGCAATCATCCGATTTTTTGGGTCGTTTGCACAAGCCCTTATGAAAGGAAACATACTTGTTGCATTCTACTTCAGAAAGTAGTGTAGTGCTTTAATCAATGTGGCAAATAGTGAAGCTGTATTAATATTGTCATAGCATGCATAGTTAAAAAGACAAAAATGGCAAACCTATACAAATAGCATACTTGCCGTATTTCAATTTTTATAGAGCCAAAATGGAGCTTGCTACTAGAGATGAGCGGTGTTCGACTAGAACTGTTCGCCAATCTCAAATTCGAGCTGTTTTGGGCGGTGTTTGAGTTGTTCGACGAACCCGAACGATTTGCAAAAAATTCGGCTGTTCGAGGTTATGTTCGATAACTGTTCGTGCACCAAAAGCGTGTCCTGCATGTCTGGCGCTATTTAGAGCACCAATCATGCAGGGATTGTCTGCCACTCACTGTAATGCCACAGCCATGGTGGTTGTGGCATTACAGTGATTGCCCAAATCGATGGGAACTGTGCTCACAGTGAAACACGAAAAGCCGGCAATTCAGCAGCGGCATACACCGGTACCCGACAATTTAGAACCGAAAGAATAGAGCTTCACACATAGATTAGATAGATATAAACATGTCAGCCACATATATATGAAGTACAGTGACAGTGTTGCTTACTGTACTTGTCATTTAGCGTAAAGGATTTATCAAAAAAAATAATAGTGTTTTCATGCACCGTCTCTTTAAAAAAGCCGGCCGGCAATTCAGCAGCGGTACCCGACAATTTAGAATAGAAGGAACAGAGAATCACACATAGATTAGATAGATAGAAACATGTCAGTCACATATATATGAAGTACAGTGACAGTGTTGCTTACTGTACTTGTCATTTAGTGTAAAGGATTTATTAAAAAAAATAATAGTGTTTTCATGCACCGTCTCTTTAAGAAAGCCGGCCGGCAATTCAGCATCTGTACCCGACAATTTATAACAGACAGAATAGAGCTTCACACATAGATTAGATAGATAGAAACATGTCAGTCACATATATATGAAGTACAGTGATAGTGTTGGTTACTGTACTTGTCATTTAGTATTAAAATAAAGGATTTATTATTAAAAAAATTGGCGTGGGGTTCCCCTTAATTTTAGGCTCTAGCGGAGGTTAAGCAGACGGCTGGGGCAGATGTTTGAAGCCTGGGAAGGGGGTAATACCCACGGAGCTTCCCAGGCTACTAATATCAGCCCCCAGCTGAATACATAGCCTTTACTAGCTATTAAAATGGGGGACCCCCCCCAAAAAAATGACGTGGGGTCCCCCCTAATTTAATAGCTAGCAAAGGCTAGGCAGACAGCTGGGGGCTGATATTAATAGCCCAGGAAGGGAGCCATGAATATTGGCCCCCTCCCAGGCTAGAAACACCAGCCGTCAGCCGCCCCAGAAATGGCGCATTCATAGGAATGCCTGCGCTTCTCAGTGTCTGCGGGATGACAGGCTGGATGGCAGCGTTCTGTTGCGGTCCAGCCTGTCATCTCGATGTAGCAGAGCTGAAGCTGTCGTGGGAACCATGGAAAGGTAAGGATGATGTTGCTTTATTATTTTTCTTTTATTGCAGGAGATCGTTGGCTTCAGCTGGAATGGGCGTGATGGTAAGTATGGTTTAATTTAGAACAATAAAGGATTGTGTCTTTATTTCAATTAAAGGACTTTATTCTGGGTGTTTGTGTTTTCTTTTAACTTTGACTATGGGGTTAGTAATGGGGGTGTCTTATAGACGCCTCTCCATTACTAACCTGGGCTTGATGTCAGCTGGCATTATAAGCTGACATCAACCCCAGCCCTATTACCCCCTGCCACCGCTACAGGGCAGCGTGGAAGAGCGAGGCTAAGTGCCAGAATTGGCGCATCCTATGAATGCGCCATTTCTGGGGCGGCTGACGGCTGGTGTTTCTAGCCTGGGAGGGGGCCAATATTCATGGCTCCCTTCCTGGGCTATTAATATCAGCCCCCAGCTGTCTGCCTAGCCTTTGCTAGCTATTAAATTAGGGGGGACCCCACGTCATTTTTTTGGGGGGTCCCCCATTTTAATAGCTAGTAAAGGCTATGTATTCAGCTGGGGGCTCATATTAGTAGCCTGGGAAGCTCCGTGGGTATTACCCCCTTCCCAGGCTTCAAACATCTGCCCCAGCTGTCTGCTTAACCTCCGCTAGAGACTAAAATTAAGGGGAACCCCACGCCAATTTTTTTTAATAATAAATCCTTTATTTTAATACTAAATGACAAGTACAGTAACCAACACTATCACTGTACTTCATATATATGTGACTGACATGTTTCTATCTATCTAATCTATGTGTGAAGCTCTATTCTGTCTGTTATAAATTGTCGGGTACAGATGCTGAATTGCCGGCCGGCTTTTTTAAAGAGACAGTGCATGAAAACACTATTATATTTTTTAAGAAATCCTTTACACTAAATGACAAGTACAGTAAGCAACACTGTCACTGTACTTCATATATATGTGACTGACATGTTTCTATCTATCTAATCTATGTGTGAGGCTCTATTCCTTCTTGTCTAAATTGTCGGGTACCGGTGTATGCCGCTGCTGAATTGCCGGCCGGCTTTTTTAAAGAAAGCGTCTTCTGAGCAGTTTGTCAGCTTTTGGACACCTTTGAAGGTGTTTTCTATGTGTTTCTATGTGTTTTTGTTTGCCTGCCATTGGTTTTAACGGTGTTCGACGGTGTTCTAAGGTGTTCGACGAACAGTTCGACGAACAGTTCCTCGAACATCCCGGTGTTCGACGAACCGAACCTAACCCGAACACTACGGGGGTGGCTCAACACTACTTGCTACATGTTTACATGTTCACACATGTTGGATCAGCATACTGCAAATCTGATATGTAATTACTGATCGATAGCAGAAATTCGAGGCTAGCACCCAGATTTTTGGGGATGTACTGCAAGTGTGCAAGTGTAGATACCTAAATAAACAGTTTTACTGTTCTTCACTATGAAATCCTGGGACTAACACCATTCCGCATGGTAAGCAAAAATGTGAGTAGCGCTTACTATATTTGACTTTTTTTTGTCAGCTGTAGAATTTCACATATCAGTTTTTTGGGAAGATGTGCTACCTGTTTTTTTTTGAGGATAGATCATAGAACCATTAGAATGAATGTGCCTTTTCACAAATTCACCGATTTTGCAAACGAAAAAAAAATATATAGAAAAAACATACATGCCATGTTGTGGATCAAACTTAACATGCCAACCATGTACTGTCGGTATGTTACTGTGTAATGAAGATTTTTTGTCTTCATGTGAGAAAAACAGATGGAACAAGAATTGTAAAAACTGACACAAGAACCATAAAATGGATCCACTGCAATGAAGAAAGAAAGCATGGACCATTTTTCACATATGAGAAAACAAAATTACATTTGAAAACTCATGAAGCCCTCCAAATCGTGGACTGTTTTGGGTGGATAGGAAGTGGAGCATTCTCCTTCATCTTCAGGACCTAGTCCCTTTCCCACCAATAAAGACTACAGAAAAGACCAAAAATAATTTCAGACTAAAACTGAAATTTCACCGTAAGGCCATGTTCACACGATCAGTATTTGGTCAGTATTTTAGATCAGTATTTGTGAGCCAAAATCAAGAGTGGAACAATTAGAGGAAAATGATAATAGAAACACGTCACCACTTCTGCATTTATCACCCACTCCTGGTTTTGGCTTATAAATACTGATGTAAAATACTGACCAAATACTGAACCTGTGAACTTGGCCTTAGGGTATGCGCCCACGGTCAGGAGCCGCTGTGGGTTTGACGATGTGTGTCTATGCAGCATCAAACCCACAGTGGCCAGATATTACAGCACAGTGGATGGGATTTCTAGAAATCCCATGTCCACTACGTGTCTCCGTACACCTGCAGAAACTGACATGCGGTGCGTCTTTCAGACCTGCAGTATGTCAAATTCTCTTGAGAGTCCGCAAGTGGATTTTCACCATAGACTAATGACGCGCCCCCTGGGCCAGTGTTGTTGGGAATACCCGGAGCCGGATCAGATGGGGGTTGTAGTCTCCGAGTGGCTGTGACCCGGTCCGTGCCCAGGGTGTCAAGCTCAGTGTGTGGCAGTCCTTATAGATGTTACTAGATGTTCTTTTGTGTCGACTACGCCACCCGTTGAATTGCGGTCAATACGGCCGCCGCTGCAGCAGGGTCCACTGAGGCTGATGATGTGAGTGCAGCTTAGGTAGTATAACCCCCAACGGGAGGGGTATAGCCTCAGGGGGTCAGCCGTGGAGGATGGTGGTTGTGAAGGTGCAGCAAGGAGACTCAGAGGCATAAAATGCAGTTCCAGGGTTTTACTTACTGGTGTTGCTCGGGTCACTGTGTACAGCAGTGACCACCCAAGCCGTGCTGCGTCCACCAGGTCCTGGACTCGGTCAACTCCCAGGCAACTCCGGAGTGTGGTCCTGAGCTCCTTTCTGTCTCTCCCTTCTTCTGGCCGTTCCCACCAGGGATCCACCTAAGTCCGGCTCCCTCGGGCCTCTTGTTGGTCAAGCCTCCTCTGGGCTCCCTGACCCTATTCTTGGTCTGCCTTCCGGGTGGATTTAGTGGGTGATCGTGGCAGATCCTGCCCACGACCTCCGGTTCCTGGCTAAGGTGTGCTGTAGCCTCTGCCAGCTTGGGATCCGGTACCCTGTTGCCGACCCTTCACCCTATTAGCTCTCTTATGGGCTCTTGGGGTCCCCTCTGCGCCTCTGGGTCTCTCTCTCTTCTCCTCTGCTCTGCTTCTCAGGTTACACTCTGACAGACTGACGTCTCACAGACTGACAACTGACTGACTGACCCTGATCTAAGATGGTGCCCACCTTATATACTCCCTCTATGTGTGAGCTCAGGTGACCAGCACCCAATGAGCTCCTAGCTTTACCCAGGCTGCTCCCCCTATCTGCCCCTACACTACTGGGATGTTCCACCCCCCTCCCACTCCAGCCAGGAACAGACACTGTCGTACCTGCACATTTCTCTAGTGGGAGTACCATCGGTCTGTTCCCCGGAAATGGAATGTGTGTAGTGCATGCAGCTAACTGAGCTCAGTTCCACACTCCATCCTTACCCGGGAGTGGAATATCACACCTCTGGGTTGAGGTGCAATACCCCTGTAGCAGCCGAATCCTCAGGGTGCTACATTCCCCCCTGGTAAATCACAGCACGTCCTCGGGCTGTAAAATATAAACATCCAAAACATACAATTTTTTTTCATAAACATAAACATAGGAAACATCATATAGATATATCAGCAATAAACTTTTCATATAAATAACATTCTTGTTTCTGGTTCCTCCGGTCACTGTGCAACTTGTGACCGGGTAAAGTGCGACAGTCTCTCTTGGAATAAAACAGTTCCCTATAAAACCGGTAGGGGGCGCTTTAGGAAGCGCAACTATATACAAGGGGATATGGCCGCTCTCAGTCCTCGGTCAGTGGGAATAGGGACACACGGGCATCAGTTCAATTGGCTGGTCCCAACGGGGACTATATTTTAACTAGAACAGTTCTTATACCCTGACGGGTAACTATGTACAGTCTCTCTCTACCGTACTTCAACGACGGCGTCCTCCTGCTCCTTCTTGTTGGTTGGTTTCAGTTTCAGACCCGTCCGGGTCCTCTTGCTCCTCCTCCGTCAGGCGATGCACATGGAGGGCGTAGGGTCCTTTGGCACACTTGTGCCGGGTGAAGGTGACCTCGTCCCCTACATACAGGTCACGACCTCTGTGTCCCTCCGGCAGATGGCTTTCTACGTCTCTGCGGGTCACAAAGACGTCGCCGGGGGTATGATGGTCTCTAATGAAGCCCCACCCATGCTGCATGTTGAATTTTATCACAGTCCCGGTGGAAGGGGGACCATGAGCTGCACGGGGATTCCTCCTGGTCCGGCTCTTCTGCTCCGCGCTCCTTATCTGCGCTTGCTGTTCTCGGACCCGCCTCTCTCTCCGCTCCCTCTCGAAGACCTCGAGCTGCTGCCGGCAGCACTCTGCATGCTCCGCTGCGGCCGCCCGAGTCTCCTGAGTGAACCCCATGAGGTCTTCTCCAGTGGGGTCCCACTCAAACTGTGCCTCCTTCAGCGGGGGCGAGGTCCTCCTTGCGGGCTTCGGAACCGGAATCAGGGGTTCGTCTAGGGGTCTCTCTTTCCGGAGTCGGGGATGGTGAAACTCCGGTGGCCATATGAAGGGCTGCCCATCCGGGCACGTATGCTGGGCGAACAGGTCCTCACCCAGGTGCGGTACTTTAGGTGCTATGGGCGCTGTGGTGGTAGCGGCGCTCGGGTTGACCAGGCCTTGCGACCAGGCTTGGGGCACGCTAAAGGAAAAGGGCACCGTAAGAACGGCGGCGCCCGTGGTTACTCGGCCCTGCGACCAGGCTGGTGGCTCCGCGGAGGTAGGGGGCGCTGTTGGAATGGCGGCGCCCGGGTGTACTAGGCCTTGCGACCAGGCCGGTGGTATTTCCTGCTTGGCCACGCTCGAGGTCGAGGCGTGTGACGTCACAGGGGTCGCGGCCGCGGTTTCCGGTTGAGGCCTAGTCGGCGGCGGTGACGATGCAGCGACGGGCACGGCAGGGGGAATTTCGGGCTCTGCGACGGGGAGCTGGGGCAGGCACGCGGTTTCCCGGCTCGGGGTAGAGACGTCCCCTTTACCTGCCTCCGTCCGTTCAGCTCCCTTCTCGGCGCCGTCTCCTGCCTTCATTCCTCCTGCGCCATCCTCAGAGGCGGTCTGTCTCCTCGTCTCAGGTGGCGTGCTCCGCTGACGGGTTCCGGTCTGCTGGGCCATCTCTCGGCTCCACTCCGCCAACGTCTCTCGCTGCACCCGGGCCATCCTCCGTGCGAGGCCCTCCAGCGCGGTCTGTGCACACTCCCGGTCTCGGGGGAGCTGTGCTAGGATCTCCAGCAGGCCTTCTGGAGTGGCGACCTGCAACAGGCTCCTGACCACTGGGTCGGTGCTGCCTGACTCTCCCTCCATCTCCGGGTAGGCTCTCTCTGGACTCTCTTCCAGACGTCTTGTCTCCGGGTGCGCTCTCTCCAGACTCCTCCAGGCTGCACCCATCTTCGCTCTCTTGTTCTGTCTCCGCCCACATTGAGGGTGGTCCCGGGGCAACTTCAGTTCCAGGGGCAGTTCTCTTACGCTGATGGACACTTCCAGCATCACAGTCTCTGTTGGTGGGCGCGGTTTCCGCTTTTGGCGCCATTCTTCGACCTGGCCCACGATGGGAGGTGGCCTCTTGCCACCCTCTGGCACGCCCATAATGGCGTCCGCACTTCCAAGGCGGGAAATCTTCGGAAATGGCGGGAATCGTCTCCCAGTGGCGGGAAACTCCATGGATGGCGGGAAAAAGCTGCAAATGGCGGACAACCGGCGGGAAACGACCTGTGATAGGGTCCGTTGGCGGGGACCCTCCGGAACCGGCAGGAGACTTCTTTTTGAGGTAACGGTGTACTTTTCTTCAGGCACGCAGTACCCGGTTGTTGCGGGCACGAGATCCTGCCGACTACGCCAAAGTTGACGCGCCCCCTGGGCCAGTGTTGTTGGGAATACCCGGAGCCGGATCAGATGGGGGTTGTAGTCTCCGAGTGGCTGTGACCCGGTCCGTGCCCAGGGTGTCAAGCTCAGTGTGTGGCAGTCCTTATAGATGTTACTAGATGTTCTTTTGTGTCGACTACGCCACCCGTTGAATTGCGGTCAATACGGCCGCCGCTGCAGCAGGGTCCACTGAGGCTGATGATGTGAGTGCAGCTTAGGTAGTATAACCCCCAACGGGAGGGGTATAGCCTCAGGGGGTCAGCCGTGGAGGATGGTGGTTGTGAAGGTGCAGCAAGGAGACTCAGAGGCATAAAATGCAGTTCCAGGGTTTTACTTACTGGTGTTGCTCGGGTCACTGTGTACAGCAGTGACCACCCAAGCCGTGCTGCGTCCACCAGGTCCTGGACTCGGTCAACTCCCAGGCAACTCCGGAGTGTGGTCCTGAGCTCCTTTCTGTCTCTCCCTTCTTCTGGCCGTTCCCACCAGGGATCCACCTAAGTCCGGCTCCCTCGGGCCTCTTGTTGGTCAAGCCTCCTCTGGGCTCCCTGACCCTATTCTTGGTCTGCCTTCCGGGTGGATTTAGTGGGTGATCGTGGCAGATCCTGCCCACGACCTCCGGTTCCTGGCTAAGGTGTGCTGTAGCCTCTGCCAGCTTGGGATCCGGTACCCTGTTGCCGACCCTTCACCCTATTAGCTCTCTTATGGGCTCTTGGGGTCCCCTCTGCGCCTCTGGGTCTCTCTCTCTTCTCCTCTGCTCTGCTTCTCAGGTTACACTCTGACAGACTGACGTCTCACAGACTGACAACTGACTGACTGACCCTGATCTAAGATGGTGCCCACCTTATATACTCCCTCTATGTGTGAGCTCAGGTGACCAGCACCCAATGAGCTCCTAGCTTTACCCAGGCTGCTCCCCCTATCTGCCCCTACACTACTGGGATGTTCCACCCCCCTCCCACTCCAGCCAGGAACAGACACTGTCGTACCTGCACATTTCTCTAGTGGGAGTACCATCGGTCTGTTCCCCGGAAATGGAATGTGTGTAGTGCATGCAGCTAACTGAGCTCAGTTCCACACTCCATCCTTACCCGGGAGTGGAATATCACACCTCTGGGTTGAGGTGCAATACCCCTGTAGCAGCCGAATCCTCAGGGTGCTACACTAACATCTATGAGGAAAGTCCGCATGTGAAAAAAAAACTGCTCCGCTCATTTTCATAAAATGAGGGCGGAAGCCGAGTGGCTGTTCAGTAGCATTGGGACCGTAGCGGCTCCTGGCCATGGGTACATACCATAAATGACATAAAAATGTCACTTTAGAAGCTGCCCTGCTAGTATGCCATATATAATACTATGGTCTGAGGGATAACTGCTTAACATGCCAGTGTAGGCCATGCAATGCTCCTCTGGGAAATGTAATATTCAAATTGACTCTTCAGAGAGGAAGAGGACTTGAACACTAGCGCCACTTACTGGAAGTAGAAATCTTAAAAGTCAATATTGATGTTTTAATGAGCCTTGCCTCTCATACAGCCAAATCACATCTCATACTTTGCACTGAGGAGTGGCAACACCCCAAAACATATGTCTGCAAATTGAGATTCTGGTTTGGCTTTTATCCTAAGTCAAGTGGCAAGGCTCGTTAAAGGGAATAGCTTGTGCTAAGGACCACTTTTACAACAAAGGTATTTTTAAAAGTTGAGGACCCCTTTAAAGGGGTTGTCCAGTCTAAAATGATAAGTCTGCAGTCACTCCTGGGCAGAACTCAACAAGTGGGTGTGGCCTCGCTCCATATACTTGTATTGAGCGAGGCCGTGCCCTATCTAGTGACATAGCTGCCCAATGGGGGCAGCAGTTTAGTGGGCGTGGCCTCGCTCAATACAAGTTTATGAAGAGAGGCTGCGCTCACTAGTCAAGTTCTGTCCAGAGTATGTATAACGCATACGTACCTGCCGATCCGGGCTCAGAAACCGGCGAATTTTCGCAGCGCACAGTGCGTGCACTGGGGGGTTCATAAGACTACAATCACACAGAGTGACTCCAGACTTATCATTTTAGACCAGTCAACCCCTTTCCCTTTAGGTATCTTTCTAAGGAACATCCAATATATAGCTTTCTATACAGTATCTGTAGCACCCTGAGGATTCGGCTGCTACAGGGGTATTGCACCTCAACCCAGAGGTGTGATATTCCACTCCCGGGTAAGGAAGGAGTGTGGAACTGAGCTCAGATAGACTGCATGCACTACATACATCCCATTCCAGAGGAGCAGGCCGACGGCACTCCCACTTAGAAATGTGCAGGTGCGACCGAGCCTGTTCCTGGCTGGAGTGGGAGGGGGGAGGAACATCCCATGTAGTGTAGGGGCAGATAGGGGGAGCAGTCTGGGTAGTGATAGGAGCTCATTGGGTGCTGGTCACCTGAGCTCACACATAGAGGGATATATAAGGAGGGCACCAACTTAGAATCAGGGTCAGTCAGCTGCAGAGGACAAGTCAGATGCAGAGAGCAGGAAACAGCAGCCCTGGAGAGAGAGAGAGTGGAGTGAAGAAAGACCCAGAGGGGGGACAAAGAAGGGACCCAAGAACCCAAATAAGAACACCGGGTGAGGAGTCAGCAGAAGGGTACCGGAACCCAAGCTGGTGGGGGCAAAGACATTCCCCAGCCAGAGACCGGAGACCGTGGGCAGTGTCTGTCACGGTCACCCACTACATTCACCCTGAAGGCACACCACAGGAAGGGTCAGGGAACCTTAGGCCAAAGGTTGCCCAACAGAAGGCCCGAGGGAGCTGGACTTAGGTGAATCACTGGTGGGGACGGCTGAAGAAAGGACAGAGGGAGAGCTCAGGGCCACGCTCCGGACTTGTTTGGGGGTTGACCGGATCCAGGACCTGGTGGACGCAGCACGGCTCGGGAGGTCACTTGGAGCTAGAGTGACCAGGAACATCTGCAGTAAGTAAAGACCCTTAACTGCACAACCCGAGTCTGTCATCATTACCGGCTGCACCGCACCACCACAACCCCCATCCTCTGCGCCTGTCCCCTCTGAGGCTATACCCCTCCCGTTGGGGGTTATCCCACCAAGCTGCGCATCCACCATCAGCCTCAGCGGACCCTGCTGCAGCGGCGGCCACAGTGACCGCATCACAACGGGTGGCGTAGTCGACACAACGAACTTTAATAACATCAGTAAAGACTGCCACATAACACTGAGCTTGACGCCCTGGGCATGGGACCGGGTCACAGCCGCTCGGAGACTACAACCCCCCATCTGATCCGGTGCCGGGTATTCCCCTCAGAAAGGAATATGTCCCAGGGGGCGCGTCAACTTTGGCGTAGTCGGCAGGATTACGTGCCCGCAACACCCGGGTACTGCGTGCCTGAAGAAAAGTGCAAGTTTACCTCAGAAAGAAGTCTCCCGCCGGTTCCGGAGGGTCCACGCCATCGGACTCCATCACCAGTCGTTTCCCGCCGATTGTCCGCCATTTCCAGCTTGTTCCCGCCATCTGCAGAGTTTCCCGCCACTGGGCGACGCTTCCCGCCAAAACCGCAGATTTCCCGCCTTGGAAGAGCAGCGGACGCCATTATGGGCGTGCCAAAGGAGGGCAAGAGGCCACCTCCCATCGTGGGCCAGGACAGAAAATGGCGCCAAAAGTGGAAACCGCCCCCACCAACAGAGACTGTGATGCTGGAGGTGTCTGTCAGCGTGAAAGAACTCCCCCTGGAGCTGACAGTCACCGAGTTGCCCCGGGACCGCCCTCGGAGGGGGAGGAGACGAAAGAGAAGAGAAAAGATGGGTGTCGCTTGGGGCAGTCTGGAACGAGCGCACCCGGAGGCAAGGTGTCCAGAGCGAGAGCACCCGGAGTCGAGAAGAGGAAGAGTAGACCCGGGAATGGAGCGGCAGCAGAGCAGCACCGGCCCGCTGGCCAGGAGCCTGCAGAAGGAAGAAGGAGGAGAGCAGAGCAGCACCGGCCCGCTGGCCAGGAGCCTGCCGGAAGCAGAGCAGAGCAGCACCGACCCGATGGTCAGGAGCCTGCTGGAGTCAACAACCCCGCTAGGCTTAGCGGAGATCCTGGCGCAGCTTCCCCGAGATCGGGAGTGCGCGCGGAGTGCCCTGGAGGGCCTCGCGGGAAGGATGGCCCGAATGCAGAGGGAGATCCTGGCGGAGTGGGGCCGGGAGATGGCCCAGCAAGCTGGAATCCGTCCACGGAACCCGCTCCCTTGGAAGAAGACACCGACTACCTCTGCGGATGACGCGGGAGGACCCAAGGCCGGAGACGGCGCAGAAGAGGGAGCGAGACGTATGGCAGCAGGTAAGGGGGACGCCTATACCCCATACCGAAAGACCGCCCACCTGCCCCAGCTCCCCGTCGCAGAGCCCGAAAGTCCCCCGGCCGTACCCGAGATCGCCATGACACCGCCACCGACTAGGCCCCGACCGGAAGCCGCCGTCGCGACCCCGGTGACGTCACGCGTCGTGACCCGGAGCGTGGCTAAGGAAGAGGAGCCTCCGGCCTGGTCGCAGGGCCTAGCGTTTCCGGGCGCCGCATCCCCAGCAGAGCCATCTACCTCCGCGGAGCCTCCGGCCTGGCCGCAAGGCCAGGTGGCCCAGGGTGCCGCCGTGTTAACAGTTCCATTTACCTTCCAGATGCCCCAGGCCTGGCCGCAAGGCCTGGGCAACCTGGGCGCCCCCACCATCGCGCCCGCACCCGCAACATCAAGGGTGCCAAATCTGGGAGAGGACCCCTTCAGCCAGCTAGTGTGGCCGGACGGGCGGCCTTTCATCTGGCCCAAAGAATTCTTGGAACTGGAGCGACAAAAGAAGTTAGGTCCCCTGTGTGAGCCCCTGATCCCGGCTCCAAAGCCCGTGACTCGGGTCTCGCCTCCACTCGAGGAAGCCCAGTTCGTGTGGGACCCCACGGGAGAAGATTTGATGGGGTTCACCGGAGAGACTCGGGCAGCTGCAGCAGAGCGTACCGAGTGTTGCCGTCAACAGCTGGCAGAGTTCAAGAGAGAGAGGGAGGAGAGGCGGGCCAGAGAGCAATGGGCCCGGACCCGCAGCGCGGAGCAAAAGAGTCGGACCAGAAGGGACCCCTATGCAGCAGATCGTCCCCGTACCATCGGGACGGTAATAAAGTTTAATGCGCAGCATGGGTGGGGCTTCATAAAGGACCGGAACACCATGGGTGACGTCTTCGTTACCCGACGGGATGTCGAGTCTCACCTGCCAGAGGGTCACAAAGGCCGTGACCTCTACGTCGGTGACGAGGTAACGTTCACCCGGCACAAGTGTGCCAAGGGACCTTACGCCCTCCACGTGCATCGCCTGACAGAGGAGGAGTTGCGGTGTAGGGAGGAGGAGCCAGAAGACCCGGACGGGTTCAAGGCTAGAAGGTACTATGACTGAAATAGTACAAAGGAGATGTAAATAGTTACCCGTCGGGGTACCCAAGTAACCGTGGCTGCTTTAAAGTTTAGTCCCCGTTGGGACCAGTGAACAGTTTAACCCGTGTGTCCCCTACCCAAACCAGGCTGAGGACTGTGAGCAGCCATCCCATTCCCTTTACTTGGCCGGGGACTGAGAACGGCCAAAACTTCCCTGTACATAGTTGCGCTTCCTAAGGCGCCCCCTACTGGTTTTATGAGAAACTGCTTATCAAAAGACTGTCGCACTTTACCTGGTCACGAGTTGCACGGTGACCAGAGGAGGAAGAAAGAAAGAGACGACGAGAATGTTATAATGATGTCTATATGAAAAAGTTATATATATATAATATTTTATATGTTTTATATGTTTATAAAAATTTGTATGTTTTGGTGTTTTTGTCTTTGCAGCCCGAGGACGTGCTGTGATTTACCAGGGGGGAATGTAGCACCCTGAGGATTCGGCTGCTACAGGGGTATTGCACCTCAACCCAGAGGTGTGATATTCCACTCCCGGGTAAGGAAGGAGTGTGGAACTGAGCTCAGATAGACTGCATGCACTACATACATCCCATTCCAGAGGAGCAGGCCGACGGCACTCCCACTTAGAAATGTGCAGGTGCGACCGAGCCTGTTCCTGGCTGGAGTGGGAGGGGGGAGGAACATCCCATGTAGTGTAGGGGCAGATAGGGGGAGCAGTCTGGGTAGTGATAGGAGCTCATTGGGTGCTGGTCACCTGAGCTCACACATAGAGGGATATATAAGGAGGGCACCAACTTAGAATCAGGGTCAGTCAGCTGCAGAGGACAAGTCAGATGCAGAGAGCAGGAAACAGCAGCCCTGGAGAGAGAGAGAGTGGAGTGAAGAAAGACCCAGAGGGGGGACAAAGAAGGGACCCAAGAACCCAAATAAGAACACCGGGTGAGGAGTCAGCAGAAGGGTACCGGAACCCAAGCTGGTGGGGGCAAAGACATTCCCCAGCCAGAGACCGGAGACCGTGGGCAGTGTCTGTCACGGTCACCCACTACATTCACCCTGAAGGCACACCACAGGAAGGGTCAGGGAACCTTAGGCCAAAGGTTGCCCAACAGAAGGCCCGAGGGAGCTGGACTTAGGTGAATCACTGGTGGGGACGGCTGAAGAAAGGACAGAGGGAGAGCTCAGGGCCACGCTCCGGACTTGTTTGGGGGTTGACCGGATCCAGGACCTGGTGGACGCAGCACGGCTCGGGAGGTCACTTGGAGCTAGAGTGACCAGGAACATCTGCAGTAAGTAAAGACCCTTAACTGCACAACCCGAGTCTGTCATCATTACCGGCTGCACCGCACCACCACAACCCCCATCCTCTGCGCCTGTCCCCTCTGAGGCTATACCCCTCCCGTTGGGGGTTATCCCACCAAGCTGCGCATCCACCATCAGCCTCAGCGGACCCTGCTGCAGCGGCGGCCACAGTGACCGCATCACAACGGGTGGCGTAGTCGACACAACGAACTTTAATAACATCAGTAAAGACTGCCACATAACACTGAGCTTGACGCCCTGGGCACGGGACCGGGTCACAGCCGCTCGGAGACTACAACCCCCCATCTGATCCGGTGCCGGGTATTCCCCTCAGAAAGGAATATGTCCCAGGGGGCGCGTCATATCTATATACACAGTTCATAGATAAACTCTCACTAAGACCTGTATTAAGCAGAAGAAAGCTCAATGAGGCTACTCTTCCAAGTACCCAAGTAATATATTCAGAGATTAAGACAGCGCTGTTGAGACAGATGTGCACATATGCCAGTCTCTGCTCATCTTTAAGTTTTGCTGTAATGTTTAATTTATTACATTTGTGCTTTCCAACCAAATATCTGTGCACCTCTCTGCCGTGTTCATTTTCTCCGCTTTCACTGTATACCTGATAAATCGCTTGAAAAGGCGCTTCCCGTGTGCCACAATGCAGATGTCTGAGTCCTTTGTGGGTAAAAGTTTCCCCAAAAGTCTTCACAACACACTCTTTGTGCCGCTGTTGTATTTCATGCCCATCTACGCTCAGCTTCAATTAAACTCCTACTAAATATTTAAATGCTGGGTCCTGTATTGGTTACAAATAATGTAACCTTAAATTAATAATAATTCCCCCGAAACATTCAGCACATTCATGGTGTGTCAATGGCTTCTAATCTTTTTTTCCCCTGTTTTTCCTGCAGAAAATACTTAATGGAACAATGCCTCCTTATTTTGTTCATTTGTTTTCTTTCAAGAAGGTGCATTTATGTGCCAACAGCTGACATATTCCTTTATAGTTCTTTGCCAGATCCGTGCATTGATTTCAAATCCTGAAGTGACTGGCGGTCTTAGGATTTAAACCCTCGTCCGCTGGATTCAAAAGGTCAACCAATTAGAAGGGGGTGCACACAGAGCTGCAATTTGTATGCAAAGGGCAACCTTTCAAATACGGATTTCTTGTTGCTGTGTACAAACACACGTGAGAGGTCTTTAAATGAAAGGAACTCTTTATGTGCGGGTGACTTGGTGGCAGGCGGCTTTTGTACACACATTTACCCATTTAATGTATTCAGCATCAAACGGCAGAAGAAATCACTGTCAGTGTTTGTGGAGATAAGAGTACGCTGCATTCTATACCTCTGTGCTGGAGATCTATAGAACATGACAGGGGTGGTATATGGAGTATAGATAGCAGAAAAGGGAACGCTTCCTTCACCAGTATTCACATCAATTGTAAAATTAAGTCTGTTATCCAACATAAATTAACTCAGCATGTACACAACTTGCTATGCTTGAAGTCAATCATACACTTTAATTTTCATTTTAGTAAAAAAGAGATAATATAACATTAAATATACAGTGCAACACCTACATTACATGAGCATACAATGTAAAGGTGTTCTATGGTTAAACAAAAATGTTTCCCTAAGGGGCATCATGCAGAATGTTTTGACGTTCCCATGCAGGGGCACCCTCCAACCCCTCTTTATACAATGTAGGCACTTCAGTACATACAGTACAGACCAAAAGTTTGGACACACCTCATTTAAAGATTTTTCTGTATTTTCATGACTATGAAAATTGTACATTCACACTGAAGGCATCAAAACTATGAATTAACACATGTGGAATTATATACTTAACAAAAAAGTGTGAAACAACTGAAAATATGTCTTATATTCTAGGTTCTTCAAAGTAGCCACCTTTTGCTTTGATGACTGCTTTGCACACTCTTGGCATTCTCTTGATGAGCTTCAAGAGGTAGTCACCGGAAATGGTTTTCACTTCACAGGTGTGCCCTGTCAGGTTTAATAAGTGGGATTTCTTGCCTTATAAATGGGGTTGGGACCATCAATTGTGTTGTGCTGAAGTCTGGTGGATACACAGCTGATAGTCCTACTGAATAGACTGTTAGAATTTGTATTATGGCAAGAAAAAAGCAGCTAAGTAAAGAAAAACAAGTGGCCATTATTACTCTAAGAAATGAAGGTCAGTCAGTGCGAAAAATTGGGAAAACTTTGAAAGTGTCTTCAAGTGCAGATGCAAAAACCATCAGGCGCTACAAAGAAACTGGCTCACATGAGGACCGCCCCAGGAAAGGAAGACCAAGAGTCACGTCTGCTTCTGAGGATAAGTTTATCCGAGTCACCAGCCTCAGAAATCGCAGGTTAACAGCAGCTCAGATTAGAGACCAGGTCAATGCCACACAGAGTTCTAGCAGAAGACACATCTCTTCAACAACTGTTAACAGGAGACTTTGTGCAGCAGTCCTTCATGGTAAAATAGCTGCTAGGACACCACTGCTAAGGACAGGCAACAAGCAGAAGAGACTTTTTTTGGGCTAAAGAAGACAAGGAATGGACATTAGACCAGTGGAAATCTGTTCTTTGGTCTGATGAGTCCAAATTTGAGATCTTTGGTTCCAACCACCGTGTCTTTGTGCGACGCAGAAAAGGTGAACGGATGGACTCTACATGCCTGGTTCCCACCGTGAAGCATGGAGGAGGAGGTGTTATGGTGTGGGGGTGCTTTGCTGGTGACACTGTTGGGGATTTATTCAAAATTGAAGGCATACTGAACCAGCATGGCTACCACAGCATCTTGCAGCGGCATGATATTCCATCCGATTTGCGTTTAGTTGGACCATCATTTATTTTTCAACAGGACAATGACCACAAACACACCTCCAGGCTGTGTAAGGGCTATTTGACCAAGAAGGAGAGTGATGGGGTGCTACGCCAGATGACCTGGCCTCCACAGTCACCAGACATGAACCAAATCGAGATGGTTTGGGGTGAGCTGGACCGCAGAGTGAAGGCAAAAGGGCCAACAAGTGCTAAGCATCTCTGAGAACTCCTTCAAGATTGTTGGAAGACCATTTCCGGTGATTACCTCTTGAAGCTCATCAAGAGAATGCCAAGAGTGTGCAAAGCAGTCATCAAAGCAAAAGGTGGCTACTTTGAAGAACCTAGAATATAAGACATATTTTCAGCTGTTTCACACTTTTTTGTTAAGTATATAATTCCACATGTGTTAATTCATAGTTTTGATGCCTTCAGTGTGAATGTACAATTTTCATAGTCATGAAAATACAGAAAAATCTTTAAATGAGAAGGTGTGTTCAAACTTTTGGTCTGTACTGTACACGTGAGCACTTCTTGCAGGAGAACGTACTCTTTATTTCATAGTTTCATAAGTTGACAAAAGGCCTAGGTCCATCAAGTTCAAACTTTCTCCACCAAGTATACATTTTGTCATAAATAAATTTCATGCCTCTAAACTTAACCAAACTAAAAGCATTCTTAAAATGTATATTTCAATGAAAAACCATGATATTGTTTAGGGTATGCCAACATATTTTGCAGCGGGGGTAATGACTCAAAAGGATAACTGTGGCAAACCCACTATTTATGATGCCCAGCTGGATTCTCTATTCCACTACATCTAGGCCTGGGGTGTACAATTAATGCCATTCTGTGTACCACCCCCTCCCCCGACCATCAGGACACTGATATACTGCCGATTCTACAGATATTTCAGAAAGAAATGGATATCAAAGGAAGTACTTCTGATGCTGACCCCAAAGGAGGTCCTGATCATTACAAAGGTGGAAACTAGGTTTACTGGAAGGTATCCACTGTTCAGAATGACAGCCTAGCAGCAATCAAACTTATGTGTCAACCACCAGAGAGAGTGACAAAGAGGTCCAAGATTCAGGGAAGATCATTCTTCCTGCTGGGACTATAAGCTAGTCAGAAGACTGTGCAGGAGCACCTGGTGTACCGACTAGTTGCAAAAAAATGATATGATAAAATATGGTATTGTTCTGATGAGATACAGACTGTTCCACCACAAATCTCATTCTGTTCACATTAATATATATATTTGTTTCTATTAAAGGTGCAGATAACGGTCCTAATTGCTCAAGCTAGAGAATAATATACTACCCAAACCTGTTGCATTATTCCCAGACTGTGTTTTCTTGAATTTAATTTCTACTGTCTTTGCAGTTTAGTTGGGAACAGTAAGAGCAGATTCAGACAATGAGTGTATTTTCTGTCCGAGTGCGATCCGACAAAACATTGGATCACACTTGGACGAATGTTAGTGTATGGGGTAGTGCACATGTCCGAAATTACTGCATGCCTGAGTCTGATCCAATATTAAGATCGGACTTGGCCATGCAAGTCAATGAGTGCGTGGAAAACATTGGACTGCACTTGGATGACATTTGAGTGCAGTCTGATTTCCGCAGACTTACAGAATGGAGAAGATGGAGACATTTTTTTCTCCATCTTCTCCTCATCCAAGAGAATGAGATCACACTATAATCACAGTCTGATCAAACTCTAATCAGGAGTTTGATCAGAGTATCATTTGCATAATCAACCCGATCTTCTCCTGTCTGCAGCTGCCCTAAGAGTTAAACACACCAAAGTGCCCTGTTTTTGCAAAATACCCATACTCATGTTACAATTAGACTAGAAGTGAGATGTAACATGCAAAGTTTAAAATAAAATGCTTGTTAAATATCTATTAATTCAACTCACAATGCAATAATGAAATAATTATTACAATTCTGAGTTAAACAATCATTTAAGAGTTAAAGTTAAAAACTAGAATTTCCTGTAGAAGGGAATGAGTAGGTGGCCCTCTCACTGGGCTCTTCTGTTCATTCCCCCACGCGCCCCTACCCGTAGCTGATGCCATATACATGGGAAACAGAGTATTTTCATTTCAATACTCAGAGATGTGCTGTAACTATGGAGAAACTAATCTGTGAATCTCCTATTCCCTCAATTTGCTTCTCAAAGTCAATTTTAATTCATTACGACAAAACTGCATAATTAGGGAGGGGGGTGGACATTTAAGTATTTAATTTGATGTTGAAATAAAGGCAAAATCGTGCTTATCAGAGACCAATCTACTGTGCATCGGTGAATACTTGTAGAAATTCAAAGGTAAGCTATAAACAGGCATACACAGCAATACTTCCCAGTATGAGGAGGCTGGCAACAGGAGGCAAGCTTTCTAATCAGTCCTCAAAGGAACCTGCGATAAAGAAGTGCCACTTATTCTAATTTAAATCTAATACAGGTCTTTCGCCTTTACAAAATGTACAGAAGAATAGCTTCATTAGACTAACTGGGACAAAAAAATCTCTAAGACACTTGTAGACGACTTATAGGGCAAAACCAAAATTGTTCCATTACCTGTTATAATTATTATTACTGTAATCAAAATGGAAACATAATAGGTACTCCGCCTCCACAAATGAAAAGCAAATGCTTATCCAATAAAGACCAAATTATCACAAATGCCAACTATTTGTTTGACATAAAACAAAAAAAAACAACAAAAACAAATGTTACATGGGCGAGAAGACAAATAAAATATAGACATAACATGTAAATGACATAGTTAATGCTTATATACTGACTCCGGTTGTACACACAGTACAGTTATTATGAGGCCCAAGAGAATATGGGGGCCTAGTTTAGGTTAGTCTTTGTCCAGTGATGTGCTACACTTTATGCACATGCTCAGTAGTGAGGCAGTGAGGTGAATCTGTGCTGCACTTTATGTACATGCTCAGTAGTGAGGCAGTGAGGTGAATCTGTGCTGCACTTTATGTACAAGCTCAGTAGTGAGATGAATCTGTGCTGCACTTTATGTACATGCTCAGTAGTGAGGCAGTGAGATGAATCTGTGCTGCACTTTATGTACATGCTCAGTAGTGAGGCAGTGAGATGAATCTGTGCTGAACTTTATGTACATGCTCAGTAGTGAGATGAATCTGTGCTGCACTTTATGTACATGCTCAGTAGTGAGACAGTGAGATGAATCTGTGCTGCACTTTATGTACATGCTCAGTAGTGAGGCAGTGAGATGAATCTGTGCTGAACTTTATGTACATGCTCAGTAGTGAGATGAATCTGTGCTGCACTTTATGTACACACTCAGTAGTGAGGCAGTGAGATGAATCTGTGCTGCACTTTATGTACATGCTCAGTAGTGAGATGAATCTGTGCTGCACTTTATGTACACGCTCAGTAGTGACGCAGTGAGATGAATATGTGCTGCACTTTATATGCAGGCTCAGTAGTGAGGCAATGAGATGAATCTGTGCTGCACTTTATGTACATGCTCAGTAGTGAGATGAATCTGTGCTGCACTTTATGTACATGCTCAGTAATGAGATGAATCTGTGCTGCACTTTATGTACACGCTCAGTAGTGAGGCAGTGAGATGAATCTGTGCTGCACTTTATGTACATGCTCAGTAGTGAGGCAGTGAGATGAATATGTGCTGCACTTTATATGCAGGCTCAGTAGTGAGGCAATGAGATGAATCTGTGCTGCACTTTATGTACATGCTCAATAGTGAGGCAGTGAGATGAATCTGTGCTGCACTTTATGTACATGCTCAGTAGTGAGGCAGTGAGATAAATCTGTGCTGCACTTTATGTACATGCTCAGCAGTGAGGCAGTGAGATAAATCTGTGTTGCACTTTATGTACATGATCAGTTGTGAGGCAGTGAGATGAATCTGTGCAGCACTTTATGTACATGCTCAGTAGTGAGATGAATATGTGCCGCACTTTATGTACACGCTCAGTAGTGAGGCAGTGAGATGAATCTGAGCTGCACTTTATGTACATGATCAGTAGTGAGGCAGTGAGATGAATCTGTGCTGCACTTTATGTACACGCTCAGTAGTGAGATGAATCTGTGCTGCACTTTATGTACACGCTCAGTAGTGAGGCAGTGAGATGAATCTGTGCTGCACTTTATGTATATGCTCAGTAGTGAGATGAATCTGTGCTGCACTTTATGTACATGCTCAGTAGTGAGATGAATCTGTGCTGCACTTTATGTACATGCTCAGTGGTGAGGCAGTGAGATGAATCTGTGCAGCACTCTATGTACATGCTCAGTAGTGAGGCAGTGAGATGAATCTGTGCTGCACTTTATGTACATGCTCAGTAGTGAGGCAGTGAGATGAATCTGTGCTGCACTTTATGTACATGCTCAATAGTGAGGCAGTGAGATGAATCTGTGCTGCACTTTATGTACATGCTCAGTAGTGAGATGAATCTGTGCTGCACTTTTATCACATGCTCAGTAGTGAGATGAATCTGTGCTGCACTTTATGTACATGCTCAGTAGTGAGGCAGTGAGATGAATCTGTGCTGCACTTTAAGTACATGATCAGTAGTGAGGCAGTGAGATGAATCTGTGCTGCACTTTATGTACATGCTCAGTAGTGAGATGAATCTGTGCTGCACTTTATGTACATGCTCAGTAATGAGGCAGTGAGATGAATCTGTGCTGCACTTTATGTACATGCTCAGTAGTGAGGCAGTGTGATGAATCTGTGCTGCACTTTATGTACATGCTCAGTAGTGAGATGAATCTGTGCTGCACTTTATGTACATGCTCAGTAGAGAGGCAGTGCTGTGGAGTCGGTGTTGGGAGTCGGAGTCGGGGAATTTGAGGAGTCAGAGTAGGTGGTTTGGCTTACTGACTCCACAGCCCTGACTGAGATAGCAGACGCGATGACGTTATTATAACGCGTGAGCTGTGCGGAGAGTCAGTGCGCTGGGGGAATGGGAGCGAGGTGAGTATTTGTTGTTTTGTTTATTTTTTCATATGTGTATGGGATGTTTGCAAGTATATGGGGTGCTGTGTGTGGGTTCATACTGTATATAGAGGGGCTGTGTGGGGGCTCATACTGAATGTAGGGCGCTGTGTGCACTCATACCGTATATAGGGGCTATGCGTTGGCTTACATGATGTATAGGTGGTGTCAGCATACATCTGCTCAATATTAAGTGATTCAATTAATATTAATATAAAATAATTATAATTAATAGATATTAACATTTAGCAGAATTAATTTCATCCTATTGGTTTGGCTCTCCACAACAGTCACAATCTCTCATGTGGCCATTGGGGAAAATTAATTGCCCCCACCTGCTGTAAGGAATAGGATATGGGTGAGGACTGTTAGAAATCCTTGTCAGTCCTTTTGTAGACATGACTAACTATAATATAATGTTCAAAATATTAAGTATCATACAAAAGCTATTAGAACTCTCTGCATGCGGATATTGTTTTTTTTACCATGGGTCAACCCTTTTGAAGGTTTTTTCATCTTCCGGTGAACCCCATTTTTCCATCCTTACCACAAAGAAGCTTAGTATAGGACTCTGTATTATGTACTAGCTATTACACTCTAGTAAAGTGATATAAAAAATAATAACATTCATTCTGTAGTAAAGCAAAAAGTACTTCTAAACAATACAGCCATGATATCGTCAGGTAATCCGTTAATTTGGATCTAATGTGGCTAATAAAGCAAATAGAATGACATATGCTAAGTAATGTATAATGCTTTGCTTTGTGCAAACAGAAACTTGGTGCAATTTTTATTCTGCCTTGATTCTGACAAATATACCTTAAATACTTTAAAAAGGGTTCACCGATTCTGTGAGGCCGTCAAACGAATATATAAAAATCCTACATCCCGACATTACCTAAACAACACATTTTCTGAACATTTCCATATACAATGAGGCATAAGACAGGGATGTCCACTGTCCCCGCTACTATTCAATTTAGCATTAGATCCTCTCTTAAGAACTTTACAAAACTCATCTGCCTTCCAAGGAATCACAGTGGGTAATTCATCGGTTAAGCTACTAGCCTTCGCAGACGACATATTATTGTTGATTTCTAACCCGACTCAAGCCATTCCAGCTATAATGAAATTAATAGACCTGTATGGGAAAGATACTGGCTTTAAAGTGAATTGTAACAAAATCGGAGGCTTTGGCACTATTCCGCTCGGGCAGAATAATAGATGAATCTTTCCCATTTCAATGGAGTGTGGAATCCATCAAATATTTGGGTATACGACTTCCAGGAGTTCCTTCAAAATTATATTCTATTAACTTTAAACCACAAATTGCATCATTGGCCAATACCCTGAACTCGTGGAAACACTTCTCACTGTCCTTTTCAGGTAGATGCTGCCTGATAAAAATGATCATATTCCCAAAGTTATTATACCTATTTCAAACCTTTCCACTGTTATTGACACAATCAGACATTGAGTTATTAAATGCAACATTCAGGAGATTCATATGGGGTGAAAAGGGTAGAACACGTATAGGTTAACTCAAGCGACAATTGCCTAAGAGAGAGGGAGGAATTAATTTTCCAGATATTGGGAGATATAATCTGGCAGCGAATTTCAGCTACATAGTAGACTGGATCCGCAGGACCTCCCATTTCGCTAATGTACAATTAGAACAACAGCTGAGTCGGCGGGTGTCACTAACCGCCCTGATTCACCTAAGAAACGATGAAATCTCTGATGATATCAGAGAACACCCAGTCTTACGGCAAACTATTTTGACATGGAGGAAGGGGAGAAAAATTTGGGAAGATCAGGAAATACATCTCCCTTCCAGCCATTCTTAGGTAACCTGAACTTTAATCATCCATCCACACATTATGTAACTTTGGCAACACAGGAATGCACCATGGTGGCCGACATGCTGGACCAAAATTTCTCTCTACTACCTTTTACAACAGCAGTGCAATGCTTCCCCTCTTTCAGACAAAGACCCTTCCTCTTTCTTCAGGCGCGTAGCCTAGCCCAAAAATATATTAGCGGTAGGAGAGACACTGCTCAGGTGAATAACATGGAGATTTTTCTTAAAACCGCAAGATTGCAGATAGCTTCAACAAGCAATATATACTCTATACTACGCCAACGCTGGTCTTGGGAGGGGAAGAACATTGGGCCTTCCAAATGGGAAAGAGATATCCCAGGGTTTGAAGTGGGAGATTTTTTGAATGCCACGATGTCACAAAAGAAATATATCCCCTATAATAGCTATACAGACATGGCTCTATTAATCCTCCACAGGGCACACATAACTCCAGCAAATCAGGCTAAAATGACACCTATAACACCGTATACATGCTTGAAATGTGGGATACACAACACGGACATACTTCATCACTTATGGAGTTGCTCAAAGATACAGGATTTGTGGCATGAGACACACATAGAAATACAAAATACCCTTCATATTACATTTCCACTTACACCGCATTGGGCAATTTTTAATATACTAGAGGAATGTCAGAAATCTTTGCCCAAACATATAAAAGCAGTTTTGGTAATATGGGCATCAGCGGTCAGGAAAAGTATACTACACCATTGGTTGAACCCTAATGTACCATCCCAATCGCTGATACAGACTAAAATAATGTTCCTATTCAAAATGGAGTGGCTGGAAACATTAACGATAAAGAAAGATTAACAGGAAGATTTCTCACGACTTGGTCTTTCCTTGTTGACACACTATCACTAGCTATTAAGGACAGACTGAGCGCTCAATTAAAAGATACCAAGTGGTATCTCCTTAAATGCATTGAAGGCTGTGTCCCAATCCCATAAATTCTAGTTCTTTTTGTTTTTCTTTTTCCCTTTGGAGAGAGCACGCAGAGGGGGTTGGGAGGGGAAGGGAGGGTGAAGGGAAAATAAAATAAGTAAAGTTTGAATAAGATTCTTGATGTACCATGTCATACACACATTAAAATGGAATGGAAAGGATAAAATAAGGAATAACACGGAATTTATGACATGTAATTGAATTGCACTGTATTGCTTGAAAATCAATAAATAAAGTATGAAAAAAAAAAAAGGGTTCACCGTGAAGAGTAGTCCTCAAGATGTTCAGACACCAAGAAAGTTCACCAACCTGCCTTTCATACCAGGTGGCGTCACCATGGGACAAATATTAGCAAGAAAGATCAGCAATGGGTGAAGCAAACAACATCCTGCTCTCTATGTATCGGCTTAAAGTTCAAACCTAACACAGACAACAAATCAATTCATTACAAATATCAGCCTGGGTGCATGGAGCTGCTGTGAAATCCATCTGGAAATCTCTCAGATGTAGTACTAAGAATAAGTTGTGGCCTGCAAGTCCCAAGGGGTTACATTAGATTTCTATACACATCAGAGACACTAGACATTTCAGAACGCAATTTAAATTTATTTTGGAATTAGGTCAAAATATTGAAGGAGATCCTCACTCTTCTCATAGCAAGATCAGAAGCTCACTGCACTTTGGGGTCTACATCCACCCATGTATGACTGCCGTAATCTGCTTCTACCGAACCTCTTAGTAGTGTTAGGAAACTATGTACATTAGGTTACATTGTATTAGACTAAGACTAGTTCCAGCATTTAATTCTTGACCCAAAAACAATGTTCCATTGCAGAGAATGTAATGCATCTGACTCGACTCCAGGGTCGGGCTCTACTCCTTTGGCCACCATACATTGCTGTGCATGAGTTTTACAAGTTGGCTGGTGAACTTCAATGACATCATCACCCAAAACCTTTCAAGATTGATGTAGACACTCATTTGTCTGACTATTAAGTAAGCTTTGTGTTCAGTTACCGTGTGCTTTGGAGTTTGCAACCATCCAGTACTCTCCGCAAAAATCATCTCTACAAACTTCTGTAGTTTCTACAACCTGCATCTATTTCTGGCGCAGCCCACATGATTGAAACTTTGCTCTAAGCATAAGGAACTGTTATCTGGACTTGTTCAAACTTCAAACACTCCTGCATCGAAATGTATCTTTCTCTATAAACAAGTTTGCCTCTTCTCTGGTGCCAGCTACTATCCATTAGTTTCCTGATTAACTCTTCATCCCTGTAAGCAAAAAGAACTTGGCTCTGAACTTATGCTACAGTAATTCCTAGACTGGCTCTTCCTCCGTTCCTGTCTTTGTCTACACCTCTGTATCTTCTGGTGTGTCCAGCTGTTCTTGTTCGCCTGCTGTCCAGTTTACCCTGTTGTCCTGGTTCTTGCTGTTCCACAAGAAGTCCAGCAATTTCAGCCCGCTGTGCTATAGACTTTGGTCTGTGTGTTCACCCTGCGACTTACTTAATCTAGTTCACCAGGTGAGCCTAAACGGTGAAAATCTACTTTGTAATTCTATGGCTGGAACTGCATTGAAGATGGCTTGATGCAAAGCTACTCCATCTATCTGCCTCATTAGTCCTTGCTTAACACCACCCCTGAGTGCTCGACTGACATGTCATGGTTTCCGCTATTCCACAGGTATCACCAGTGAAATCTTCTGCACATATCATTCATACCTGGCATGACACATGTGTGATATACTCTCATATGACTCCTGTGCATACAATGGTCGTTGCATGAATGACAGGTATGCAAGTTTTCACAGGTGATTTGTGGGACGTAGTGCTGGTGATGGAAAGTCAATCGAGCACTTAGGGGTGATGCTAGGCAGGAAATAATGAGATGGATTCATGCACTAGCTTTGTAACCTATTGTAAAGTCAGTTTCAAAGTGGATTTTCTTTATAATGGCATATCACTATCGCTTTGGGGCAAGAATTCTGGAACTTGTCTTTTAATGCCCTAAACCATAATGTATTTAGCTTCCTAAAGCTGACATGTCACCTTTAAATTAATGTCTACTAAGGGCTCACACTATAAATCTCAAACAAAGACATCTATAACGATGCTCATAAAAGGGTGAAGTGTCACTTATGACAAGGTGCTTTAAGTATCATGGATAATATTCTATGATTTCCAGACTCATCCCTGATCCTCCATATTCATTAGCAACTTTGATTTGCACAGCTATTAATATATACAATCATGCAGACAAATGAATTTCCATGCAGCTTTACTCATGTCTTTATGGTTGATTAAAATGCAATAGAAGCATATATGTAGAGATATCTGTCAGTGTAGAAATAATGTAATTATGTTTTACTAACCATTATAATCAGAAGCGGATTAAGTGGCTGGGCAACTGAAATGTGCCCAAGGGCTCAGCAGCTGAGGACAGGCTCAAGGGCAACAAGGCAGCCACATTCTTTCAGAGGGCCCCTGCCTGAAGGTGGAGGAGATGTACTTTTTATTCTAAGGACTGTTTGATTGTCAAGTCATATCTCTTCACGTGATGTCACTGACTGTAAGCCAGGACAATCCTGATTATAGACAATAGTCCTGGCACACACTTATATAGTACTAACACTCCTATGCTACGAGCTACCAAACATTAATAGTCCAGCTTTTCAGAAATTCTGACTACTACAATGATGACATCAACCGGCCTTCAATTATAGATCAGGAAAAAATAATGATCATAACTATATTTACAGGTCTTTATACTAACCATAATTTATATGCAGCAAGTCACTGGTGTATTGTAAATGTATACATTCAGGGCAGATTAATGTTTTGTTCTTCTCTAAACTAATAACATGTTTTGCAATTAAAACTATCACAATAGAGCATTGCATTTAGTTAAGAGTTTAATTACTCTACTATCCCCAAGAGGAATGCACAGTAGTTCCTACACGAACCAAAAATCAACATTTCTAGACATGTAAATTCCTACTGCTTTTCCGACTTCTCCAGCAATTTACCACTATCACTAGGCTCCTTAACGTTAATGGATTCTGACAGGAAGAAGTACAACTAGATTAAAATTGCATTTTTCCCAGCACATAGAAATTTCACTGATATGAGACTTGACACTTGACATCTCTGCACGTTATGTATAATAAAAATAATAATGTGTGATAAATACAGAATAGCACACTCTAAAACATCTATTTTGCTTGCAAAGTCAGAAGGATCCAAAGACATTATGACGATGGATCCAATATATCTGACATTCTGCATCACCTGTATAGTTGTGGAATGAAATGTGTAAATGTACTGTAATGAATTTATATCAAACACATATGCAACTGCATAGATGCTGAAGTAGTTATTACGAGCAGAAATAAATTAGGATTCTTCATACAGTAAAGGACATGCAAGGTTGTGTCAAGAGTATTTTATCAAGAAAGGTGGTGAAATGTGGCGCTGAACGATCTGTGTAATATTTATATTGTTTTTTTTATTTATTTTTTACAACTCAGGATGATGGATCAAAACAAGTAGGGGGAGATATTCCAAGTAAGCTTTGTCAGAATGCTAGCCTTATTTGTGCTAAAGTAGAGCAGTACGGTGGCTCAGTGGTTAACACTGTTGCTTGAATGCACTGGGGTCCTGGGTTCAAATCCCAACAAGGACAACACCTGCAAGGAGTTTGTATGTTCTCCCCATGTTTGAGTGAATTTCCACCATGTACCCCAGTTTCCTCCCACACTTCAAATAAATACTCAAAAGTAATTTAGATTGGGACAGTGATTATGTCTGTAAAGTGCTGCAGAATATAGTGGTGCTATATAAGTAAAGCATAATAAAGTGATATGCTGTCGACCACATGGGGAGCAGCTTTGAAATACAGAGAAGTGGACTGAAATGCATAACATTTGGAGTAAATTATTGGCCAAATTAAGCCCAAAAAAATAGGTGGTATAAACTAAATCTTACCATACTTACTAGATAGCTGAATAAGGCTATGTTCACACTAGGCATTTTTTTATGCAAATTTTCAGCTGCGTTTTACAGTACCAGCAAAGTCTATGAGATTTCAGAAATCTCATGCACACACTTTTGGCTTTGTGTCATCAGTATTTTGCGCTTTTCATGTTTTTTTGCACAATAGAGCATGTCACTTCTTTCAGCATTTTTTCTAAGTTTTTCACCCATTGAAAGTAATGGGTGGTGAAAAAATGCTGAAAAAAAACTAGTGTGAGCATAGCTATCAGGTTTTGCTGTGTTTTTAGTGAAAAAAAAGTACAGCAGTATGTGAAACTCATTTATTTTTGTGATTTTACCATCTTGTCTTGGTCACCTGATATGGCAGTTTGGATTAGAACAGTTTAATTAAATTAGTGATGTGTAAACAGTAAACATTGGCTGAGCTAGATTGAATAATACCTGTGGTCTACGGAGGTGTGAAACTGAACAATCTCTGAGCATCTCACTGGCCAACCATAGTGTGAAAGTAAATAGTGTCTTACAAACTCAATGCACTGCCAGTGTCTTAGAAAAACTATTCCTGAACAATTCACCTCACCCCACTGTTACAATTGGAATTCTGGTTAATATGGTTTCACATACAGTACAGACCAAAAGTTTGGACACACCTTCTCATTTAAAGATTTTTCTGTATTTTCATGACTATGAAAATTGTACATTCACACTAAAGGCATCAAAGCTATGAATTAAGACATGTGGAATTATATACTTAACAAAAAAGTGTGACACAACTGAAAATATGTCTTATATTCTAGGTTCTTCAAAGTAGCCACCTTTTTCTTTGATGACTGCTTTGCACACTCTTGGCATTCTCTTGATGAGCTTCAAGAGGTAGTCACCGGAAATGGTCTTCCAACAATCTTGAAGTAATTCCCATATATATGCTTAGCACTTGTTGGCCCTTTTGCCTTCACTCTGCAGTCCAGCTCACCCCAAACCATCTCGATTGGGTTCAGTTCTGGTGACTGTGGAGGCCAGGTCATCTGGCGTAGCACCCCATCACTCTCCTTCTTGGTCAGATAGCCCTTACACAGCCTGGAGGTGTGATTGGGGTCATTGTCCTGTTGAAAAATAAATGATGGTAAACGCAAACCGGATGGAATAGCATGCCTCTGCAAGATGCTGTGGTAGCCATGCTGGTTCAGTATGCCTTCAATTTTGAATAAATCCCCAACAGTGTCACCAGCAAAGCACCCCCACACCATCACACCTCCTCCTTCATGCTTCACGGTGGGAACCAGGCATGTAGAGTCCATCCGTTCACCTTTTCTGCGTCGCACAAAGACACGGTGGTTGGAACCAAAGATCTCAAATTTGGACTCATCAGACCAAAGCACAGATTTCCACTGGTCTAATGTCCATTCCTTGTGTTCTTTAGCCCAAACAAGTTTCTTCTGCTTGTTGCCTGTCCTTAGCAGTGGTTTCCTAGCAGCTATTTTACCATGAAGGCCTGCTGCACAAAGTCTCCTCTTAACAGTTATTGTAGAGATGTGTCTGCTGCTAGAACTCTGTGTGGCATTGACCTGGTCTCTAATCTGAGCTGCTGTTAACCTGCGATTTCTGAGGCTGGTGACTCGGATAAACTTATCCTCAGAAGCAGAGGTGACTCTTGGTCTTCCTTTCCTGGGGTGATCCTCATGTGTGCCAGTTTCTTTGTAGCACTTGATGGTTTTTGCAACTGCACTTGGGGACACTTTCAAAGTTTTCCCAATTCTTCAGACTGACTGACCTTCATTTCTTAAAGTAATGATGGCCATTCGTTTTTCTTTACTTAGCTGCTTTTTTCTTGCCATAATACAAATTCTAACATCTATTCAGTAGGACTATCAGCTATGTATCCACCTGACTTCTGCACAACACAACTGATGGTCCCAACCCCATTTATAAGGCAAGAAATCCCACTTATTAAACCTGACAGGGCACACCTGTGAAGTGAAAGACATTTCCGGTGACTACCTCTTGAAGCTCATCAAGAGAATGCCAAGAGTGTGCAAAGCAGTCATCAAAGCAAAAGGTGGCTACTTTTAAGAACCTAGAACATAAGACATATTTTCAGTTGTTTCACACTTTTTTGTTAAGTATATAATTCCACATGTGTTAATTCACAGTTTTGATGCCTTCAGTGTGAATGTACAATTTTAATAGTCATGAAAATACAGAAAAATCTTTAAAAGAGAAGGTTTGTCCAAACTTTTGGTCTGTACTGTATGTCTTGCATTGGTGACCTATGTTCATGCTTCTGTGATTTAAGCAAAGCTGAACTTTGGGATCCTGAAAAACGCACCAAAAATGCACCAAAACCTGCGTTTTTGATGCAGCTTCTTTCCTGCCAAGAGATCAGGCTTTGCTGCAGAAAAAAAACTGCTGAAAAAACGCCTAGTGTGAACATAGTCTAATTGTTTGGCCAACAGCTAAGAGCTATCTCTACCGACTATGTGGTAGAATTATCTGGCAACAGCTTATTTTCGCGCTGAGATAAGCTGCGGAGAGACAGGAGATGAACTTCAATCAGTTGGATCTTTTTCTCCCCCAAGAAAACCTTTTAGGGAAAGACGGGAGCCCTCATACACATTGGCTAGTAGCCAATCTTGCAGAAAAAAAACAAGTTTGGACAACTTATCTAATGAGTAGACTAGACAGTCTAGCTAGAATGCATCAAATTTATCAAATAGAATGAGCCACTTTGACAAAAATGGAAAACTTTTAGACCGTCTAGAGAAAACAATCTAAAAATTAAGATGAGTAAGTCTGCCTCATATACTGTATATATTCACAGTATAATTGATTGAGTTAACTGTATTCACCAAATATAGTGTGAACAGTGAACAGAGAACACTCTATGCCTTTTTTAACTGGAACAAGATGGCATGTGTGCCATCAGATTATTTTCTAAAGATTAACACGCCAAAGCTTATAAATTCAATTATTAAAGTGATTGCTTGTCCTATAAAAATTATTCTTTCTAACATCAGAGATCTGATATGCCAGTCATGAGGAACCTAACATAGAAGCCATATGTAAAATAGGTTTACTAACTGTATGTCAATATATTAGGAAGAAGCAGTCCAAGTGCTGTGACACACCCACTGTGCACTTTCAGCCTGATTTGCATATGGTTTCCATGCTAGATTTTTCATGATTGGCACATTGGTCATCTACAAAAAAGTATAGTTTATTTTTAATGGGGATAAACGCCAATTCTGCCTTATCACTGCTTTCATACGTAAAAATGGGCTGATGTAATTTTTAAGGCTGAGTCTACACAAATATTTGAACAATGCTTAGATTTGGTAAAATGGGGAAAAGACAATGTAGCCACTGCAACCTGGTTGGATTTCTTACAATCTGGTCACAAGGTTGTCTCTGAACCATATGGAATGCAGTTATTTTACAGAGTTCACAGAATGACCATATGCTGAAGTGCAGCCCCCGTGTAAGGTCACTTTCACACTATAGTATTCTCGTCAGTATTTGTCAGCCAAAACCAGAAGTGTAGCAAACTGAGAAAAAAATATTTTTTTTCCCATGTTTCAGACTACGCCTGGTTTTGGATTCAAATACTGACGTAAAATACTGACCACAATACTGCGGTGTGAAAGTGACCTATAGTAGTAGTGAAAAAAGTAAAATAAAACAATGGTAGGTGAAAAACAGTTCTGGTATATTGCAGCTGATGAAGGTGAATGTTGATGCCACAGAAAGTCTTTAAATGTTACTGATAACTAAGATTCTACATTGTTCCAGGTTGCTCTATCAAACCAGTCCTCTGGAAAATTGTAATTAAATTACTTGAGCATGCAGACTCCCCATTTCGTGTTACAATTTAATATTGTGATTATATTATTATTATCATTATTAATAACCTCCTACAGTGCTGTGCGGAGACAGAATGACACACAAAGTAATTATAACAATTACATAAATTAAAACATTTAAACAGACTAGATACAATATAATGAGAGCCTTGCTCCAGCCCTATGAAGAGATGCAGGAGTGGGAATGAGCAGCGAAGATTAGAAGACAGAAGAATGTTATTATGTACCGGAGTTGGACCATATCATTGCTTGAAGACATAAGATGTGAAGCAATGTTGAATGATGTAGTAATGGAAACTTTATTTCCAAGAACGATAATCACAATAGACTTCAATGTACATATTGAGAAATGTAAAACACAATACAACATAAAATACAGAAAAACTAAATCACATATTTCAAAACTATAATGTAGTAGGATTAAAACTCTCTATAAATCTACAAGGCTGCGCCTTAAGTACATGTCTGATGGTAATAGTGGCCCAAGAGATAAAGGTCCCCATTCCCACCTCCACAGATGGAGGTATTGTGCGATATGATGACCTATTGGACTGTCAAAGGGCCCAGATATTGTTCTTGCACAGGGGCCCTCTGCTGTCCATGTCCATGGTGGATATAAAAAGTCTACACACCGCTGTTTAAGTGAAATGTTTTTGTCATATAAAAAAAAATCATACCAAGAAGAATCATTTGAAAACTATTTCCACTTTTATCCCTTCTCGACCTATGACGTATAGATACGTCATAGGTCGTGTCCCAGCATTTGATACAGGCTCCGGTAGTGAGCCTGCATCTTTTCCGATTTGATCAGCTGTCATGTGCCCCTAACAGCCGGGGGTGGAATCGCAATCCACCCGTGACTGTCAACATGTTAAATGCTGCTGTCAATCTCTGACAGCAGCATTTAACACGAATCGCGTCACAAACCCTGCCCATCGGTGCCCCTGTCACATGATCGCGGGGCGCTGATGGGTTGGCATTACAAACAGGGGTCTGCAGAAGACTCCCATGCTTGTCCTTGCAGATCTCTTATGAATGCCGGCCTGGGTGCAGGATGGGGATTGCTATGCCATGCATACCAGGATAGGGATGAGGGGTGCCATGCATACCAGGATGGAGGGGTGTCATGCATAGCAGGATGGGGATGGGGGCCACGTATAATACGAAGGGGCGGCATATCTACCAGGACGGGGGATATTATCAGAATTGGGGGACATTACCCCTATACCAGTGTCAGCAGCAGACCCGCTCCCCCTTAACAGTGCATCGTGACACATTTTTTGCTTAAATTAGTTTTTCTATTTTCCTCCTCTAAAACCTAAGTGCGTCTTATGGTCCGGTGCATCTTATAGTCCGAAAAATACGATACTCTTCTTTCACTCTGATGACAACTTTATATACCTTGGACATCCTCTCAAGCAGCTTCATCAAGTAGTAACTTGGATTGGCTTTCCAACGCTTTTGAAGGAATTTCTAGAGGTGCTGAGCACTTGTTGGCTGCTTTGCGTTCACTTAGCGGTCCAACTCATCCCAAACCATCTCAATTGGGCTGAGGGTGGTTGATTTTTGAGGCCATGTCATCTGACGCAGAACTATATACCTCTGCTCCTTGTTCAGATAGTCTTTACATAGGATGGATATGTGTTTTGGGTCATTGTCCTTTAGTAACACAAATGATTGTCCCACCAAGTGCAAACCAGATGAGATGGCATGTCGTTACAGATTGATGTGGTAGGCCATGCTGCGTAAGTGTGTCTTGAATATAGAATAAATCATCAACAGTGTCACCAGCAAAGCATCTCCCACATTCCCCACCAAAAATTATAGCTTGTTTCTGATGTGTTTCTTTACTCCTTGTTTCCATGTGATACTTTGTGACTTTGCAGTCTTCAGTCTGAAACTGCAATATGCATATTCCAAAAAGAACAAGGAAAACCATTACATGAGCAGGGGTATCCAAACTTTTAACTAAAGAATACCCTAGCACTCTGTATATGTTAAGATATATGCAAACATTTAATATATGAAATTTAGACTGCATTACTGCTATATGGAATATACCTATAAAATAAAGTTATTTAGCACACAGATTGACCAACTCATGTAAGAACACCAGTGATGAAAAATGTGATTATATAAAAGTAATGTAGTCTAAATTTCATATATTCAACCGATACCTGTTTTGTAGTATCCGATATATCATGGCTGAGAAATCCAAACACTGAACCCACATACAAATTAGCCTTGAAATGCATTGGGGGTGTGTTGATGCACTCATAGTACATTGTTTTTCTCTACAGCTATACCACTAATGGCAGTAGCAAAATAATTGTCCTGACAAGTTCCCTTTAAATTCTCTCATGACCTATACCAGATTCCCAACTATATTATGTGGAAAATGCTCTCCAGCTGCTGAATCAGAAAAAATACATATAAAACAGAAAATAACAGTTGACAGGAATGGGTTCATTCACACCTATTTTCTGGCTCATGCTATAATACCAAACAGAAAAACTACTGTGCTCCTCTGTATGCCACATTATAGAAATATTCACAGAATGCATCTAAATATGATAGAGAAATTTCTAATAAAAGGTTCCTGTACATCAGACATAGTATCAGAAGAATATGCAAACATAAGATGTCAATAAAACTACAAGAAACATAAATGTGCGAGTGAAGAGATGGTCAAAAGACAAAGGGTTAAAAGAATATAAATAAGTAGAAGATTCTTTTTATTTGGGTTTCACTCCAGAGTCACTCTATCTCCATTGCCATTCTACACCAAAAGACAGCTATTAATAGGCATCAAAACAAATTCTGTTACTTTCTCGCATTCTCCGTTGTTAAAAAAAAATCCATCGGTAGTATTCCAATATGGTGAAGGACAAGGAAAGACTGCAAGCAACGTTGAGCTGTCCAGTACAAACATCCTTTATGTGATCCATCATCAAATCCAATTTTTTAACAAAAGTAATGAATCGAAATGTCACAAAAGACTTTTTTTTTTAAATCGATCATCCCATTGGTTCGATTATAAAAAATGACAGGCAACAAAGATGACATTTTGTCATATAATTCTATAGTGAAAAGATAATGTTTTTCCATCCATTAAGAGAACTGAAAGTTGAGTAGAGAAAAATTTTGAGAATGGTAACAACTTCTGTCAACAGTCACATCAGCCGTGGCCACCACAGAACAGATAACAAATAAGTGGCAAAGCGCATTAAATGGCAATTGGCCTGTAGGTGGTTCAGCCATATGGATGTTACCTATGAATAAGTTTCAAATTATAACCTGATCCTTCTATTATGAATTCACAGTTTTACTATCACTCTCTGAGGAGCTAATAGTAAGGTAGCAACCAATATGGCTGCACTTTCTGCAGTTACTTTTGATAAACAGGTTAAGCAGGAAAAACAGAGAAAATCCAAAATGTCTTGAAATAATTAAAATATTGGCTCCAATTCATTTGCATGTTTTTTTAAGTCCTTTTTCTTTTTTGTCTTTATTTTTGCTAATGTTTTTTTCGTGCCCAATTCTTTAAAATGGCACACGCAGTTCTAGAGTTTTGTGCAAAGTCATAAATATTCTTTATTTTTGTCTTGAATATATATATATATATTTTTTTTAAAGAAAGCGTTCTGCAAAAATTCTGGCAAACAAAATAATTATTCCAGGGGGACACTGGAATACAATTGCACCAAAACTTTGAAACTTTTTAAAAAGTTTGATGAATTAGTCAGTAACAACTGGCAAATTCACATTGATTTAAAAATCAGAAAATTAACTAAATATCAAAACGCAGATATAAAACAAAAGCGCAAATCCTTTGTGAATTTGTCGCAAATCAAATAGTCACTAATTAAGAGTTGTTTGAAAACTTTAACTCTAAAAACCCAATTCATCATTTGCATTTCTTCCAAAGTCATTTTCTTTTTTTAATCTTGTAGTATTAGCTGCTGTTTTGGGTGCCAAATTAATCAAAATGGCGCATGTGAATTATGAATTTGGTACAAAAATGTCTTTTTTCAGTTTTAAACTCCTTTTGTGACTTTTGGCAACAAAATGTGCACCAAAAGTCGTAAAAAAAATCCCACCAAATACTGGCATACTGGAAAATACACCAGGTGGGACTGAAGTGAAATTGTGTCAAAAACTTTTTAAAAAGTCGCAGTTGAAGAATCCGACGAAAAGATCTCAAATTGCTAGAAGATGCACAAAAAGGAGAAAACAAACAAAAACAGACGAGCACATATAAAACAGACTTAAAAAAAAAAGGCACAAATAGAATGACGAATTTTTGGGTGCAAACAAAAAAAGGCACAAAACTGGAGAAAAAACAGGCGCAAAGGCAATGATGAATTCTAACATTCTGGGTAGGAATCCTAATAAATGTGTTTTGTTTTTTTTATTGAGCAGATTTTATACATGGGCTCCAGTTTTCTAGAAAAAAAAAACCCTGACACAACGAAATGGAAGGAATTGCTAAGTGTAATGTAGACCAAATACTGTAAAGGCAGACACTGAACAGGAAAACTTTAGCTTTCTGTTCATATTTTCCATTCGGCCATAAATTTTCTCCTTTTTATTTTATTTTATTTCTTTCTTCTACAAAATTTTAGAATAAAAGGCTTACTCCTCGATAAGGTTAAAGCTGTATAGAATACTAAGAGCTTGGATTACACAATACTTTCGATACATCCTCACATTTACAGCTACCGAGCCTGTTATAAGGTTACTACATTGTGTAACGGAATCCTTTGCCAATATACAAGAAAAACAGCTTCTCTTAACTTCAACCACTGACTTTAGTGATCTCCTACTGGTAAATCTGGCACTAAAATAATCGAGTTCCATCAAATGTAGCAATAGCCTTTCACGTTTCCCCCCCTATAAATATCCACCCTATCGCATTATTTATATACAGTGTGACGGATCTCTTTTACTATTATCCCTCAGAAAGCAGGGAGGGGAGTCTGTCTAGAAAGCTGGCCCCGATATAAAGACATGGAATAAGCAATGCTAAATAATGCTGCACAAAGTTGCAGACAGTTCGGCTAGAGGCCAGAAAATGAATCCAATTTTTCATTCTGTCATAAATATTTCAGTGCAAGTGTTCCTGATTTGCTGCAACTGTGGTTAAGCAAAGGGCCTCCATGTGAATATTAAAATACAAAGAAAAGGAGAAAAATGTGCAAAACAAAAAAAAAAGCTTAGCAGCTAATTAATTTCTTATCATTTTGTGGGGGAGAAAATAAAATTTTTTTTTACAAATATTAAACAGTGGAGCATCACGACACAAACAAGCGAAGGAAAAAAAAAACATTTATCCTGCTCTTCCTCTGACAGTTTCTCATAAAATATCTGCAGTCCATCTATCTTTTAGTACTTCAGGCTCCTCTGGAGAGCAGAAAATAGTAGTTTAAAGCTCACTTCAGTGCCAGTCTGCAGGAGATTGCTTTCCACAGGACTCCTGCTGATGGAGGCCTAGGGGAAGAGGCCTAGGAGTTATTCAATCAGCTCTAGACTCTGGGGCGGCTGGGGGTCCTTTGAGGGCTGATTATAAAGCTGCCCTCCTGTTGCCAGCCTCAGAACAGAACAAAATGAGCAGCCTCTTGCTGAGCGGATTCCGCGAGAAGGAATTTCACCTGTCATGGAGTTTGTCAGAATTTCAGGATTTATCTTTGTGCAAAATTAATAAAACACCAGCCCGGATTTCAGCCTAACTACTCAGCTGTGTCATCTCACAGTGATCTTTCACCTAAAAAGACCGGGGAACCAAGATAAAGTCATTCCTGCCCTACTTAAGCTAGGAACTTTTGCAGCGCTGCCAACTGTGCTGAGAAAAATCGCACTTGGAAGTTCAATCAAGAACATCGACTGTGTGATCCGTTCTGTAAGATTCTTTATTTTTTGCTCAGATTCCTAATTACCCAATTTCTTTAAACCCATATTTTTTAGGTCTCAAAGTATAGGAAATGTTACTGAAAGCTATAGTACTAATGATGACAGTAGTAAATGCTAATAGTAATTATAATAATAACAATTCTCTTTACCTTTTAATATCATTTTTTATTTGGATCACCATACTGTGCTGAATAATTCCAAAAAAAAGGTTTATGGAGGTTGGAGCTAATTTTTGGAGAAAAAATCCATTGCTCCTTTCACAGATCTATAGTTAAAGGGGATTTGTAAGCATTATTTCACCCCCTAAACTATTTATGTGCACATGTAACTCTTGCAAAGGCAAGTCCATCAATACCTTTAGCTAGACAGTACATCCTTCTATTCCTCAGAAATTGCCATTTTGACTAAATGTGCAAATGAGACTGAAGTGCTCTGAATATGTGGAAGCACTTCCCAAGCCTCTGTCACTCTGGCTCTATCCCCTTCCCAGCGATGGCTTCTCATCCTTGACTGACAGCTCCTTTACTTGAAGTCATATAGCAAAGGAGCGGTCAGTCAAGCAGAAGGTGTCACTGGGAGTAGACCTGGGGAATCCAAAAACTTGAGAAGAGCTTCTACATGCCAAAAGCACTCCAGTCTCATTCTCACTTCATGCCCATTCAAATGCCGATGTCTCAGTAACAGAAGAACAGTCTGGCAAGTTAAAAGTATGGATGGACTTGGCTTTGCTTACAAATGGTTTGTGCAGTGAAATCATGCTGACATCATCCCTTTAAAGTTTTTTTTCCAGGACCACAATATTGATGGTTTATCCTTAGGCCGCCCTTTAATTCACTGGGACTAAATGAATGGCGTGGTGGTAGAATTTGCTGTGGTCCCTTCAAACTGCTGGTCAGTAGAAGAGGAAAGGGGGGGAGATTCAAAACCACACCAATCTGATATTGAAGAAATTTATTTTTGGGGAACAAAGCGCACAATAGGGTGATACCATATGGAACGAGAGTGGGTAAGTGCTGGTTACGCTCACTTGGTGGAGATATGACAGGCATAACTCCTATGTAGGCACAAAGAAAAACAGCTGCTGCTGCCTCGTGGCTGGTGGATAAATCCTCCAGGACATACAGTGGTGGCCAAAAGTATTGGCACCCCTGCAATTCTGTCAGACAATACTCAGTTTCTTCCGGAAAATTATTGCAATCACAAATTCTTTGGTATTATTCTCTTCATTTAATTTGTCTTCAATGAAAAAAACACAAAACAGAATGAAGCAAAAATCAAATCATTGATCATTTCACACAAAACTCCAAAAATGGGCCAGACAAAAGTATTGGCACCCTCAGCCTAATACTTGATTGCACAACCTTTAGCCAAAATATCTGCGAACAACCGCTTCCGGTAACCATCAATGAGTTTCTTACAATGCTCTGCTGGAATTGTAGACCATTCTTCTTTGGCAAACTGCTCCAGGTCCCTGATATTTGAAGGGTGCCTTCTCCAAACTGCCATTTTGAGATCTCTCCACAGGTGTTCTATGGGATTCATGTCTGGACTCATTGCTGGCCACCTTAGAAGTCTCCAGTGCTTTCTCTCAAACCATTTTATAGTGCTTTTGGGAGTGTGTTTTGGGTCATTGTCCTGCTGGAAGACCCATGACCTCTGAGGGAGACCCAGCCTCACACTGGGCCCTACATTATGCTGCAAAATTTGTTGGTAGTCTTCAGACTTCATAATGCCATGCACACGGTCAAGCAGTCCAGTGCCAGAGGCAGCAAAGCAACCCCAAAACATCAGGGAACCGCCGCCATGTTTGACTGTAGGGACCGTGTTCTTTTCTTTGAATGCCTCTTTTTTTTCCTGTACACTCTATGTTGATGCTTTTTCTCAAAAAGCTCTACTTTTGTCTCATCTGACCAGGGAACATTCTTCCAAAACATTTTAGGCTTTCTCAGGTAAGTTTTGGCAAACTTCAGCCTGGCTTTTTTATGTCTCGGGGTAAGAAGTGGGGTCTTCCTGGGTATCCTACCATACAGTCCCTTTTCATTCAGACGCCGACGGATAGTACGGGTTGACACTGTTGTACCCTCGGACTGCAGGGCAGCTTGAACTTGTTTGGATGTTAGTCGAAGTTCTTTATCCACCATCCACACAAATCTTTCGTTGAAATCTCTCGTCAATTTTTCTTCTCCGTTCACATCTAGGGAGGTTAGCCACAGTGCCATGAGCTTTAAACTTCTTGATGACACTGCGCACGGAAGACACAGGAACATTCAGGTCTTTGGAGATGGACTTGTAGCCTTGAGATTGCTCATGCTTCCTCACAATTTGGTTTCTCAAGTCCTCAGACAGTTCTTTGGTCTTCTTTCTTTTCTCCGTGCTCAATGTGGTACACACAAGGACACAGGACAGAGGTTGAGTAAACTTTAATCCATGTTAACTGGCTGCAAGTGTGATCTAGTTATTGCCAACACCTGTTAGGTGCCACAGGTAAGTTACAGGTGCTGTTAATTACACGAATTAGAGAAGCATCACATGATTTTTCAAACAGTGCCAATACTTTTGTCCACCCCCTTTTTTAGGTTTGGTGTGGAATTATATCCAATTTGGCTTTAGGACAATTCCTTTTGTGTTTTTTCATTGAAGACAAATTAAATGAAGATAATAATACCAAAGAATTTGTGATTGTAATAATTTTCAGGAAGAAACTGAGTATTATCTGACAGAATTGCAGGGGTGCCAATACTTATGGCCACCACTGTATAGGATCTAGTTGGATGAAGCACGTTAGGTGGGCTGCTTTGCTGGAGAAAACAGATTCTTCAATAATGATAGTAAGATTTTTTTTTATTCACAACGCATTTCAACACTGTACTGGCGTCTTTATCAAGTAAAAAAACAAACAATGACATTTGTTTTTTTTCACTTGATAAAGACACGGGTACGGTGTTAAAACGCGTTGTGAATAAAAAAACCTTACGGTCATCATTGTTGAAGAATAAATTTACTCCAGCAAAGCAGCCCACCTAACGTGCTTCATCCAGCTGGATCCAATATGATATTAAGGCGCAAACCTAAGCATAAGTTATTAATATTGTGATTCTGAAAAACCCCTTTAAATCCTAAAATACTGCCTGTGCAAAGGAACCACAAAGAAGAGCTTTGTAGTTTACAGCATATTGTTGGTCATTGAGCTTCCAATGGACCCTTCAGCTCTCCTTTCTGTTTTTCTGAAGCATTTTTACTTGTTCTCTACTTTGTGAGTTCCTCTGTTATTCATGCTAGAAATGTATGGCTAATGATAGGTCATCGTAGTCTTAGATTTGTCTGTAAACTATAAACATAAACACACAATTTAACATTAATCTTTAAAAATTATTTTCTTAATATTCCATTGTCGAATTATTCATGGCTAAGTAGCTGACAGTGTATTTATGGTGTATAAGAAAAATATAGAATTACCCATGTTTAAAAAAAAAAGAAATAACGTGAAAAGGAAAAAAACATTCTTCACTGCATGTACAAGGTCATAATAACATCACATGCAATCATAAAAAAGTCTGTGACAACAATTATTACCGATGTATCCAAGTAAGTTATTCACTCAGATCTTACTTCTCTTTAATGCCAAATAGCCCAAGAAATGTCTGTGCAAAATACAACTCCCCATAGTGGCACCGAGCACAGGGAGACCAGGACATGGACGATATAGGGTGCTCTCAGCAGGACCCGGCAGAAATGCATCAACTCCACATGAAAATAAGCAAGTCCCATAGTAACCATCATGAGTTATAACTGAGCCCATGACAGCGAAGTCTGGGTGCTAATCTCACAAATCCTTTGCCAACACTGTTAAAAGAAATCTGAGCAATTGTTGTAAGGTTAAAGAGAAAAATACATCTTATACACTGATCTTTGTGATTTTCTGTGGACTTGCTGTATATGTTGTATACTGTGTCAATTAAACTTGAGTTTCTACATTGGCATTATTGGATAGGAAGTTCTGCTGGGGTATTAATTCGGAGGCTTTGTCATTATATAGACACTAACAGTATTTTAAGTCCTCATCTGCCTTAAAAGGTTATTACCATGATAGAAGTTATCCCATACCCTAACTTGCTGGTGGTCCCACATCTGGAACCTGGGTTCTACAGAGCACCATCTTGGATGGAGCAGAGATGCACAAGTTCGACCTCCACTCCATTCATTGTCTATACGAATGATGAGGAAGCATCCAAGTGCTGTGTATAGCTGTCTCCAGCAGTCCCATAAACAATGAGTAGGGTGGAGGTCGAGCATGGGCACCTCTAGCTATTTCTGGCAGTCCCATATATTATAAATAGAGCTGAGGTTGAGCACGCGCACCTTTGCTCCATTAAATACATACAAACCCGGTTCCAAGTTTCCAGAGCCCTATTCTTAGACCCCAAGTGATCAAGAAGTTATCCAGCAGATAAGGGATAACTTACTACATTGCGATTAACTATTAAAAACTATTTTATGTTATTAATGACAATTCAAGACTGTAGCAATAATAACAAACAGAAATAAGAGACTTTCGAATTGGTTTGTTTATGCAAGTCACATCCAGAGGAATGGGGCAGTTGCAGAAAGTCCTACAATGGGTCAGCCACCTGTGAACTTATCCTTAAAGGCAAATTTACTGTCCCACTCTATTCTACGGCCTAGCTAAATAAACAGAACAACCCCAACCCTGGTGTCTTGCAGATATGAATACATAGATAACAATTATATTATCTTGTACACACTTATTAAAGGCGTTGTCCTGGACTTTAAAGGGGTTTTCCCATGAATGAAAGTCTATTTTAATCTATAGATCTTGGAATAATAACGTCCACAATTGGATGTGTTGAAATAAAATGTTCTTGTGCTGAGATAATCTTATAAATGTTCCCCTGAGTAATGGCTGGGTCTGACCGTACAGGAACATGGTCTGATCATACCACAGCGCCTGGGCAGGGAAGCAAGCAAAAGAGTATACAGACATTACAGCACGGGATCGCAGCTGATTCTTTCCTGTGAGGTAAAACATTTCACTGCCTGTTTTTAAACAATGTTTTACTTCAAAGAAAGAATCAGCTTCAATCCCCTTCTGAAATATCTGTATACTGTTTTGCTTCCTCCCCTGCCCAGGAGATGTGGTATGTTCTGTACACGGTCAGACACAGTCATTGATTAAAATTAACTTTTGTTCATGGAAAAACCCCTTTACATTGATGACCTATCCTCGGGATAGGTCATAAATGTCTGATCGGTTAGGATACGACCCTTGGCACCCCCAGCCAATCAACTGTTCTCGGCAGCTGGAACAACACAATAGGCAATGCAAATCAATAGGGGGTGGATGTGCAGTACTTGGCCGCAGCCACTATTCAGTCAACAGAGCTGTGCTGTGCATCTCCATAACTGAGCAGTTTGGGCTGCCGCCAACACCGGTAACAGCTGATCGGGGGGGTACCAAGTGTCGCACCCCCACTGATCAGACTTTGATGATCTATCCTAAGGATAGGCCATCAATGTTAAAGTTCCAGACAACCCCTTTAAAAGCCAGGCTATTCCCATTGACAGTAGACAGTTGTTTAAGTAGGGTTTTACCATTAAATATGTTATTTCAAGGCCAGATAGTTTTTAAAGAAATGTGAATGTTCTGTCGTCTGTGAAAGTCCACATTCTTCCCTCCCACAATCCGTGTAATGGCAGAGCCCGTTCGCTTCTTTGCAGACGTTTAAAATTACATGGTTTTAAAGGATTATTTCACCCCTTCTATTCAGAGGAAGCTTAAAACCTTCATTTTATTTTCTTGTTCTAAATGACGACACCGCAAGCATTGCCTTTAAGCACAATTCATCTTCCCTGCAACATTTCAGCCTTTTAGAGGGAACTCAGCGTTCTCCTTCTCTTTCTGGCTTGCTTCCTCCTAAACTCTGGAGCCCTACTAGGTGTAGCTTCAGGGCAGAAAGGATGTGACATGCTGTGCCGAGCTGCAAATACTCCAATAAAAGATAGCTCTGTGAATTCCTTGTATGTTCAGGTTGAGACTAGTGCTGCCTGATTGAACAAACTCAATCAAGAGAGGACAATCAATATTTCTCAAGATACGCAGCGGTCGACGGCTTCATTCAGATGTCCAAATTATCAAATGTGCGGCTACATCTGGTTACTGCTCAAATTAAATATTTTCGTTTTGAGCTAATAAAAATGTTCTCGTTGCTTCTGCGTCATTTGCCATTCTCAATCTGTGCTTCCATGGCACAATGTGCTGAAGGGAATGTAGGATTTGTGGTGTTCAAACAAGCAAGGCACGAATCTACGTACTGTGAGGGCAACAGGGGATTAGCATCTGTAGCAGTCCCGAGGTGGTCACATAAAGCAGCTGCACTGAAATGCCAAGTGTCTAATTTTCAGGGAGTCACAGATTTTTTTCTAAGGTTTATGTTAGATCTTTTCAATATTTCAGTAGTACAGTACTAGTAAGGCTGTGCTGATGTCTGCATCAGAGACTCCGTCACACATGGAGCTCTGTTTTTCCCGTCAAAACTACATAAACCTAGGCAGAACGCAATGTACCCCATTATAAGTCACTGGGGTTCATTGGGTAGTTTTGTTATCCGTCGTTTGATGGATATGGCACTATATCTGTTATAAATTTACACAGTACTGCAAATGTAAACAAAGCCTAGTGCATTCTTCTTAGGTTATATCTTAAAGGGGTTGTCCAGCCTTAGGCTACAAGTCTGCAGTCACTCTATGTGACTGCAGACTTGTGAATCCTCACATCGAGAGTTGTGCGCTGTAAGGATTCTCCAGTATCGGAGCCAGGAGCAGGCGGGCGCGTGACCATAAGTATGTGATTGGCACATACTATTGGTCTATCTAGTCTGCATGTACAGTACAGACCAAAAGTTTGGACACACCTTCTCATTTAAAGATTTTTCTGTATTTTCATGACTATGAAAATTGTACATTCACACTGAAGGCATCAAAACTATGAATTAACACATGTGGAATTATATACTTAACAAAAAAGTGTGAAACAACTGAAAATATGTCTTATATTCTAGGTTCTTCAAAGAAGCCACCTTTTGCTTTGATGACTGCTTTGCACACTCTTGGCATTCTCTTGATGAGCTTCAAGAGGTAGTCACCGGAAATGGTCTTCCAACAATCTTGAAGGAGTTCCCAGAGATGCTTAGCACTTGTTGGCCCTTTTGCCTTCACTCTGCGGTCCAGCCCACCCCAAACCATCTCGACTGGGTTCAGGTCTGGTGACTGTGGAGGCCAGGTCATCTGGTGTAACACCCCATCACTCACCTTCTTGGTCAAATAGCCCTTACACAGCCTGGAGGTGTGTTTGGGGTCATTGTCCTGTTGAAAAATAAATGATGGTCCAACTAAACGCAAATCGGATGGAATAGCATGCCGCTGCAAGATGCTGTGGTAGCCATGCTGGTTCAGTATGCCTTCAATTTTGAATAAATCCCCAACAATGTCACCAGCAAAGCACCCCCACACCATCACACCTCCTCCTCCATGCTTCACGGTGGGAACCAGGCATGTAGAGGCCATCCGCTCACCTTTTCTGCGTTACACAAAGACACGGTGGTTGGATCCAAAGATCTCAAATTTGGACTCATCAGACCAAATCACAGATTTCCACTGGTCTAATGTTCATTCCTTGTGTTCTTTAGCCCAAAAAGTCTCTTCTGCTTGTTGCCTGTCCTTAGCAGTGGTTTCCTAGCAGCTATTTTACCATGAAGGCCTGCTGCACAAAGTCTCCTCTTAACAGTTGTTGTAGAGATGTGTCTGCTGCTAGAACACTGTGTGGCATTGACCTGGTCTCTAATCTGAGCTGCTGTTAACCTGCGATTTCTGAGGCTGGTGACTCGGATAAACTTATCCTCAGAAGCAGAGGTGACTCTTGGTCTTCCTTTCCTGGGGTGGTCCTCATGTGAGGCAGTTTCTTTGTAGCGCTTGATGGTTTTTGCAACTGCACTTGGGGACACTTTCAAAGTTTTACCAATTTTTCGGACTGACTGACCTTCATTTCTTAAAGTTAGGATGGCCACTCGTTTTTCTTTACTTAGCTGCTTTTTTCTTGCCATAATACAAATTCTAACAGTCTCTTCAGTAGGACTATCAGCAATGTATCCACCAGACTTCTGCACACAACAACTGATGGTCCCAACCCCATTTGTAAGGCAACAAATCCCACTTATTAAACCTGACAGGGCACATCTGTGAAGTGAAAACCATTTCTGGTGACTACCTCTTGAAGCTCATCAAGAGAATGCCAAGAGTGTGCAAAGCAGTCATCAAAGCAAAAGGTGGCTACTTTGAAGAACCTAGAATATAAGACATATTTTCAGTTGTTTCACACTTTTTTGTTAAGTATATAATTCCACATGTGTTAATTCATAGTTTTGATGCCTTCAGTGTGAATGTACAATTTTCATAGTCATGAAAATACAGAAAAATCCTTAAATGAGAAGGTGTGTCCAAACTTTTGGTCTGTACTGTATGTGCCGACAAAAAGGACGCAGCATCGCTCAAAGTAACTGTATTCAGCGAGGCTCTACACAATTTATTCGTAATGGAAAATCACACAGTTGGGTTACACGACCACCCGCTCCAGGCGTCGGTGAACCTTCACAGTGTGTGGTGTGCATGATGTGAGGACTCACAAGTCTGCAGTCACATAGAGTAACTGCAGATTTGTAACCTCAGGCCGGACAGCCATTCAAGCATCAGTAAAGTCGGCCTTTCATTGTATTTGTTTTTGCTTAATTCAGAAGTACATTTGAGCACATAAAACTTTAGTATAGTTTCTTAAGGAAAATTGGCATTTTTGTCACCCTTCAGAATATTGCAGTTCTGTATATTTTAGCCAGCAGTCTGTCAATGTTCAGAAACCTCCAGAGTCCACATAAAATATCCCTCAGATTCATCATTTGCGTTTTTTTAAGCCACTTTCCCTTTATGTCTTGTTTTATTCCCTGACGTTTATTGCACCAAATTCATCAAAATGGCGCACGCGATTCATGAATTTGGCGCAAAGTCAGAAATTACCTTTTTTTCAGTCACTTTGATTTTTACCACTTTTGGTGCGAAATGTTATTTTCAAAAAGGTACAAAAGATGCGACTTTTTTAATTAAGTGCAGAAAATCACTCCAGATGAAGACTGGAGCGGAGTTGAGCCAAATGTTGCAACTTTTTAAAAATTTGCAATTGATGAATCTGGGAAAAACGGAATGCCTAGACTGCCAAAAAACTGAAAAAATAAAAAAAACAGGTGAGGACATATGAAATAGACTTAAAAAAGGCTCAAATAGAATAGTGAATTGGGTGCAAACAAAAAAACATGCGCAAAACATAAAACAAAAAAACAGACGAAAAGGAAATAATCAATCTGGACCGTAGTATATCACAATAAAAAGAAGTCAAAAGAAAAATGCCTTAAAACATTCTCTCTCTCTCATTATTCTGGCATTTGGCAAATATCAAAATTTATGGTAATCCTAATTCACCTAAAACGGGAAAGGATTATTCTGATTTCATGTCAGATATTGAGAAAAACATGCATATGTGTCTTTTTATATAGTGTATGTAAACTTCTGGTTTCAACTGTATGTAGCTGGAGTTTCTCACAAGGTCATTTAGTGAATCAGTATGATGGTGACAGAGAAAGAAAATAATTGGGGAGTGGGGAAGGGTAAACATCGAGAAAGGGCTCATGGAGACAACTGTTTAAAGGGGACCAGTGATATCCATGGTTTTGACGGATCACACTCATAGTCATGTTATTCTATGCGGTCGTGCACATGTCTGACTTTTTCTTTGGTCCGAGGTAAAAAATTGGAGCATGCGCGATTTGCCTCCGAAAATTGGATGGCACATGTCTATGTGTCTGTGAAAAAATTCGGAACGCAAATTCAGTCCGATTTTCACAGAATGACTACATGGTGAAGGTGGAAAAACTTTTTTTTTCTCTCCATCTCTGAGAAAATCAGATCCCACTCAAAATCAGAGTCTGATTAGCATAAACGGACAGGTTTTCTAGGATGGAGAGAAAACAGTCATCTGCACATGCCCAAAGGGTGCACATTACTGCTCTGACATCCCATCCATATGCATCTGAAATAAATCAGCACACAACGTTAAGGAGGACTAATTTGCAAGTGGTCAGTTTTTGCTTTTATTTCATCCTCTTAGTAAAGATCATAAAAATTGGCACTAGATAAAAACACTCATCTCTCTGGAACTGTCTGTTTGGCGGATTTAAAAAAAACAAAACAATGGAATACTCAGGGAACAATGGGAATAAAATAACAGCAAAAGCTAGACATTTTTTAGCTGGTGACAGATCCTCTTTGACTCTTTGACTATGCAACTGCTTGCATAAAACTACATATTACTAACTGCATTCATGACTCTCGCCTTCCTCAGCATTGTATGCTGTATTTCACAGGAGATGAATGCGATTACTGGATCTATAATAAAAAATGACAACTCTGAAAAATCTCTTATTTTAGCCTACAACTGCCTACAATGTCGTATACCAGCATGACCTAAACCGCTGCCATAAATAGCCCTGTTACAGGTCCATGGTAAAGGGGATTTTCCCATCAAAGATTCTGTTTCCCGTATTGATTGCTATATAATACTCTGTACATACATGTCTGTACGTGTATACAAGCTGAGCCAAATGTACCGTTACAGAAACAGCAACAACTTAAAATTCCACTAAGTTATACAGGGTAACAAAATAGCAGAAAGCAAATAAAAAATGAAACGACACACTGAACTACAGTAGTTTTTTTTTATTATAGCTAAGACCCTGCAGGAAAAATAGAGGGAAAAATAACGGTTTATTACAGATTTTGACACATTGGCTGATCGAATCCTCCACAAAACACGGAGGCTGGCTATAAAGCCATCACTTCTACTCATCATAGAGCCGTGTTCGCAAAGTTCTGTCTCACTGATAACCTCAAATTACCTCCGGACCATAATAAACTCACAGTAGAAAAGTGTATAATGTACTTTGTATCAGCTGGGATGGATGGAAGACAAATTAAATAGAAAGGCAAGGTGAAATGAAACAGCAAAGAAATTGTAGCTTATGATGCTATGTCTGTGAATATCCCAGACTTACTGAAAAGGAACCCCACTGACTACAATTGAACTTAAACAGGCATCGGACTATTATTTCAGCTTTTAAAGTGGTACAGCCTCAAATACTGCTCTAGACGATTCCTAGAAACATTATACTAGAAATGATGTTGGATTTTACAAGTGTAGTATTGGTTATTACAGCTTTGGACGTTCACCGCTCATATATACACCTAACCAGCTATTACAATGCATATATTACACTTACTATCAGGCATATTGTATCATCTATACTATGCCAAAAAGGTGAAAAGCCATCTGGATAATACATTTTAGTATAACTCTACCCATAATAGAACTTGCATGACCCTAGTAGCAGCCAACGCTACTACGCTATTCTACTGCTTTGATATTTTCTGTATAAGAAGGGTCAGCGAACCAAAGACCTCTCTCTATTGTTGACTTTTATTGTAGGCAGATTATTATGTTATTATTATTATTATTTTTTCCAGATTTGCTTTCAGGAATTATAGGGATCTGACTCCAGGCCTTTGGTGATCGGCAGTACCATAAGGCTTACATGGCCCTCCACTACAATACAGAGATGGTGATATCCATACACATGTGGTACTGTCGCTAGTCCTGTGCATCAGAATGGGCTGAGCTGAAGTACTAGCCACAGACAAATGCGTATGGACATTAAAGGGGTCGGTTCAACATGTTTAACAGTTAAAATGGCAAAAAGCCTGTTACAAATAAGCAAAAATGTAATCCTGTTATTAAAAATCCTCTCCAGTCTCAAGAACATTGTTTTTTTTTTTTTTACAGAATAGCTTACTGCTCATTGCCTAAGTTATCGACCTCCTCTGCAGTCTCTCAGTGGAGGCCAGTCTTTTTGACAAGGAGCACAACGCTGGAAAACTCTTTGACCTAGGTCTTGCAGACACTATTCTGAAGCTGGCCAGATTGCTGGATGCACTTCTCCACAAAGCATCATCGGAAAGAGCACAAGGTGGACAGCGGCACAGCAGTACCATTGGCCCCAACTGTCAATCATCAGGAATGCACCGCCTTCAGCAAGCAGGAAGCCAGAGGCAAGAAAGCGGTGCACTCCTGAAGATTGATCTTGAGAAAACCCCTTTAATGTGTCAGGTGCATCAGTGAAAGAGAGGCAGTGCAGCCATTTCTTTCAAATAATCAGGCAGGTTTGCTTATGATAGGCCACATGAGTTTAATATCCTAGGATGACTATAAATAGGTTGTAGACTACTTTTTTCTTTAAAAATGGATCCATGATGGTCACAAAATAAGAACAAACATTTATTAACCTAATGGACCACCATGTCACCCACCTGTCACTTTCTCTTTGGGCAGGGGACATCATATGACCACTGCAACCTATCAGCAGCCATTGATAGGCTGCAACAGTCACATACCATCCAAGTGGGAAGAGGCAGTCTCTTAGCCGTCTCTACTGTCAATCACAGAAAAGGAAACAAGAAGACTGCAAGTGTACCAAGGAGCAGCGGGAACCCGGTAGGTGAGTATATGTGTTTCATTTAATTTTAAGGCTACCATGGGTCAAGTTTTTAAATAAAAAAAAGTTGTCAACCACTCCTGAGAGCAGCAGATTTCCTCCTCAGCCCTACATCTAAACCTACACATACTAAGGTACAAATCTGGAACATTTATTAAACTAGTAATATATCAGTGAGCAGCTACTCAGCAATTTAGGGATTGTAATTAATAATGATCTTTGGAACAACCTTATAGAATTACAATCATAACAAAAACAGATGCTTCTCACATTGTGGGATCCTGCACTTGACACTTGGACTAAATCAACTCAAATTAGACAATAACAGTGCGTGGATAGTCTACACTGATAATCAGCACCAATAATCTACTGATAATAGTCATCATTACTGGGGATGAGCGACCCGTGGAAGTTCAGGTTCTGTTACCTGTCTCGAACTTTGGAAAACTGTACCTGAACTTGAACCACAACCCGAACCCCATTGAAAACAATGGAGATCCTAACTTTGGGTCTGGGTAAGAAAAAAAAAATCTCTCTCTGCAATAGATTTCCCCAAGAACTCCGATCATTGCAACAGACTTCCGGGGAAAGTCCATATTAGAGGTTTAGCACCGGACACTAACTGTCCGATACGAACGCCGAACTTTTAAGTTCGGGTTCACTCATCTGTAATCATTACCATACTATATAATGAAAAAAAAAAAGATTTTTTTTCCAGTTCCCATAACCAGCTGAGATTGTTCTATGCCAGGTAGTGATTACAGTTCAGAACACAGATGATAATATAGATAACATAGATTTGCATTGCTCATCTCAATACATTACCTGCAGCTCAGTCTGAAAAAAGAATTTCTGTGGGCATTGTGTGCAGTCATAGATCTTGTCTTCTTGTCCGTGAGCCGAAAAAATATGCTGTTGCAGCTTGTTTGCTTGGACGAATACTAGAAGAGAGAAATAGCCATTGATATAGTATACACATAATAATTTGGTATGATTTCAATGACTCAGGCTGAACCGTAAAATTTGATAACTTTTATTATCATTTTGAATCTGATGCTCATGTGATATATGTTCATAGTGGTTCTAAGTGCTATCTTGCCAGGCCACCAAGGAACAAACTCCCAGGAGTTAACAAGCCGTGTCCTATCAGTTCTGCAAGATGTGGAGCTATGCCACTAGGTGATCCAGCATAACTGGCTATAGAGTGTGGTTAATAGTGGTGGCAATAAGTAGCAATGTTGTTGAAAAGGCCTTCTAATGTGCTTCTTCTTTTCTAGAAATGCCCATGTCAGCCAACAGAAAGCAGAATGAGGAGCCATCACCTTTACAGTAGGAATTAGCAAAATTCTCAAAGACGTTCTGAACAAATTAACATATTTCAGCCATAATCGCCAATGCTTTGAGATACATACATTTTAAGGGTTCCCAAGGAGTAAAAAAAAATATTGAGGGGTTCCACCATGGTAATAGGGTTGGGGATAAGTGAACTTTATATTACTGCAGCACCAGATAAAAGGCTTCCATAATTTTAAGAATAACGGCTCAAGCACACGACCGATTATATTGGACAAGTGCTATCCGTGGTTTTCATCATCCATGATATTCTATGGGGCTGTGCACATGTAAACCGGAGACATGTCTGACTTTGATTCAAGTGTCGGAGCAAAATTGACAATGCAAGTCTATAGGTCAGTGAAAAACATCGAACCACACTGGGATGACATTCAAGTGCAGTCTGATTTTCATGGACTGAAAGACTAGAGAAGGTGGAGAAACTTTATTTTTCTCTCCACTTCTGAAAAAAACTGATGCCTGTCACGACACAGCTGTCGGGTGACTAGGGATCAGGGGCTCCTACCCTGACCCTAACACTAGGGGACGCCCTAGCTCGCCCTATTCCCCAGGATACCTCTGAAGGTGAGGAAGCTAAGGCCTCCGCCCTCACCCTAACTCCTGAGTTAGCCCTCTGCTTGTTCTCCTCCCCCACCCGGGGAAGAGGGGCACTAATGTGCACCGAAGTACACCCACCCGACAAACAAGTCAACACGGACAGGGATAAACAGAAAACTCCAGGCACACAAAATATTCTCTCACATATAACAGAGGGAATGCCCTGGGGTGTGTAGATAGGGGGAATAAACCAAAATGGAGAAGGATAAGGAATAACCACGCATACAAGCCAGGCAACAGTCACAAGTTATTCCTCCCAAACTCCTTCTCCTAGAACTCCTCACTCTCCTTAGCCATGCAGCAAATGCTAGCTCTGACAAGGACTTAGTATCAGAGCCCAAGTTATAAAAGGAAAGGGAGTGGCTAACCGAGCTCAGCTGTGAGCACAGGGATATCCAACATGGCCGCTTAACCCCTGTTCTGATGGAAGAAATAAATACATTTAAAATGACAGAGAAGTGCTTCTTCTTGGAGTTGGAGCAGGAGCCCTCCAGCGCTGAGGTCTCCTGGCTCCAACCTGTCGCGGTAACCCCGTGACAATGCAACTCTGATCAGAGTCTAATCAGCATAATTGGACCGTTTTTCTCGGATGGAGAGAAAACGGTCATGTGCACGAGAGCCCTAAGCCATAGCCTGAATTTATGTCTACTCATCCCCAACTCATAGTATTTTGCCAGGAAATCTCCTGAAGACCTCAGTCACAATAGTCCAAAAGGACTCTCTTAACAAGCTAAAAAAATAGACTTCCAAGGTTAAGGGTATCAATCAGGGTGGCCAACTTAAATCTTTATTTTTTTCTGGACAGCTTATCAAAAACTCACGGACAGACAATATTTTTTTACGGACACATTGGAAAACCATAATAAATCTTTATGATTATTAGTGATCCTTGTCTACAGGCCATGATTCTGATTCTGACGACATTAGCTGCATGCACTATAATAATCTGTATAAGTTTCTGCAGCTTCAAAGAAATCACAGAAGCCTTAAGTTTTTTTTACAGGTCAAAAAAGTGTCCTATTTTTACAGACTGTCCTGGAATTTCTGGACGGTTGGCAACCCTGGTACCAATATCTAAAATACTTACGGAAATTTCGTTTCATTTGCATTGATCACTATGGTAGGTCCATTTAAAATTCAGGATCATGTTTATATTCTCTGCATAAGGCGCCAAAAAATGTCTACATCAGTAAACATGAGAACAATTACAGAAAAAAAAGTAAAAAAAAAATGTATCCTCTAGAGATACTCCAGGGCAGGGGTAGTAAAATGGGAAATCACTGGGTTCTCTTTGGATACATTCAGATCAACTAAGCTTACACGGAGAATGCAAGGGTTTCAATAATACAAACATGTTCAATTTTAATGACTACAAAACAAGGCCCTAAGAATGTGTAACAGTTTACCTGGGAGACATGCTATTAATAATTAAATTGTATATGCCAGAGGCAGAATTTGGGTTGGCAGCACTGACTTCTGATGGATGTTTGGTGCACTGTGACCTAAAAAAAAAAGTTTGTGTGTAGAATATGTATAGTTGCAGGCAGGGAGAAAATTGATGAAGGATGCTGGCATTTGACTCTGACTCCAGTTTATACATCACAACAGAGAAAATGAGGATATTTCTTGGTGACTCATACATTTTAATCACATTTCCTCATTAGACTAGAACCACTGATCACATAAGAAAATGAACATAATTATTTATTCTATTAAGATGAGTAAGATGAGACTCAACCTGAGGAGCAATAAACTAAAAGTCAATCTGGAGCTCAACACAGTTCTCTAAACTCTATCAAACTGTCAAAAAAGTTTTATGTTGTTTTTTTTTTCCAATCTGTGAATAGACTGTGCAGGATTCGTCTGGCTTAGGAGCTTATACATATGCTACAAAAACACAGACCAAGGCCAGGGTCACACCAGCGTATTTTCTCTCATCCGAGAGAATCGGGCCTATTATGCCAATCACACTTTGATCAGAGTTTGATCATAATGTGATCGAATTTTATCGGATATGGAGAAGATGGAAAAAAAAATGTCTCCATCTTCTCCATTTTGTCAGTCGATGCAAATCAGACTGCACTCAGAGGTCATCCGAATGCAGTTTTCCACGGACTCACTGACTTGCATGGCCAACTGTGATCTTCGATATCGGATGCAAAACATGCATGCTGCGATTTTCTGTATTCTCAGAATCAGTCGTCTGTATACTGTTGCTCTTTTGTTGTAGTATCACCAAACTTCCAAAATGCCCTGTTAGGACACACTAAAAGTTGTAGCTTAAAGGGGTCTTCCCCTACTTTTAAATCTTTACTGAAAGAACCTAGAGTGGGGTAATAAAAAAAAAATGCTATACTCACCTCTTGGAGCAGTGCCGCTCCTCCACACTCACAGCTGTGCCACCCGCCGGTCAGCTGCCATCAACATCTGGTGAGGGCGTCACATAACCGGCACAAACATTCTATCCTACCTGACTGATGGTTGGATGAAATGTGACGGCTGAAGCCCATCGATTGCTGTTGACTGACTACAGTGGTCACGAGGCCCCGCTGAAAAGTTAGGCTAGCAGAGTGGTGGACACAGCAGCAAGTGAAGAGGAGCGGTGGCGGTCCAGGAGGTGAGTGTAGCATGTTTGTTTTTTTACCCTACCCAGGGCCTATTCATGTAATCTATTAAATTAGGTTAAACCCTAGTTAGAAGTTTATCCTATTACTATTTAGGGAATCTGTCAGGAGCTTCAGGTTCAAAAAGTGTAGCAGCACACAGTGTGTGCCAAGATGTATGCAAACATTGAATATATGAACTTTAAATAGCATTACATCTAAATAAACTGTACTAGTGCTTGTACAGTTTATATATTCAATGTTTGCATAAATCTTGGCGCACACTGTGTGCTGCTACACTTTTTGGCATGTATATCTTGCAATCACATTTATTTATTGGTGATACGTAGCTTGCACCTGTTCACATTTGCTTCATTGTGTTTGGAGATGCTGGTTAGTTTTTGTTTCTTTAGATCAGGGGTCTCAAACATGTGGCCCGAGGGCAGCGTGCGGCCCCTGAGGCTGCTTCATGCGGCCCGCATGCACCGGAGCTCCCGTGATGATCATGGTAGAATTGGGGAAATTACTATAAGATGGGGACATCACTATAAGAGGTTGGTCAGAATTATTATATGGTGCTGATTTTAAGACAAAATTACTGTTTGTGGCCAATTAGAGTGCACAAAAAGGAAATGAAAATTGCAAAAGTGTAAAAAAAAATTCAAAATAAAGAATGAATTTTTTTTTACAAATGCTGTTTCATGTATAAACTAAAGTAAACAAAAAAAAGTGCACTTATTTTTTTATCTCCAAACTCGTAATGACCCAAGTTATAAAACTATACAATGACCCATAAGATGAATGCCATTTAAAAGAATAAAATAAAAAACAAACCGAAAATGTTCAAAAAAATCATCAATAGGTGTATAGAAAAAATATGCCATCACTAAAAAAAGTAATCTTGTCCAGAAAAGAATGCTGCCCTTAAATTCACATAGTTTCTATGTGCGGTCCATATACCCAGCCTAGTTTGAGACCCCTGCTTTATATCATACATTTGGAGGTGGTAATTGCCTGCTTAGTTGGCTGAGCACTTCTCTCATCGGATGGAACACTGAAGTAAAAGTATGTCTTCCCTTTTTCGTCCATGTATAACGGATAGACTATAAGGTTATGTTCACATGTGGCATTTTTTAATCACTTTTGCTGCATATTTTTTGCAGCACATCATGTGTGTTACATACACAGCGTTTTACAGTGCCAACAATATCAATGAGATTTCTGAAATCTTACGCACACGTTTTTTTTACACACATACTTGGAGCCGTATTGCAGCATGTCAATTGTTTCATCGTGTTTTCAGCCCTTTGCAGCGTTTTTACCGCCATTGAAAGCAATGACAAACTGCAAAAACACTTCTAAAACGCTAGATAACCTTTATACAGCATTTTAAGTGTATTTGCAGTAATTTTGTAGTACAAAGACGCTTGTCTTTACAGTCAACTTTTTTTGTTAAACTAACTGCATTAACATGTACTGAAGACAAAATCACACATGAAAACACCTCCCCCACCTAAAAAAAACAACAAAAAAACGCACCAGAAACATAAAATACAACAAATTTATATGCTTTTTCTACACATCATTATTCATTTTTTAATTTCAGTCAACTTTTCATAAAAAACCTGCCATACGCGTACATAAGGAATAACACTTATTCTGGCCATTATGACTTGATGCCTGTATTTTTTAACCTTTTTCCTGCTCTCTCATTTTTAGTTTTCTATGAGCTGGTGGGTGGAGATGAACTAATATGATGTCTCCTGCACAGCAATAAAAGGATTTCAGTTCCTTCTTCTCTAATTATAAAATGTTGAGAAGGTGCAGCAGCATCATGGACGAGATTATACAGTAGTATTGAGCTGTGTGGCTGTAAATCCAGCTCTGGGAAAGGCTAAATCACTCACTAACTGCAGCACAAAATACCTGTCTCTGCCTTAGGTCTCCTTCACATGTCCGTTTTGTATGTCTGCATACGGCCCGTTTTTAAAAAGCTGCAAATATGGACATAAACACACCCATTGTATTCAATGGGTGTGCGCACATGGTTTGTCACACAGACCTTGTGTCTGTGTGAAAAACCCACAGATATGTCAGTTTTTTTTGAGCAGCACACATAAAATGTGTGCTGCACATATGCACACTGATGACACACAGATGACATCCGTGTGTCATCAATGTGATATGTACCGGCGCCTGGGAATCAGCGGTACTGTTCGCGCTGATCCCCGCCGCGGCTGCTGGAAGCAGCTCTCATCATTGTCCCCTGCTTGCGCTGAGATCAGTTCATCGTCCAGATGGCACTTCATTGTCCTGGCTCGCAGTGAACTGCTCGTGGGAATGCACCTTCAGTAATCCATCCTAGGCTATTAATATCAGCCCGCAGCGGTCTGCCTAGCCTTTGCTGGTTATTAATTATAGGGGAGCCCCACGTCATTTCTTTTGGGTGGTCCTCCATTTTAATAACCAGTAAAGGCTAAGTATACAGCTGTGAGTTGATATTAATAGCCTGGGAAGCTACCCATCATCTGTTCTCCCTCCTGCAAGTCTTGTGTTAAATTTCTTGCAATTAAACTTTAAAAATATATTGTTTAAATAGCATCCGTTTTTTTCCTGGACAAAACATGGATGCTGCATACGGACACACGGACATGGACACACGGATAGCACACAGTAGTCACATATGGATGGCATACGGACGTGGACCACAAATCTCACCAGTACTGGTTTTTCCTGTACAGGAATCACCAAGATTTGTCAAGGAGGCCTTAGCTTGTTTTCTAACTCTGCTCCAAACTCCTCCTCCACTTCCATCTCTCTACAGGGTACATAATAGGAGGTGTCACCTCACATATCACTATACTGGCAGTTTGTCTTGCTTTGATCAAGAGCTGTTTTTTTCAGAGTGAATGAAAACAGGAGGAGGAGGAGAAGTGGCTCATAAGTGGAGAAAGAAAGAGATTTCTCTGATAACATATATTAGAAAGGTTTTTTATATATATTTTTTTGTACAATTGATTCATGCAAAGTTTGTTGAAATAACAGTGGTTATTTATATTACAGTAAATTTTACATAACTTTAACCCCTTTAAAGCCTATGACGTACTAATACGCGTCTGTGCCCTGGGACTTAAGAGCCTGACCCGTATTAGTACGTCATGGCGATCGAGCGCGCATACAGGCTGTGCGGGCACGATCACCGCCGGGTGTCAGCTGATTGTCACAGCTGACACCCGGTACTATGTGCAGGGAGCGGTCCCACACCGCTCCCGGCACATTAACCCCCGCAATGCTGCGATCGAAGTCGATCGCAGCATTGCAGTGGCTAAGGGGAGGTGATCGGTATAATCACCTCCTCTTCCGGCCTCCAGCGCTGTCTGCCGCGGCTTCCCGGGTGTTGCCATGACGACCCGATGTCGTCATGACAACATCCGGGTCACCAGACAGCAGGAAGATTTTTTGGTCATGCGCAGTACATGGTGCTCCATCCCTATCGTATGCAGGCGATCAGAATAAAAAAAGTGAAAGTCCCATAGTGGGACAAAGTAATCAAATAAAAAAACTGTCAGAAAGTGAAAAAAGAATAAGAAAAAAATTGTAAAAATATAAAAATAAAAATAAAAAAAATAATCCACCAAAAATAAAAATATAATGTACCCATCAATAAATATTATTATAAAAAAACAAAAAAAAACAATAAAAGTACACATATTTGGTATCGCCGTGTCTGGAACGACCTGACCTATAAAATTGTCCCACTAGTTAACCCCTTCAGTGAACACGGTAGAAAAAAAAAAAAAAACGAAGCAAAAAACAATGCTTTATCATCATACCGCTAAACAAAAAATGGAATAACACGCGATCAAAAAGCCAAATATAAATAAAAATGGTACCGCTGAAAACGTCATCTTGTCCCACAAAAAACAAGCCGCCATACAGCTCCATCATCCGAAAAATCAAAAAGTTATAGCTCTCAGAATAAAGCGAAGCAAAAAAATAATTTTTTCTATAAAATAGCTTTTATTGTGTAAAAGCGCAAAAACATAGAAAAACTATATAAATGTGGTACCGCTGTAAACGTACTGACCCGAAGAATAAAGCTACCTTCTCAATTTTACCACACACGGAGTAGAATAAAAAGATAAAAAATAAACAATTCCTGAATTGTTGGTTTTTGTTTATTCTGCCTCCCAAAAGCTGGAATAGAAAGCGATCAAAAAATGTCACGTGCCTGAAAATTGCACCAATAAAAATGTCAACTCATCCCGCAAAAAACAAGCCATCGCATGACTGTCGGCCAAAATGTGGAAAAATTATAGCTCTCAAAATATGGCGATGCAAAAACTAGATTTTACAAAATATGTGTCTTTTAGTGTGTGACAGCTGTCAATCATAAAAACCCAATATGATTCTGGTATCTCTATAGTCGCACCGACCCGAAGAATAAGGTCGTCTAATCACTTATACCGCACTAGGAACAGCGTAAAAAATAAACGCTAGGGCTGGGGTTGGGGTGAGGGTTGTGCTAATGTTGGGGTTGGGGTTAGGGTTGTGCTAATGTTAGGGTTGGGGTTAGGGATGGGCTAGGGTAGGGATAGGGTTGGGGTTAGGGTTGTTTTTTTTTTCAAAAGTAAAAAAAAAAAAAAAAAGACGATATGGCGACTAGTGTTGAGCGCAAGTGCTCGCTACTTGAGCTTGCATCGGGTGCTCGGGTATGCATTGAGTATTGCGGGTGCTCGAGTCTCTGCCCCATATGCTTCGCAGACAAAAAAAACTCGCGGGGATTGCCTGCCATGCACGAGCGATCCCCGCATGTTTTTTTGGGGTGTCTAATAACCGTGAAACATGCGGGCGGGGACTCAAGCGTTTCACTTGAGCACCCGTGATACATGGTGCATACCTGAGTACCCGATGCAAACTCAGGTAGTGAGCACTTGCGCTCAAGACTAATGACAACTTATTCAATATGATGACCTAATGTTATCAAATTCTGTGTCGTACCTCTGGGTTCAAAATGTTAATTATACCCCTTGATAAAATCCTTGAGGGGTGTAGTTTCCAAAATGGGGTCACTTGTGGGGGGTTTCCACTATTTAGGCACATCAGGGGCTCTCCAAACGCGACATGGCGTCTGCTCTCGATTCCATTCGGTTTTGCGTTCAAAAAGTCACACAGTGCTCCTTCCCTTCTGAACTCTGCCGTGCGCCCAAACACTGTATTTTCCCCACATATGGGGTATTGGCGTACTCAGGAGAAATTGCACAAAAGTTTGTGGGGTCCATTTTCTCCTCTTACCCTTGTGAAAATAAAAAAAATTGGGGCTAAAACATCATTTTTGTGGAAAAAGTTTGATTTTTTTATTTTCACGGCTCCATGTTATAAGCTTCTGTAAAGGACTTGGGGGTTCAAGGTGCTCACCACACATCTAGATAAGTTCCCTGAGGGGTCTAGTTTCCAAAATGGTGTCACTTGTGGGTGGTTTCCACTGTTTAGGCACATCAGGGGCACATCTGCTAATTATTCAAGCAAATTTTACAATCAAAAAGTCAAATGGCGCTCCTTCCCTTCCGAACCCTGCAGCGCACCAAAACAGTGGTTTTCCCCCACATATGGGGTATCTGCTAACTCAGGAGAAATTGCACAACAAACTGCATAGTGCAATTTCTTCTGTTACCCTTATGAAAATTCAAAAGTGGGGGCTGAAAAACATTTTTGTGGGAAAAATGTGAAAATTTTATTTTTACGGCTCAATGTTATAAACTTCTGTGAAGCACCTGGGGGTTCAAGGTGCTCACCACACATCTAGATAAGTTCCCTGAGGGGTCTAGTTTCCAAAATGGTGTCACTTGTTGGGGGTTTCCACTGTTTAGGCACATCAGGGGCTCCCCAAATGCAACATGGCGTAAGCTAATTATTCAAGCTAATTTTACATTCAAAAAGTCAAATGGCGCTCCTTCCCTTCCAAACCCTGCCGCGCGCCCAAACAGTGGCTTTTCCCCACATATGGGGTATCTGCTAACTCAGGAGAAATTGCACAACAAACTGCATAGTGCAATTTCTTCTGTTACCCTTATGAAAATTCAAAAGTGTGGGCTGAAAAACATTTTTGTGGGAAAAATGTGAAAATTTTATTTTTACGGCTCAATGTTATAAACTTCTGTGAAGCACCAGGGGGTTCAAGGTGCTCACCACACATCTAGATAAGTTCCCTGAGGGGTCTAGTTTCCGAAATGGTGTCACTTGTGGGGGGTTTCCACTGTTTAGGCACATCAGGGGCTCCCCAAATGCAACATCGCATCCGCTAATTATTCAAGCAAATTTTACATTCAAAAAGTCAAATGGCGCTCCTTCCCTTCCGAACCCTGCCGTGCGCCCAAACAGTGGTTTTCCCCCACATATGGGGTATCTGCGTGCCCAGGGGAAATTGCACAACAAATTTTGGTCTATTTTTTCCTGTTACTCCTGCGAAAATAAAAAGAATTGGGTCTAAAGTAACATTTTTGTGAAAAAAAGTTAAATGTTCATTTTTTTCTTCCACATTCCAAAAATTCCTGTGAAGCAGCTGAAGGGTTAATAAAGTTCTTGAATGTGGTTTTGAGCACCTTGAGGGGTGCACTTTTTAGAATGGTGTCACTTTTGGGTATTTTCTGTCATAAAGACCCCTCAAAGTGACTTCAAATATGATGTGGTCCCTAAAAAATGGTTTTGTAAATTTTGTTGGAAACATGAGAAATTGCTGGTCAACTTTTAACCCTTATAGTTCCCCAATAAAAAAAAAAAATTGTTTCCAAAATTGTGCTGATGTAAAGTAGACATGTGGGAAATGTTATTTATTAACTATTTTGTGTGATATATCTCTTTGATTTAAGGGCATAAAAATTAAAATTTTGAAAATTGCAAAATTTTCAACATTTTCGCCAAATTTCTGTTTTTTTTCGCAAATAAACACAAGTGATATTGAAGAAATTTTACCACAATCATGAAGTACAATAATAAGTATAATCTCAGAATCAGGGGGATCCGTTGAAGCGTTCCAGAGTAATTACCTCATAAAGTGACAGTGGTCAGAATTGTAAAAATTGGCCTGGTCATTACCGTGCAAACCACCTTGGATTGTAAAGGGGTTAATCTGCATTAATTTTCCCATCCGTTATCAACATTATTTTTTGTATATACTCATCTACATGAAAATTGCAACACTAAGAAGGAAAAGTCATGGAGTTATGGAAAATCCCACTGATAGACTACCAATCCAGGTATCAAAAACAGATTCAGCAGAGTAGAAATACTAAAACATAACTTTTAATGATATAAATAGATAAAAATAGCATTAAGGCTATTTGACAAACAACAAATATAGACACAAAAACCTCATATGAATATCACTTAAAAAGAAAAAAAAAAGTATTCAATCATCATATCTGATGAGGTACCCAATAAAGGTTATATATACAGGCTATATATAAATAGGAAATGGAAGGATCTCACTGTAGGTCTCAGTGGTGTCCTAAAACAGTAATCCAGGTCGGTTGATCCCTTGTGTAGGACAAAAAAAGGGGAGGGGCACAGTCACAGGGAAGCCACACATTACCCCACAGTATTCTCCCACAGATTAGACACAGATTCCCCACGGTGCTAGGTATGGAAAATTACAGGATCGATAGACAAGTTAACAATATACAAATGGTGAAAAATATAAACAAACTTTTTGAAGCACCTCAATTTATTCAGCATCGCGTATAAACGCCATATGGAGAAATCTCTGCACTTACATGCCTTGGCTGCTATCACTGAGGTTACTAATTGTATGAATGAGAAATGCAAAACTGAATGTACTTTGGTAGGCAAATCATCAAGATCACCTGCTGGCAGCTTCCTTTGCAATTGCAGACTGATTACACCCCAGATGTGCTCGATGGGAAACAAGGCCAGATTGCTCACAGTAGCATGAGAAAACATGCAACCGGTACGGTCATGTTGAAAAATGGCTACTGAGACACTTTAGAGAAATGGCAATAGAACTGGTTCCATGACAAAATTTATGTAATGTCGATGTTAGTGTACCTGGAATGTAGACTAGTGGGGTCTGTTACTGTACATTATGCCACCCCACAACACAATCCTGGAGAGTAGGACCGGTGTGATGTTACCTCGTGAAGGCCTCTTTGTGGCATTGGACACATAGTCAAAGATTTGCCTGGAGACTAACATTGCGTCCAAGACAAAAGTGTCTCCGGACTTGTGTCCCATCGAGCACATCTGGAACATCATTGGTGAGCAATTGCAAAGTGAGCTGCCAGCAGTGGATCTTGATGATTTGTGTGATCAAGTGCATTTAGCGTGGCAGAACATTCCTCAAATAATCAACCTCATTAAATAGCATGCAAATGCCTTTAAGTGTGTATTTCTTTACATGGTGCTCATATTCAATACTGAATAAATTGAGATATTTTGAAAATATTTTCATCATTTGCATATCAGTAACATGTCTATCGATCCAGTGATTTTTATAATTCTAGGACTTTTCCATCTTGCTGTTGCAATTTCAATGTTGAGGAATGTATACAATGCCTGAATATAGTCAGACAAATCAAAATAATTCTTTTTTAGGGACTAGACCCATCAAGATTTATAAAAATGGAGAAATAGCATCAAACGGGAACAAAATGCTGACAAGAGCAAACAGCATCTGTAAACAAGAGAACGACAGCAAAAATCAAATCCTAATTCTCACTACATTTACTGTAAAATAAACCATTTAAAAACACATAAGACATCACAGCAGCGCTGCACTAGGACCTGCACAATAAGCCCCTCAGTAGCTTATTAGAGTATTACGAGTTTCGTCAATAGGAAAATCGATTTCACCAAAGGATTTCTATCCCTCTGCAGTATTAAAGAATTGACATATTGGATTGAAGGCATTACTCCTATGCAGAAGGAAGAATTTCAGGAGGGTGTGTAGTAGTCACTAGAGATAGCTGCAGGAGTCTTCTGAGAACATCTACACACTGAGACGATTGCCTTTATTACTGCAGGATATGTAGACTGTCCACCTATTGGGCTCACAACAGGCTTTTCTTTGGCGGAAAATAAAAAAAACCCAGAAATTACGTTTGCTGAGGGCAGGCTCGGGTCTTATCTGCAGCTTTACTCCTACATAGTACAGTAATGAAATCTGTAGCTGGTTTATTCTCTGTATTATTTTGTCCTTTGCTCTCATCCGATGTTAATGCCAGGCTCAGCACTAGATGGCGCTGTGTGAGCATCGCTTCCCCTTGGCAAACTTCAGGCGGCAATAATAACCATAATGAAGGGTGACACTTGCATCGCTTTATGTGTTAAAATGAGATAATACATTGTCGCTTTAGTAATTCTGTTCTTCTCATTTTGTTTAGATAGAATGTATTCACAGGTTATACTGATCTACGAATATCTCAAGGAATTGCAATTTCTTCATTATATACAAATCATTGGCTTGACATAACATAAGTTTAAAGGCAACAGGGATTATATATAAAAAATAATTGATGGGTTATATTTACACCGATGTAGCAGAGCTGCGTGGCTTCTGTAATGTATCACGCAGGAGGTTTACCTGCAGAAACACACAGATGAGACGTTACGGCACCGTACTAAAGAGCCATAGGCGCTACATGTGCCGATGTGCGCTGCTGAGATATTACTCCCTATAATACTTTAATAATATGGTTTCTGATGATACATAGCACCATTTTCATCTTATGCTTTTTATGCTTCCTTATGGAAGTTGCAATAATAATATTAATAATGTGGCCATGAGTATGAAGCCTTATACATATTATTCCTCGGCTTTACATGGATTTAACATGCCTAAAGTGTAAAACACTAGACTAAAGGGCATGCTGAATGCTTCCAGTTATCTGTACACGCTATTAACTGTTTGACCATTTTTCCATAAATTTTTCAAGATAGACCGGAGGACGGGGTCCATGATGGTCCATACTCAGTAAGGGGTTTTGCTATACAGCCCCCATTATAACTAATGGTGATGTAGCTTTGTAACAGAGGCTCCCATGTACCACTGCCTGCCAATGTCCATGATTCCAGGTCTATGTATCACTTTATAAACAGATAGAGGGAATACTGTATCCAAGCTGGTTACCCATCTGTAGGCAGCTGTTACAAGGGCTTGCCCTCATCAGAGCAGAGCAGCTGGAAGAGACCACTTTGATGCCGCTCAGGAGGGTATTGGTTCTCAATGAAGAGATCCAGGTGGTGAATAGAGACTTACAGCCCATTGTACCTAGAACATTAATTTACAGTGATATTCCTACTCACACTCCATGAAATCACCAATTTTACCACAAAGTTCCTCCATTATGGTCAGTTCTGCTACATCAGACTAAACAGTAATTTGAGTTTTTCAACACATTAAAAAGATTTTGGGCTCTAGATAAATTTCCATGTGACTCCATGTAACTGCGGATTGCTGTGTCTGAATTCTCATCCGCTTCTCTCAATGTTCTATTGGGAGAATAGGATGAGAATCTAGATGGCAAGTGAGCACAAGTATCGTACAGGACTGCTCACTCACACTCGGAATACAGAGCAATCATGACAGCGTGTGCATTGCACACTGACACTTTCAGCAATCTGTAGCCAAATTGAGTGACTGCAGAAATTTGTCTAGAGTCCTTTAACCCTTAGGCTATGTGCCCACGATGCAGAATTGAAGCAGAAAATTTCCGCAGAGTTTCCGCATGTCCTTGTCAGTAAAAACGCTTGTGGATTTTACACGCATTTTTTAAGCGTTTTTGCAGCATTTTTACATGCGGAAACGCACAAATAATGGATATGCTGCAGATTTTTCCGCAAAGAAAATCCGCAGCGAAAAATTCTGCAGCATGGGCACAGCACATGCGGATTATCATTGGGGACCATGGGGCACGGATTACCAAGTGTTTTTAAAGCGTTTCCGTTGCGGAAATTCTGCATCAAAAACGCTTGAAAAACACATAGTGGGCACACAGCCTTAAGGCTATGTGCCCACGATGCAGAAATGCTCTGGATTTTTCCTGAGCGTTTCTGCATCTCCCTGGCAGAAAAAACGCATGCGGATTGTACATGTGGATTGTACATGCATTTTTCCTGCCAGGGACATGCGGATGTGAAGCGTTCTTCACATGCATTTCCGCATGCGGGTTGACAAGCGCTTTCCAAGCGATTTTAGCATCACTTGGAAAGTGCTTGACAACTTGGTCACACTATATAAATCCATGCAACCGGCATGGATTTATATAGTGTGACCCCAAAGAATGGCAAAAAATAAAAAAATATATCTATACTTACCTTCCGATGGCCCCCGGACTCTTGCTTCGCTCCGTCCTGGCTTGCCGGCAGCTCGCGGTGCACTACACTGAAGGACCTGCCGTCACATGACTAAATGACGTCAGCGCAGGTCCTTCAGTCCGCTGCGAGCTGCCGGCAAGCGAAGACAAGGAGACCGCGGGCCATCAGAAGTTAAATATAATATTTATTTTTTAATTTATTCTTTTTTTTACAGGTTCTATGGTACCCGGGTCCGGAGGAGAGTCTCCTCTCCTCCAGACCCGGGTACCATCCGCACATTGAAACGCTTGGATTCCGCATCTACAGATCCAGTGATGCGGATTCCATGCGCTCCAATGCAAGTCAATGGAGGTGAAAACGCAGCGCTTCCGCAAAATAATTGGTAGTGCTGCGTTTTTTTCCGCAATGATAACCCGCAGCGAAAATTTCCGCAGCATCTGCACAGCACATTATCATTGGGGAACATAGCAGGCCTTCTACCATGCGTTTTTTAAGCGTTTCTGCAGCGCTTTTGCTGCGGCGGAAACGCTTAAAAAACGAATCGTGGGCACACAGCCTAAGTGCAATTTCACATATATGCAAGTGATTATGTGGGCGATCGTGTGTGAAGAGGGCTATGCAGCTGAGCTTTCTCCAGATGTAGCAGATACCGGCTGTATTAAATAGCCTGCATCTGTCCCTAACAGCCGTGGCCAGACCTAAGATCCATAGATGGCTGTTATCCTATGAAATACCAATATCAATCTCTGATAGTGGTGTTTAAATGGAATGAGTGCCGGTGATTGACAGCATCGACTCCCATCAGCTATATACTGAGTGTAACGCTGTTGGGTGTGGACCCACTGCGCCACGAACCAGACTTACCCTGGAGAGGCGTGACTAAGTGTCTGCCGGATATTCACTAGAGTCACTGATGATGAGCAAAGGCTGGGCCACCGTTAGACATCAGGTACCACTCCAGGGCAGGCCCCTGAATTGCAGAAGCTGACTGGAGGGTTAGAGGCTCGGGTACAGGGTACAGGTGGGCGAGACAGAAAGCACGAGATTGGGGTAGGCAGCACAGGTTCAGAATTTGTAGCCGAGGTCAGGAGTGGTGAGATCAGGATAAACGAGAATGCAAGTCGGGTCAATAACAGGTAAGACAAAACAGGAATACGCCAGTACAGGAAGCTAGAGACTGAGCTACCTAGAACCTAAGTTCAGGCGAGGAATGGAGGTTGGAGTTACCTGATATATCACCTGCTGGCATGTGATATAATGGGGAAGCAGATCTCTCCAGGACAGAATAGATACAAATTCCTACATAATTCAAAGTCCTTTGCAGAAGGACTACTTCAGCACCGAGAGAGGAGGCATCTACCTCCAGGAGGAACTCCTTGTAAGGATCTGGTTGGTGCAGCATCGGTGCTTCCTCGAAGGCCTCTCTCAAGTGTTGGAAGGCTGACATGGCTGACTCAGACCAGAGCTTGGCATTAGCTCCCTTTTTGGTTAAAGGGGTTGTACGGTCAAAAGTGATGTCTACAGTCAATCTGTGTAATGGCAGACTTATGAATCCCCCCAGCGCAGGCACTGTGGGCTGCAGGGATTCGCCGGTATGAGACGCGGTAACGGAGGGTATGTATGTGTTATACATACCATGGACAGTGGGCGTAGCTTCGCTCTCCATACACTTGTATTGAGCGAGGCCGTGCCTTCTAGTCGGACGTGCTCACTGGCCGTCCATATCACTAGACGGGGCATGACCTCGCTCCATACCAGTGTATGGAGCGAGGTGGCGCTGAATGGGCCTCCAGTCCCAGGTCTAATACCGGCAAATCCCCGCAGCGCACAGTGCCTGGCCGGAGTACACATAAAGCATACGTACCTGCCGATCCCGGTTCAGAAACTGGCGAATTCTCGCATCGCACAGTGCGTACACTGGGGGGATTCATAAGTCTTCAGTCACATAGAGTGACTGCAGACTTATCATTTTTGACCGGACAACACCTTTAAGCAGAAATGGGTGCCATGAGAGATAAAAAGTGTGGGATAAATCGCCTGTAGAAGTTTTCAAAACCCAGATATATAACCATGGAAACGTAGAGGAGATCCTGGGAATAAGTCATTAACGAACTCCTGAAACACGGCGAATGCATTACACGGACCAAAGGGTATAATGGGACACTCATAGTGACCGTCATGGGTATTAAAGGCCATCATCCATTCGTCACCCTTGCGGATACAGATCAAGTTATAATCTCCTCTTAGATCAAATTCAGTGAAAGTCTTTGCCCCACAGATTCTATCAAATAGTTCAGAGATCAGCGGCAGTGGGTACTTGCTCTTGATGGTGATTTTGTTAATGCCCTGACAATCAATGCAGGAACGTAGGGAGCCATACTATTTTGTCAAGAAGAAAAAAAGAGCACTGGCCGGAGAAGAGGAGTTACAGATGAATCCCTTAGCTACATTTTCTCGGATGTATTCCGACACGGCACGAGGCTCTGGTAAAGATAGCAGATACACCCGGCCTTGGGGTGGAGAGGTGCCAGCCTGCCTTCTTCTCACAAAAGACATCTGCACTGGCACGATATTGAATGGGCAGAGAAGCAAGGTTCGAAGGTGCAGGAGGTGGAGTCTTGGGCGAGGCATTGGCTAAGCAGTTAGAAGCACAATACGGTCCCCAATGAATCACCTGACCGGAGGACCAGTCAATAACCAGCTCATGTCATGTAGAAGCAGCCATGGAAGGCCCAGGAGGACAGAAATAACAGATCTAGGTAGCACATAGAAGGAAATCTCAGTATGCAGGACTCCAATCCGCAGCGTGACTGGCATCGTGATGAAATGAATAGGTTCTGCCAAGAGTTGTCCGTCAATAGAGGCAATAATCAAGGGGATTGAGTAGGGAGCTGAAGTCTACGGACCAGATCCAAATGAATTAAGTTGGCTAGGGAGCCGGAATCCAGATGGGCAGCAGCGGAAAGGAACCTCTCCTGCCAGACCAAAGTAACTTCGGTCAGAAGCTTTGGAGAGCAATTACTGTCACCTAGGGTCGTCTCTCCAGCCAACATTAGGTGCTGGAATTTCCCAGTCTCACAGGGCACTGGCAAACAAAATGTCCCTTGCCTCCACTGTACATGTATACATTTTCTCTGAACCTCCACTGTTGTTTCTGCACTGAAAGTTTGGCCCACCCAACCTGCATCGGCTCAGTGACTGGTGGTGCAGCTTGCGCCAGCAAGGGGAACTGAAAGTTTGGAGCCAGTTTGGGTGGTCTTCTGGTATGAGGAGCCACCAAAGCTTTTTCCAGGGCTCGCTCATGGAAGCGGAGATCTATCCTAGTGGTCAGGTGTATAAGGGCGTCCAGCAAGGATGGTAGATATCTGCCTGCCAACTCATCCTTGATTCGACCGGACATGCCCTGCCAGAAGGTCTCCATCAGGAATACAGGAAGCTCAGTTCCTAGAATCTAAGTTCAGGAGAGGAATGGAGGGTGGAGATGCCTGATATATCACCTGTTGGCAGGTGATAGGCCGGGGAAACAGATCTCTTCAGGACAGAATGGATACAAATTCCTGCAGAGTTTGGTCATGCCACCCTATGATCACAAACAGCAGAGCAGGAAGGGAAGTACAAGGCAGGTCAGAGTGATGGTCAGGTACAGCATGGGGCAGAGCGAAACACTTGGTGTGTGGGCCGGCTCTTAGAAGGCGTACAAGTGGTCGGCGTAGCACTGAGATTCAAAGGACACTGTGATTTTCACTATATACTGCAATCCTATATACAGTATAGGCAATCTGGCAACTGAAGATTTAAGCCTACTTTGTGGAATAAAAATAAAGTAAAAAAGAAAATTTTCAAAAAATATGAATAATATAAAATAAATGTAAAAATTTGAATCACCCCCTTTTCTCCATTAAAAATAAAGGAAAAAAAACATATTTGGTATCGTCATACCATACCATATCGTCGATCTATCAAAGTGTTAAATTAATTAATTCAATTGGTAAGCGCTGTAATGAGAAAAAAAACGAAACACCATAATTGGAGTTTTTCGATCACCACTCATCCCTACAAAAAATGCAATAAAAACAGATCAAAACATTGTATCTACCCCAGATTGGAATAAAATAAACACTTCAACTTGCCATGCAAAAATAAAATGAAAAAATAGAAATGTTACAGGTTATGGAAAATGCAGACACAAACCTCCATTTTACAAATTTCTGAATTTTTTTTCTTCACTTAAATGAAAAAATATCTAAACATTTGCTATTGCTGTAATTGTTCTTTCAGGGTAATTTTTCAGAATGTACGCTGTAAAACCAAACTCAAAAGAACACAATAGAATTGCATTTTGTTCACAATTTCACAGCCCTTGGAAATTTTTTCCTGTTTTCCAGTATATTGAATGTTAAAATAAAATCATGTCACTCAAAACTACAACTCGTCCTGCAAAAAACAAGCCCTTAAAATAAAAAGGTTATAGCTCTTGGAAGAAGGGGAGGGAAAAAACTAAAGCGCAAAAAAAACCTAAAGCAGAGGGAAGGGGTTAAAGTAAATATTGGCTGCTTCACAATGAAACTACGAATAGAAGTAGAGCATTAATGGTCATGTTTGTGGACCTAGTGGGGTGGGGTATATTTATCAATACTGTCTAAAGGCCCTGTCACACATAACGAGATCGCTAGCGAGATCGCTGATGAGTCACGTTTTGGTGACGCAATAGCGATCTCGCTAGCAATCTCGTTATGTCTGACAGGTAGCAACGATCAGGCCCCTGCTGTGAGATCGCTGATCGTTACAAAGCTTCCTGGACCATTCCTGGGTCGTTGCGCTCCCGCTGGGCAGTGTGCATCGCTGTATTTGACACCTTGTCAACGACCTCGCTAGCGATTCAGAACTGAGACACGTAGAGGTGCATAAATTGGACTTTTCTGCGTTCATCGTCCCCGATTGGTGGTCGCTACTGCGTCCTTGTTTTTTCAGATCCCACCAGCGTTCTCCGGCTGTGACTCCACTTTGAACAAATCAGACATCTTTAGCAAAGTAGGTATTGTTTGGGGTTTCAAATGAGTTTCCATTTTTAATTCATTTATAGGACATCTACCAATTATCTGCTATCATTGCTCTTCAGGGAGGGAGGGCTTGGCTTCAATAGCGATCTCGTTATGTGTGACGGGGCACCAGGACCGTTAAAATACTGGCAGCAGTTGTCGCAGCAGGTCTTCGCATCATGGGTGTTTCTGCCATGTCCCACTGGTTGAAGGCCTGCAATTGCAGGATAGTTTGCACGCTATTCACCGAGCTCCACTTCCCCATTGGCTCGGTCCACAGAGTCCACAAAGCCAGGTGGACAGTACGTAATTGCATCACGTCGACGAAGAAAGTTTTGAAGCGTGCAACAGGCCAAAAGAACAGAGTCTATTGATTTAAGCTTCATGTTAATTGGCGTATGAAAAACTCTGAAGCGGTTGGCCACGACAGCGTGTCAGAAAACGTGCTGTGTGGGTGTGTGTGCACGAGACCCCTAAAATATCTGCCCATGCAAAAGCATATATATACAGAAAGAAGCCAAGCCCTCCCTCCCTGAAGAGCAATGATAGCAGATAATTGGTAGATGTCCTATAAATGAAATAAAAATGGAAACTCATTTGAGACCCCAAACAATACCTACTTCGCTAAAGATGTCTGATTTGTTCAAAGTGGAGTCACAGCCGGAGAACGCTGGTGGGATCTGAAAAAACAAGGACGCAGTAACGACCACCAATCGGGGACGATGAACGCAGAAAAGTCCAATTTATGCACCTCTACGTGTCTCAGTTCTGAATCGCTAGCGAGGTCGTTGACAAGGTGTCAAATACAGCGATGCACACTGCCCAGCGGGAGCGCAACGACCCAGGAATGGTCCAGGAAGCTTTGTAACGATCAGCAGGGGCCTGATCGTTGCTACCTGTCAGACATAACGAGATCACTAGCGAGATCGCTATTGCGTCACCAAAACGTGACTCATCAGCGATCTCGCTAGCGATCTCGTTATGTGTGACGGGGCTTTAATTCTTACACTCCCATATACACATTAAGGCTTGGCCGCTCATGGTTTCTCTATGAGAGTGCCGCTGCCGGACTCCTCTGGGAACGACTTATCATCTGGAGAACAAAAGGATCAGCTATTGGAAATCCAACTTGCCATCTCTTCTCTCTCCCTGGACACCATCTGAGTAAAAAAGCCTCTGAACATTAAGCAAAATTACGATTTTAAAAAGGATATAGGAAGAAACTTTGTGGATAGGTGGTCAAAGTGGAAAAATGTTTCTTTTTTTAAAGTCTAAGAATCACATTGCAGGTGTAGGATTTATTGATGAAAGATAGATCTAAAAGAAGACACTTTGCATCTATTGATAGATTTGGGGAGATAGGATCTTCATTTAGTTTTACAGTTAAGTTTCCATGATGATAAAATTGGCTAAATTCGTGCACAATGAGAAGATTTACCTGTGAAACAGACTGGGCACTTAAATGTGCCTCCCATTCCTTCAAAGCTGTGCTCAATAAGATGACACTGGAGTTTTGCTGGGGAGTCAAATGACTGGCTGCAGAGCTTGCACTCATGATTCAGACCTTCATCTAGGAAAAAGTTGAAGGAAAAATTACATTCAATAATTCAAAAGAAATTGTAAAAGTGCCAAAGGAACCAATAAATATAAAATGTAAAGATCAAATGTTACATATTTTCAAATTGTTATTCGCTAAAGCATTTTAATTGGTTAACAAGCCTAGGATTGGCCATCAGCTTCCCAACTAACCAGAAGTTTAAATAGACTGTGGTGCTCAAGCAAGTGCCGCAGCTATTCAATGTCTGCAGCTGCTTGCGGGCTGGTTCGTACTTGCCTACACTGTATTTGTCACAGCGGTGAAGAAGGTTTTTGCGGCATTGTCTTAGTGACTTGAATGGAACAATGCTGCAGCACCATGCTTTACAGAGCAGGAGGCAAGCATGAACATTACAAATAGCTGATCAAAGATGGTGCCGATGGGGCGTTAACCATTCCTCCTTTATACGAATCGGTGGTTGTTTAATGGCTTGTTTAGAGAGGCCGACCTGAATTCTACGCACACAGGATGATTGCTAGTAGAATCGTGCACATAGAGTATCATTACTATCAGCAGTACATTTCCTGTTTAAAAGGGATGATATGCTGCTGAGAACTTTTTTTTAGATTTTAATGCCAGCATAAAATAATCCAATCACCCAATGAGTGAGTAATTCTCTTGTTCGTCGGGTGATTGCTGGCATATTTTCACAAGTCAAAAATTAATTAGAGAACGAACATTTTAACACAAGCTCGTTCCCAATTATAGGCTCATCTGATTGGGCCTTAAACATTTCAATTTGTGAACCAATACCCAATCACCCCTATCTAATGACTAGTATAATTCAGACCTTCAAAAAGGCAGACGTAACATAAATTACATTAAATAATCCAAAACACATAAAAAAGCGTAAATTAAATCCATACAAGTGACGTATGATAAGAAATATTCTATATTTACAAATTGTTTTTCATTTCAGTTTTAATTCCAGCTTCCTCTCCCTATTATGATGGCATCACAAACTCTGGTATTGTAAGGTTGATGTCGAGAACTTTCCAAATTTTACCAAGTAATTTAATTTGGTTGCTAAAAGCTTTATTATAAGTTTGAGATCTGCTTGCAAGTTATTCCTTAGTAGTATTTCCATAGATGTAGGAAAGCTATCAGTAAAGACAACGCCTTTGTAAAAGGATGATGGCTGAGTAATCAGACCACCAATAATTCTTTTTCACGGTCCCACAGAAAATTATCTAATAAATGTTAGTATTATGATGGTGCTACAAAATGCATTATTTCTAAATATACAGTACAGACCAAAAGTTTGGACACACCTTCTCATTTAAAGATTTTTCGGTATTTTCATGACTATGAAAATTGTACATTCACACTGAAGACATCAAAACTATGAATTAACACATGTGGAATTATATACTTAACAAAAAAGAGTGAAACAACTGAAAATATGTCTTATATTCTAGGTTCTTCAAAGTAGCCACCTTTTGCTTTGATGACTGCTTTGCACACTCTTGGCATTCTCTTGATGAGCTTCAAGAGGTAGTCACCGGAAATGGTTTTCATTTCACAGGTATGCCGTGTCAGGTTTAATAAGTGGGATTTCTTGCCTTATAAATTGGGTTGGGACCATCAGTTGTGTTGTGCAGAAGTCAGGTGGATACACAGCTGATAGTCCTACTGAATAGACTGTTAGCTGCTTTTTTCTTGCCATAATACAAATTCTAAGTAAAGATAAACGAGTGACCATCATTACTTTAAGAAATGAAGGTCAGTCAGTCCGAAAAATTGGGCAGACTATGAAAGTGTCCCCAAGTGCAGTTGCAAAAACCATCAAGTGCTACAAAGAAACTGGCTCACATGAGGACCGCCCCAGGAAAGGAAGACCAAAAGTCACCTCTGCTTCTGAGGATAAGTTTATCGGAGTCACCAGCCTCAAAAATCGCAGGTTAACAGCAGCTCAGATTAGAGACCAGGTCAATGCCACACAAAGTTCTAGCAGCAGACACATCTCTTCAACAACTGTTAAGAGGAGACTTTGTGCAGCAGGCCTTCATGGTAAAATAGCTGCTAGGAAACCACTGCTAAGGACAGGCACAAGCAGAAGAGACTTGTTTGGGCTAAAGAACACAAGGAATGGACATTAGACCAGTGGAAATCTGTGCTTTGGTCTGATGAGTAAAAATTTGAGCTCTTTGGATCCAACTACCGTGTCTTTGTGCGACGCAGAAAAGGTGAACGGATGGACTCTACATGCCTGGTTCCCACCGTGAAGCATGGAGGAGGAGGTGTGATGGTGTGGGGGTGGTTTGCTGGTGACACTGTTGGGGATTTATTCAAAATTGAAGGCATACTGAAACAGCATGGCTACCACAGCATCTTGGAGCGGCATGCTATTCCATCGGGTTTGCGTTTAGTTGGACCATCATTTATTTTTCAACAGGACAATGACCCCAAACACACCTCCAGGCTGTGTAAGGGCTATTTGACCAAGAAGGAGAGTGATGGGGTGCTACGCCAGATGACCTGGCCTCCACAGTCACCAGATCTGTACCCAATCGAGATGGATTGTGGTGAGCTGGACCGCAGAGTGAAGGCAAAAGGGCCAACAAGTGCTAAGCATCTCTGGGAACTCCTTCAAGATTGTTGGAAGACCATTTCCGGTGACTACCTCTTGAAGCTCATCAAGAGAATGCCAAGAGTGTGCAAAGCAGTCATCAAAGCAAAAGGTGGCTTCTTTGAAGAACCTAGAATATAAGACATATTTTCAGTTGTTTCACACTTTTTTGTTAAGTATATAATTCCACATGTGTTAATTCATAGTTTTGATGCCTTCAGTGTGAATGTACAATTTTCAAAGTCAAGAAAATACAGAAAAATCTTTAAATGAGAAGGTGTGTCCAAACCTTTGGTCTGTACTGTATCTGTTCTCTTATTTTAACCATTTTGATGTTTTTTCTATTTTTCCCTAAAAAGAGTCCATGAAAATTTTTGAAAATAGTCATCAGATGTGACTAGGTATCATACATCTTGAATAGCACAATATAAGCCACCATATAGCCCCTGTATGCACACAAGGATCCATGTTACAAAAATATATATGGGGTATATTACCCATAGAAAGATATCAGACCATTATATATTCTCAGTATGCTTTAGATTTCATGAAATATGTAAGAAATAAGTGATTGCATCATATTTCTGAGATATTCTAGGGGTGAGTAAAGTGACTTAGAAGGGTGCCATATGATAGCAAGTAAGGGGTCTAAAGCAGCATATGGAATCAGAAATGTGAACATCAATGTAATCTGATGTGGTCATGATGTAGGAACACCATCCATAAGCAGAAGGTTTATAACCTGCAGAATACCATATCAGCATGGAGGATTTCTTTACTTACAACATCAAGTTCTTAATCATTTAGCGATCTCCGCCAAAGATACCTATTTATAATAATATTAACTGTTGGCGATGGAGAGAAGTAGTTAATCTCACTGTAAGCACTTGGCAAAACAGTTTAATAGCCCATCCACCAATATGTTCCTTTAACTACCGTAGCGCACATGACACAAATGCTGTAAACGTAATGGTATCTGCCTCATCAAGCTGTCATTTCCACTAAACTGGATCGCTTTGCTTTCTCTATTTGTAAGTAAAGATTTGTAAATTGGTAGAAGCAGTTCTTGACGGTGACTATCGTACAATTCCCATCTTTTAACATTTTAAGGTTGCAAATTGGAAGTCATTCACATGTTATCATTCAGCAGATAACGATGATGACACATCTAATAGCTGCTTCTGTATTTATAGATTAGCAATAAGTTCAACAAAATCCTCGTACATTCCCCCACATCTGTCATAGACATTATAGAAAAAGTATTATTTAGTAAATATGTCGGAATAAGTCTCCATGTCAGCTGTCACATCACCCATTGTGATTGGTGAACCTGGTGTTTTCAGCTATGTCAGCTGTCACATCACCCATTGTGATTGGTGGATCCTGTGTTATCAGCTATGTCTGCTGTCACATCACCCATTGTGATTGGTGAATCTGGTGTTTTCAGCTATGTCAGCTGTCAAATCACCCATTGTGATTGGTGAATCCTGTGTTTTCAGCTATGTCAGCTCTCACATCACCCATTGTAATTGGTGAATCCTAGGTTTTCAGCTATGTCAGCTGTCACATCAGCCATTGTGATTGGTGAATCCGGTGTTTTCAGCTATGTCAGCTGTCACATCACCCATTGTGATTGGTGGATACTGTGTTATCAGCTATGTCAGCTGTCACATCACCCATTGTGATTGGTGAATCCGGTGTTTTCAGCTATGTCAGCTGTCACATCACCCTTTGTGATTGGTTGATCCTGTGTTATCAACTATGTCAGCTGTCACATCACCCATTGTGATTGGCGAATCCGGTGTTTTCAGCTATGTCAGCTGTCACATTACCCATTGTGACTGGTGGATACTGTGTTATCAGCTATGTCAGCTGTCACATCACCCATTGTGATTGGTGAATCCGGTGTTTTCAGCTAGGTCAGCTGTCACATCACCCATTGTGATTGGTGGATCCTGTGTTATCAGCTATGTCAGCTGTCACATCACATATTGTGATTGGTGGATCCTGTGTTATCAGCTATGTCAGCTGTCACATCACCCATTGTGACTGGTGAATCTGCTGTTTTCAGCTATGTCAGCTGTCACATCACCCATTGTGATTGGTGGATCCTGTGTTATCAGCTATGTCAGCTGTCACATCACCCATTGTGATTGGTGAATCTGGTGTTTTCAGCTATGTCAGCTGTCACATCACCCATTGTGATTGGTGGATCCGGTGTTTTCAGCTGTATATAGAGGTATACCTGTCATTGTAATTCTGCCTCTGATAATATGAAGTCTTGCAGAAAACTCTTTCTAGGAAGTGGGAGTCTAAAAAAGCCGCAATGTCCAGTGTGAAAATTGCAAGATTACTATTTTTTTTCTGTTTCGTTAATTAAAGTTTGTGATAAGCGAAAAAAAAATTGCCAATAGATGTTTTAGAAATACAAGACCTGATTTTGATTTAAGCAATAAGTCATTTTCTGACGATCCCTTTCATTAAAAGAGAACCTGTCATTTAAAACAACGCTATTAACCTGCAGATATGGGGCTAATCTGCAGGTTAACAGCGTTCTGGCACCCGCACTGAGAGCCCCGCTGCCTGGAGAAAATTAACTTTATTACCCCTGGCAGCATTAGGCCTCCAGTGGTTTCAGTCACTGCTTTGTGAATAGACAGCAGAGGTGGTAACCGCGCCCTGACACTGATCAGCATTAGGGCCGGGGGCCTCATGTCTACAAGGACCACAGGGTCTTTGTAGACTAGTGGCCCACACAGAGTTAGAAAAAATAAGGCGAGCATGGGGAAATGAATGATTGGTCAGTTATAATTTATTAATGACCTATACGTAGGTCATAGTATGAGGTCAATGGAGGCAGACACCCATCACTCCCATTGATCAGCGGTTACAAGTCCTGCCGAAGGTCGAATGTAAACACTTGGGCCAGAGCTACACTGCGCAGCTCTATTCAATGTGTTGCAGTGTAGATTGGCCTTACACACTGAATTGTGCTGCGCAATGCGGTCTCAGTTGGGGTGCAAGGTATGGAACCCCCAATCAATTGAATATTGATGACCTTTTCAATGGATAGGTCATTGTTATATTCTGCCGGTAAAACTATTTTAAAAGTTTATATGTGCATCGTCTTTACATGTAACCATCTTGTATGACAATAGACAAGCATGGATGGGCAAAGATACACATACTAAAATCATGGTTTTAACTCATGTTTACCCCAAGCCCTGAGAGCAGCAGATATTCCCCCCCAAGACATGCATGAAATAAGTATATTTGGATATTATTCAATGATAAGTATCAGCATATTAGTGAAACTAAGCATACTTTTGAAATGAAAAAGAGAAGATGTGCTAGACTGTGGAAGAAAGATATCCAAACATACGTCACTGCTATCACGGTAATACTGAAACATTATTCCTATCTGAAGTACAGATATATTCCACCATAAAGGAAATGCACACATTCATTTATTATATATATTGCAGACTATTTAGCTTATAGTCCTAGCAGAACTAATATTATAGTAATATACTGTGCTATTTATTCACAGCTGATATCTGGCTGCAGCAAAAACAACAGAAAAAATGCAACAGAAACGGTATTTTTGTAGCAAATCTCTGTGTGCAACCACCCTTAGGCTGTGTTCACATGCAGCATTTGTTGATGTTCTGCCACTGCTCTATTATGCAGTAACATTTTAGATAGTCACTGCAGAGAGAAACCCGAACTGCCCGGACATTTATCGTCTAAGGGCAGTCTGAAAGTCGTTGAATATTTTATACCATAGAAAAATGTACAATCCTTTTTTTACAAAGGGGAAAAAAAAGTTTCAACATTTTCAGTATTTTTTTGTTTTCGTACCACGATCTGTACTAAAAAAAAAGTTATTACTTTTTACACTGACCATTGAAGACTACAGAAGACTCTCTGTAGGTGCGTCATTACCATAACACCCAGAATTACAATGACAGGTAACTGCTATAAATGTGTAAAAAAAAACAAAAAAACATTTAACATGAAAACCTGACTATAAAAAAATCGGTCATCATAAAAAAAAATTGCTCATTTTTTGATGATACATTCCTTTTAAAAGCTAGATGGCCGAACCATGCTAAGGAGAGCCGAGTCTCCATTCCTAGACTGAAGTGTCATAATTTTCATTCAGTATTTTATTAACCACAATTTATGTTTTTTTCTCCCGCAAATCTATTCTCATGTCTGACGGTTCATATATAATTCTGAGAACATCCTAAGGTTCTGGTCACATTGCAATCAGAGGCTCCAACAAAACAAAGAAATCAAAGTCAATGGAGTCCAGCGAGCAGTGTTGGAATCTGGCATTATTTGGTTATACACGGAATCCAGTATGTGTATGTGAATACGGTCTTAAATGTAGGATTCCACTGTCATGATATTAGAAAGTACAAACAGTGTGTAATATATAATAATTAACCTTGACAAACCTAACACATATCTAACTGCAGTAAGTATTACAAAACGTAACGCCTGGCCGCTGAACATTCATAGACTTTCATAGCCTAGGCACCTGTCACACCTGACTGTGATATACAGTGATCATGCATAAGGAAAAATCTCCCGGTTACTTAATAGTCACCACCAACATTTCACAATTTAGATCAGGTTAACAGCTCTTTTTTTTCAGACAGGTCTGCAAGCTTAGGAGAACATCAAATCTGCATTATGTCTGCTGGGGCTGCCTGGGGCACTCCATGATGCTATGACAATTACAAGCCGAATCTAAACCAGTTCAGGGAAGAGTTGGAGATGGGCACACTATCTTCTGCAAAATGACATGTAGATTTTCACGGGGCTCAGGCCAAACATAATGTATACAACCTGGAAATGAAAAAGACGTCTATAATAAGATAAATCATATTAGCCCAGCATCATCTCAGCACAGATATGTCCACTTTGTATCTATAAAATGGGGTAGGCTACATCTCTTTCTATCACCTTTTATAGATTTTCTTCAAATCAAATTATCTGTTTTGATTTTGTATTTTAAAGGAGTTCTATAGATTGGCCTCTATAATACATATGTTTTGTTCAGAGCTACATGAATTCATATTAGGACGCAGTCAGACGGCCGTATAGATCGGAACGCAGTGCTCGGACGGGCTGGCGGCTCTCCCAACCTGAGCGAGACAGCTGAATAGGAATACATGAAGCTATCACACTCGAGAGCACCACCAGCCAGTCCGTGCGTTCCGATCTCATTCCGATTTATACGACCAGCAAACTGCGCGCTTAGTGTGATAAACTTTAATGCGGACCTGCACCATTCCTGACATGTCTGTTTTACAAAATACTTGTATTCCCCATGAATTCATAATTCTAGAACACCTTTACTTGAGTCTTAGCGTTGTGCAGTTCCTCTATTATTCCTCTTAGAAATGTAGGAGTAAATAGTTGGAGAGTGTCCCTGCATATTCTGAGACTATCCAATCAGACTGTGCAGGGACGATGTCCTGCGACAAAGAGAAGGATAACACCCACTTGCCAATTCAGTCCTAGATTTCTAGGAAAATAACTGAAGTATGGCACAATTCCGAATTATAAGAAAAGATGTTTTAAAACTTATTTTATTGGGCATTATTTACCAAAATGTAGAAACATTGAATACGTTTTATTTTAATTAAAATGTATAATTTAATCATGTGTCCATTAATTGTTAAATATTTTACACTGAGCAGGGCTCTTTTTTCTAAACCCAAAGTTTCAGATCCCCAGGCTACCTTCACCACCAAAACCATGAGCTTCCAGCCATAGGCCGAGTTCAGAATCCCATGTACACACCGTGATGCACTGACTCATAAGAATATGGACAGAAGACCCCCAAGCCAGTCCATGTATCATGGTTCGTACATGGATAGTGTTACATGGATGTCTGAATGACACTTTAGTCTTCAAACGTGCATTCATATTTACATTTCTCTGTTTCGTGATTGGAACAGAAAACAAAAATAACAATGATCCGTCATCAATGATGCCTTCTGGACTACATTAGTGATCATGCAGTATGCTGGGTTTCTTTCATGGTGTCCATCTGCTTAACGGAAAAATAACGCTGCATGTTATACTATATTTCCTGCATTAATGACAGAATCTGTAGATGTGAACACATACGATTTATATGCAGTAAGCTCCCTCTAGTCGTGGCTGCAGTCAGTCAAAATTTCATCTTCTAAAGCACCACTCCAGCATATTTTTTTCATTTTAGCGCTGTAGTAATGTTATGAAACGAAGTTCCATGCTCCTAGTCTTATACTTACTTACATGCCCCTAGTCTTCCGTACTTTCCGGTGCCACTCCAGTCCCGAGTCGCCATCTTGTGACTGCAACTTCTGACTGACCAGAACGCAGAGATAACGGTTAAAAACACTCAGTGGAAGTCTATGAGAGCCTCGTTTTGGCCTCATTCTGGCCTCATAGACTTATATTGAGTTGTCACTTCCGTATCGCCCAGCAAACACGGGATCATTCCAACAGGTCCACAACCTGCAGGAGACCGACTGGAGTGGCGCAAAACCGAAGAAAACGGTGGCTGGTATAAATGAGATTAGGGGCAGGGAACTTAGATTAGTAACACCACTCCAGAGCTGATATTAAAAAAACTGCTGGAGTTCCATGTTAACAATTATTCACTTTAGGGTAACAGCTCTTTCACCCCCCAATATAACTGATATGTTATATACAAAATGGTTATTAATGAGGATTATGGGTTGGGTAGGGATTGGGGTGTATTACTGAGTTTCCAACCTGAGTTTACATGTGAAGAAATATTAGAGTTATGAAAAACAAGTAAGATAGAAATGTAGAGACCTTTCACGTTCACCATCTTTAAATTATGACGGGCACCAAAGTATACGCAGCATAAAACATGCCCAAAATCCTTTATAAATGTTTGACTGAAAACTGGGCAGGTAGGAGCCATACAAATGTAATGGTACAATAGAAATAGGGTACAAACATGACTCGTCTAGCATAAAAACTGGGCAAGCTAAACTGACTCCCTGACTTTATTGCAGCTCTAAATACATAAAAATGCTCTAAAAATGATATAACAAAAGTAGACAACACAAAAATAAACCCCCCCCAAGAAAGTTGATATACAGAGTGGACTAGTTAAGATTTGTGCCGCTGCTGAAATGCGTGGCAACACTCCATATGTATCCACTGTGAATGCAGCATCTTGTATTGTGAGAACATAGAACTATAAAGCAATGGGTAAAATTACAGCCTGAAGGATGCGCTGAGGGATAACAAGGAAAGCAAACAAACATTTTCTTTTGCGCTTCCTTCGGCACAGTTAAACTTATAATGGCTCATACTGTGCTTGCTCAGTAGACTTCACATTTCCATCAGTATCAGAGGTTGATAATACCCTTAAGGAGCCAGATCGTTAAACAAGAGATCACTTCATCAGGCCCTGATCTGGGCGCCCTAACTTAATGCTCTTTTCCCTGAAACACTGAGCATTAGTTCAGATAGGAGCAAATGCTCATTGGCTATCTCACATGTTGCTGTTCTTTCTGAAGTCCATGGGGAGGGCTTTGTATTGTCCGATCAACAATCAGCCATTGCCGAGCACCAATTTGTAGCGGTTTGTAAATAAGGATTCTTTCTACGTTTCCCTCAAGAGACTGTCCAGAAGGGCATGTTAACCTCAGATATAGTATATATCCATAGGCTAAGATCCAAAGCAATAAAATCCCTTCCGGTACATAATAATATGCCAGTGAATTTACCAAAAGCTTTGACCATCTCAGCAGTAAACAACATCCCGAGCAGGATTTCTATAGCCTGCAGTCGCTGTCAGAATTACGGCTTCAGTTGTAAGCTACTTGGAACTCCAGGATATGTCAATTTTCTTGAACGCAAATGTAAAATCTGAAAACATTTATATCTAAGCATAACCTGGAGTGATATTTAGTTAAGAAACCGGAAAATAAGGTGTAAGCACTGCGCTGCCTATATGATTGTCAGGAGAGTATTACTTATGTACTAGTGGCCAGTGAGCAAAATGGAAAGCAGACAGATGTAATCAGTCATTACTGGAAGCAACCTTTCAGCCACCATTAGCGCTTCACAGTTTCGGGGCGTTTTTCGCAGATTGATATTTACCCTTGTATTTTGTGACTGAATTGGAATTATTGATCACTGAGTTTTGAGTGTCTGTGAAAGGGATATGAAAGTCTACATCACAGACTGAAACCATATAGGACACAAAACTCAACAAAATGTAGTATTTACGCCCGAGGCAATCTATCTTTTCAAAAATTGTGCCACATTTGCCACTGGAGCTCTGAAAACAAGAGAAAACGCCAATGGCCACAAGTCTCACTATGTATATCAGGCCCCATTCACATTGTGTTTTTGGCTTACATTTAGCGGGTTCACCAAGAATACTCCTATGTACATGCTAACAGGACTTTTAAGCTTCATTAGTCACATGAGTGTCATTTGGCCTCTAATTGGGCTGAATATCTCAAAATACCACAAAGAAAAAAAAAGTATAGAGCAGCAAAGTAGCAGTGAAAAAAACATGGCTTTAAAGCTATGGACACCTTTGTCATGGAAAATTTATTTTTACATGTTAGTGGTTACATTTCGTTAACAAAATTGTATTATGTTTCAGTCTGCAATCTTTATTACTTCATATACAGTATTTTCAGACCTTCTGATAAGCAATTTACAGCCTGACCCAGTTGTCAGATTTTTATCTCTTGTGTGAGTGTCCCTCCCTATAATTTGGCAAATATGAAAAATGATTGTAATCCTAACTGACCTAAAACGGGAAAGGTTTATTCTGATTTCATGTCAGATATTGAGAAAAACATGCATATGTGTCTTTTTATATACTGTATGTAAACTTCTGGTTTCAACTGTACGTCAAACAGAGGCTATGACAGTTGCCTAAATGTGACATAAATCACCCGTAGATTACATATGTTTATTGCATACGACATGAAAAGTTATAGAAAATCCCATGATTCATTGGTTCAATGAATCTCATTAAAACAAAAAGTGAATGAGGCCCATGACGTATTGGCTTATTCAAAAGCATCTGACCATTGTGGGTTGTATATCGTCAAGCACATGTTCTTTTTTATTAATGCATGGAAAGAAAGACTAGAATTGTCATCAAAACGGACCAAAAAGCTACAAAATACCTTATCTGATCCCAACAAAGTGAGCAAACAAAATGAGCCTCATGTAGTCAAATCCTATTAAGATCAGGTTAATATTTGTTCTATTGGAGGGGGCTATAAAGGTTGTGCGCTTATTATCAATATTAATAGACAATGCATTATTCATTCTCAATACTTTATGAACCTTGACTTTCAATATGGTAAATAGAAAGAAAAAAGTCCAACTACCAGAAGAACAGCTGTATCCGAAGCTCCGCTCAAATGTAAGCAAAAGTCAATCTAGTGCATCTCTCAGCGCTATCATTCCTAGAGCAAGGGATGCATTTCACTTCAACAACTGTTCACTTTCCTGATTGGCTGCACTTACTTCTGTTGCTTGAAAGTGAACTACAAGAGCCACATGTTTAGTAGCGCCACATGTTCATGTTTCACTGGAAAACTCAAATGCACATGAATAAAGCATGGCGAAAACCAGAAAAAAACAGAAGCTAAGCTGTACCTGCTGGAACAACCTAAAATCATTTTCCACAATTATTTCATGTTCATTTGTGTGACATTCCCCCTTAGATGGTCACCACTGGCTCATTTTACCATACATGACCACCTTTGTAGTCACTGTGTATAAATATGTGAATTCTAAGTATTGATTAGACATGTGATTCAGGTTGGAAGGAAAGTGATGTGGAGAAATAGGAATTATAAAGGAATGGTAAGAATGCAAATAGCTCTCATCCAAAACAGAAGCTCTGCCACTAATGGTTCTCATTGGAAAAAAATCTAGCTGGTGTATCAAGACTTACATACAAGTAATGCTCCATGGGAAAACTATCTTTATATACAGTGGGTACGGAAAGCATTCAGACCCCTTTAAATTTTTCACTTTTTGTTTCATTGCAGCCATTTAGTAAATTCTAAAAAGTTAATTTTTTTCCCAAAGTACACTCTGCACCCCATCTTGACTGAAAAAAAACAGAAATGTAGACATTTTTGCAAATTTAGTAAAAAAAAACCTGAAATATCACATGTCATAAGTATTCAGACCCTTTGCTCAGTATTGAGTAGAAGCACCCTTTTGAACTAGTACAGCAATGAGTCTTCTTGGGAATGATGCAACAAGTTTTTCACACCTGGATTTGGGGATCCTCTGCCATTCTTCCTTGCAGATCGTCTCCAGTTCCGTCAGGTTGGATGGTGAACGTTGGTGGACAGCCATTTTCTGGTCTCTCCAGAGATGCTCAATTGGGTTTCGGCCAGGGCTCTGGCTGGGCCAGTCAAGAATGGTCACAGAGTTGTTCTGAAGCCACTCCTTTGTTATTTTAGCTGTGTGCTTAGGGTCATTGTCTTGTTGGAAGGTGAACCTTCGGCCAAGTCTGAGGTCCAGAGCACTCTGGAAGAGGTTTTAATCTAGGATATCTCTGTACTTGGCCGCATTCATGTTTCCTTCAATTGCAACCAGTTGTCCTGTCCCTGCAACTGAAAAACACCACCATAGCATGATGCTGCCACCACCATGTTTCACTGTTGGGATTGTATTGGGCAGGTGATGAGCAGTGCCTGGTTTTCTCCACACATACCGCTTAGAATTATCACCACAAAGTTCTATCTTCGTCTCATCAGACCAGAGAATCTTATTTCTCATAGTCTGGGAGTCCTTCATGTGTTTTTGAGAAAACTCTATACGGGCTTTCATATGTCTTGCACTGAGGAGAGGCTTCCATCTGGCCACTCTGCATAAAGGCCCAACTGGTGGAGGGCTGCAGTGATAGTTGACTTTGTAGAACTTTCACCCATCTCCCTATTTACCAAATGGCTGCAATGAAACAAAGAGTGAAGCATTTAAAGGGGTCCGAATACTTTCCGTACCCACTGTAACTATTTAGGTGTTATTATTTTCAAGAGAGCAAACATTCAGATTGAGAAGGAGCTGTCCGAGTAGTGGACAACCCATTTAAACAATCACCAACCAGCAATGTGTTTGCCGGTCAGTGGTCAGTTAATAGCCTTTTTACACAAACCGGCCTCGCTTTAGAATTGCATGGAACGATTAGTAATGGATACATTGTTGTAGGCAGCACAAGTCATGTTTACACGAGGGGATGTGCCGTTGAGAACGATGATCTTTTGTGCAAAAAAAAAGGCTCATTCCACCCACTATAGGCAGAAACTCTAAGTCATTGTCAGACCTTTTAAAGCAAACCTACCTCTTGTGCTTGAAAAGTGGCATTTTTTGTCCTCCTTTTCCCTTTTACTGCCTCCTGCAATCACATCACTGTTTGCTTACAAGAAGGATGCAAAATTAGCAAGGGGAGTGCAGTGATAAGTGTAAACCACATTGTCTTCCATGTCTTTCCTGTGCTATGAGACAGGAAAGGTAATGGAGGTTTGGTTAAACCTTCCTCATGCCATCTTGTAAGCAGGCAAAAGGAGGACAGCAAGTCGGCTGACTATACATTAGAAATGTATAGTCACTTTTTAGTCCATAGGTGGAAGGTCACTTTAAAGAGACTTGAAACAGGGCTTAGGTCAAGACCTTCCAAAGAGTTGGATGTAGCACGAGAGAAGACAGTTCCGATTAACTTCACAATAGTTTTAAATGTTCTCCTTTCTGAGTAAGTCCTAGAGCAAGAAATGATTCAGAGCTGCAATGTCAGACCACTTGTAAGATAAATGGGTAGAATTGGGCATTTGCAGACCATACTACGAAACCAATCTGCAAAGGGATCATAGTATAACATAGACAGAGATGAGTAGCCTATAGCTTATTAATTCCAGACAGCAGTGGAGTATCGGCTCACTGTATGTACCGTACACGATTCATCAGGTCTTTGTGTTCTAAGTGTACAATAAGGGTCAGACTATTTTTCCTCCTTCACTTTCCTGGAACGTTGCCATTCCTCTGTGAGGGGGAGAAAGACTGCCGCAGAAAAGCTCAGCTTTGTCAGTAGACTACAAGACTGCGAATCTTCCCAGAATTAACCCTTGTACCCAACTCGCTTAACTTCATCAGATTATCCATCATGATTCATGACCTTTTTCACTCTACCTCATTTATATTTGCTTATTCCATTAGAAATAACATTAGGAGTCAAGAGAAGGGTTCCCCTTCTGGAGGTGATCCACTCCACCCTCTTCCTAACAACTCATCCTAAATCTTGATGGTTATAGTAGAGTATGGTGACATGACTCTCAAGCTGGTTTTATTCTACAGGTTTGCCAATGGATGCCCAAAGTTAAAGTGTTCTTTACAAGTAACATGATACTTGAATCTAAACAATAACTGCAATATTAGATTGGTAAGGGTCAGACATCTGACAGCCCTACAGATCATCTGTTTGGAGACTTGGATGTAAACAGTTTACAAAGCTAAGTACACCGAGTAGTGGCCATTGTCAGGTATTGCAGCTTAGCTCCTATTAAAGTGAATAGGTGATCAAGACTTATCTTGTTTTTTTACTTTGTACATGGCCTCAGAAGGGTTTTAGTGTAGTCAGCTCTTTGTATTCATGCACTTGCATTTACTTGAATGCAGTTTAGCAATTTTATCCATATTGCTGCCTTCTGTTACTTGGGAAGCCGTTTACTTTTTTGACTCTAATATTGCATACAGGCATGCCCTGCTCTTTGTTCTCTGTTATAGGTTCACTTTTATTGTATTTGTGTTTTACTGTATTTCTTTCATGTGTTCATGACCATGAATCAATAAAAATTGCATATGCTTTTGAAATATGGGTCCTATTTGTTTGATTTAGGTGGTCTTGAATAGGCTTCAGCTGCAGTAATCAAACAATTGCCACTACACAGTGTATGGAGCAGTGCTGTTTTGGCTACGTACACTGTTTACATCCAGGAGCTGCAAAAGTTGATCGGTGCCAGGTGTCAGACCTCCAGCTATCTACAGGATAGGTTATCAATATGCAAATTCTGAACAACACCTTTAAAGAAGCACTCCCATGAAGATTTTTTTTATAAATGTATTACGATACTGGTGTAGTACTGCTGGAAACCAGTGGCCAAAGGATCACAAGCAGGAACAGCAAGCGGTCGTAGAAGTTCTTGGAGATAGCAAGGAGTTGTAGGAAACAATCCACAGATAAATTAGAACAGACTGGGTAAGAATGTTCAGGAGCTGGAGACTGAAGCTAAGCTAACAGCTAGACACAATACTCAAGCAATGAGTGAGAGACACATGCGGCTTTAAGTAGGCCCAAGCAGGAAACAAGATGGATTTCATAGATTCAGAATCCACCATCTTGGAAAAGGGCAATTGTACAACATAACAGCAGCCTCCAGTGGTAAGGAGTGAAACTGCAGCACAATTATTAAAGTGAACTACAGCGGCCACTAGTGGTCAAACTGTAGAAGGCAACAGAATTCCTGACAAAATTTGTATAGATTTTGTATATAATTTGTATATATGTGAATGTAGTGTGTGTGAATATACTCCCCTACCGCTGCCTTCTCTGAGATCCAGCGCAGTTTTGCTTCTCTTCTGAGTGATGTCACCATTCTTCAAACTCTCCTAGTCACACTGCGCTCAGCCTGACCTGGAATTGGCTTTTACAATGTCAGTCTATGGATCATCAAAACGAGGCTCCATAGACTTGCATTGTAAATGCGACTTCCGGGTCACGCATAGATCAGAGTGATCCAGTTTGTCTGAAGAGCAGTGATGTCACTGAGAAGAGGAGCGGAACAGCGCTGGATATCAGAGAAGGCGGCATTGACACATATACACTATATTACATATACACAGATTTAGTATAAAACAATCTTCATGGGAGGCTTTTTTAAATAGCAAGATGAATAAATGTATGGATATATAATTAATATAATGTTGATATATTCTATATATGGATAAATAAAATATTTATTTTTAAAGCCATTGAAATGTCTGTGATAAATAGACACATCAGTTCTTAGAATGAAAATTAAAGTAAGAGTATTACACAATAGGTAAAGAATTAAAAGATAACAAAAAAAAACAACATTATTTTATATGACAGACTGAGCCTTGTGGGGTCAGACTGTATTTCTGAGCAGTAAATAAGGAATTAAGAAGTAATTATTTGGAGAATCAGAGATCTTTACAATGAAAGACATGTGCAGTCATGCAGGGAGACCCCTCATCTGGAGTCACAGGAACAGACATCTCATAATGCAGTTTGCACAAGGCATTAATTGCATTTTCTATCTTGCTGAAATTAAGCAAAATAAACAAAATGTTTCATGGACGATACGAGAATTTGTAAAAGCGCACACTTCCTCCATAGACGCAGTGTAAATGAGGGTCCGAGGGTGACACATTTCTGTCAGCATAGTTTTATTAACAGTGACTGCAGATTTTCCAGTAAAACTTGGACGCCCTCGTCTCTGTATCATTCTGTCTAAGACAGACCAGTAAACACAATCCCTCTCACTATAATTAGCCTTTTTCTCCAAGGCTCTGAAGTGAGCCTGCCTGCCGTAGATTTAATTTCCAGAGCTGTATCCATATGTGCTGCCCTTGTCTAGTCCCAAAGCATATAAACTCCCCTATTAGCAGTCCTGACTGCTTAATTATGCAGATTTTTTTTTGTACCCGTCTGCCTGTAAAATTACTGTGTCTAACCTTTTTTTTGTTCCCCCTTTTTTTTTGCACCATGCTGGTATTTATAATGAAATCGGCATAGTGGAAAGGGTCTGATTTGCAGTAATGGAGGCTGGATCACACTGACAACTTGTCCTTCGTGGGAGTTATGAGAGAAGTCAAATGCCTTTATCAGGCTCTCCCCTATCACTCCCAAGGTGATCTTAGTTTAGTTCCTGATGCTTTCGGAGTTTTCCTCAGGCTGTCCAATCAGCACATCCACTAGGGAGCCTGGTCTAGCTTGCAAAAGTCTCTGTATCTAGTTACAGGACCACCAGGGACAGTCAACTAACCACCCCCAAGCCTTCTGATGAAAACCTTTTCTAACAAGGCCGCCCAGCGCCAATGAAATAACACACATCTGCATATCCACTGGGTCCCATGTTTCTTGTGCTCATGGATTATGTATCTTGCAGCCTCTAATAAAGAAATGCAGTTCTTTGTTTAATGTTTATCTTGTGCTTGTTAAGCAAATGCTAATGTTGTATCGGAATGCTTTAGTGCTATTTGGGTTTTGGGTGATTTACTACAACACAATCTGCTGTAGAGTAAATTTGTAGGAGAAAAAAATAGGCCTACTAGTGTGGGGAATGAAATAACAGAGCGACAAGGGGAAAAATAAAAAGATGAACACTTTCACTTAGGCTTCATTCAGACGTGTTGCACGTGCGTCTTGTATCCGCTTTTTTCTTGCAGCACGGATGACAATGGCCAATAAAAGTCTATGGGTCTGTGAAAAACACGTACAGCACACGGATGGCATCAGTGTACCATCCATGTCTTGTGCGTGTTTAACATTGCAAAGTAAAGCAGAAGCTTTGGAATTTATTTATTTCTTTATCCAATCGTGAAAAACACTGATGAGCACACTGACGGACACACTGACCTAAATCACTGATGGTAAAAACAGACACACTGACCCAAAACACTGATGGTAAAAACAGACACACTGACCCAAAACGATGATGGTAAAAACAGACACACTGACCCAAAACGATGATGGTAAAAACAGACACACTGACCCAAAATACTGATGGTAAAAATGGACACACTGACCCAAAATGATGATGATAAAAACAGACACACTGACCCAAAACACTGATGGTAAAAACAGACACACTGACCCAAAATACTGATGGTAAAAACAGACACACTGACCCAAAACGATGATGGTAAAAACAGACACACTGACCCAAAATACTGATGGTAAAAACAGACACACTGACCCAAAATACTGATGGTAAAAATGGACACACTGACCCAAAACGATGATGATAAAAACAGACACACTGACCCAAAACACTGATGGTAAAAACAGACACACTGACCCAAAATACTGATGGTAAAAACAGACACACTGACCCAAAACGATGATGGTAAAAACAGACACACTGACCCAAAACACTGATGGTAAAAACAGACACACTGACCCAAAATACTGATGGTAAAAATGGACACACTGACCCAAAATACTGATGGTAAAAACAGACACACTGACCCAAAATACTGATGGTAAAAACAGACACACTGACCCAAAATACTGATGGTAAAAACAGACACACTGACCCAAAATACTGATGGTAAAAACAGACACACTGACCCAAAACACAGATGGTAAAAACAGACACACTGACCCAAAACACAGATGGTAAAAAACAAACACACTGACCCAAAACACATGTGGTAAAAAAAGACACGCTTACCCAAAATACTGATGGTAAAAATGGACACACTGACCCAAAACACTAATGGTAAAAACAGACACACTGATGACACCGGTACCAATTTTTCATGTACGTGTTTAAACGCAGATGTGTGAATGAGGCCTTACTCCCATATAATAAAATTGTCTTCTTTCCATCAGACATTTTCGTAGCAGATTAAAGAACACTGAAAAGTGAAAAGCATTTCCAAATATTGTAAATACTGTTCAGAAGCCTTATATGACATCTACATGTGGCCTGGAAACCAAGATATTCAGTATTTCTGTAAGGACTTATTCAGACAACAGTGATTTTCATGTAAGCAAAAAACAGACCTATCATCAGTGTTTTGGATTCGATTTTTATCAGTGTTTGGTCTGGGTGTCAGTTTTTACCATTAGTGTTTCATCAGTGACGATAAAATAAATAACTTACAAACCTTCTGCTATTCATTAGACGTCACGGACTGCAAAGCTTGCACTGGCAAAGGGTCTCCTGACCCGCGTGTGACAGCCTTATAGAAATATATGAAACTGTCAGAGACCCGAGGTCAGTCCGTGATTTGCGGTACGTGATCAGACCGAGATCCATGGAAGTCTGCATAAGCCTTAATGTTAATCACAGACTGCACACTGATGTCATCTGTGTGAGGTACGTGATTTTCACAGACCCATAGACTTGTATGGGTAATTTTGATCCGTGACTTCAATGACTATATTTTATATTTGGCCAAGGCCACACTATCAGTATTTGGTCAGTATTCGGTCAGTATTTTTTCTCAGGCGTGGGAGCGAAAACCAGGAGTGGGTGATAAATACAGAATTGGTGACTTGTTTCTATTATACCTTTTCTCTGATTGTTTTTCTCCTGGTTTTGGCTCCCACTCCTGAGAAAAAATACTGACCGAATACTGATAGTGGGGCCGTGGCCTTTGTGGGAAACACAGATTAAACTCGTACATGAAAAAGGGATGTGTGAATGAGGCCCAAAAAGGGTTTATAATACATATCGAGTCATTAGTATAATAAAGGGCAAAATAATAGGACAGCAGACAACTCTAATTGTCAGTAATGATATGGTTAGAGGGGGAGAGGGCTAATTAGTCATATCTGACTTATTTATAAGGATGCCCTGTGGAGGGGTCTCCATTTCTTCCATGGGAACATAAAGCTTCTGCAGCGCCTTAAATATTGTTGTCCCATCATTCTCTTTTTCTAGTTGCGCCTCTTATTTTTCACAATACTATTAGAAAACTATATTTCATCATGTACATTTTAAAATGTTGATGTATAAATACAATAAATATGGACACATGGATGGAATACAGATGACATTCGTCCGAGTTTTCTGGAAAAAAATCAGATAATTTTTCATAAACTTACCCGACCATAGCCTAAAGGAAATTTACGGACATTCAGTGCCCTGGAAAGCTAATCGCACATTTTTATATTTTTCTCTTCCATATAATTTAGTAACATTACTGGTGACATATTGTTTAAACGCGTTTATGAAAGTAAGTGCTCTGTGGTACTGTATACTGCTTTAACCCCTTCACCCCCAAGCCTAGTTTCACCTTCCTGACCAGGCCAAATTTTACAATTCTCACCAGGGTAACTTTATGTGGTAATAACTCTGGAATGCTTCAATGGATCCCACCGATTCTGAGACTATTTTTTCGTGACATGTTGTACTTTATGGTGGTGGTAATATTTAGGTCGATTTTTTTGTGTTTATTTGTGAAAATGCTGGAATTTGGTTGAAAATTTTGAAAATTTCGCAATTTGCAAACTTTCAATTTTTATATCCCTGAACCAGTTTGTCATGCTGTACAAAATAATCCATAAATAACATTTCCCATATGTCTACTTTATATCTGCATTATTTTGTAAAAACAATTTTTTTGTTAGGAAGCTAGAAGGGATAAAAGTTTATCAGCAATTTCTCTTTTTTCCAACAAAATTTACAAAACCATTTTTTTTTCCAGGGACCACATCACATTTGAAGTGACTATGAGGGGCCTATATGTCAGGAAATGCCTAAAAGTTATACCATTCTAAAAACTGCACACCTTAAGGTGCTCAAAACCACATTCAAGAAGTTTATCAACTCTTCAGGTTTAATTTAAAAAACAAAAATGTTCATTTGTCCCCAAATCACGTATTTCAGAGATTTACACGGAAACCCCAGTGTAAGCGCTCAGCTAAATGTGAGCCAAACCTTACTGCGATCTTTGGGATGAGAATGAACAAATCAACAGTAAGTGAAGAATTAGTATTTATTTTTTACGCCGTTCCTCGTGCGGTATAAGTGATTAGATGACTTAATTCTTTGGGTTGGTGTAATTACAGCGATACCAGATTTATATCGTTTTTTTCTGCTTGGCTGCTGTCACAAACTAAAAGACGCTTTTTATTGTGCATCCCCATATTTTGATAGCTTTAATTTCTCCATATTTTGTCCAACAGTTATTTGAGGGCATATTTTCTGCGGGACGATGTTGACGTTTTTATTGGTACTATTTTCGATCACATGACATTTTTTGATCGTGTTCTACTTCGATTTTTGGGAGGCAGAATGAACAAAAAACAGCAATTCAGGAATTGTTTTTGGCGTGTTTTTTTTTATGCCGTTCACCATGTGGTAAAAATGGTAAGGCAGCTTTATTCTTCAGGTCAATACGTGGCGTTTTCAGCAATAGCATTTTTATTTACATTGACTTTTTGATCAGCGCTATGATGAAAAAGCATAATTTTTTGGCCACATTTTTTTTTACGTTGTTCACTGAAGGGGTTAACTAGTGAGGCAGTTTTATGGGTCAGGTTGTTCTGGACGCGGCAATACCAGATATGTGTACTTTATTTATTTTTGTTTTTACATAAATATATGCATTTATTGGGTTAATAATTTTTGATTTTTTTTGTTCTTTATTTTGTGATTTTTTTTTTATATTTTTACAATTTTTTTTCATTTTTTTTTTTACTTTTTTTTTACTTCATCCCAGTATGGGTCATCAACTTTTTCAGCTTTTGCATTGCAAGGCTTTATATCAGTGCATTGCACACAGGCAGGAGGCATATCAGCTCCAGCTCTGAGCTGGAGCTTACAAGCCACCGTCCCTGGGTGACCTCACTCCCATCTTTCGGCCCAGGGTCACCATGGACACCACCAGCACAACGTGATCACAAACGGCAGATGGATGTTATATGGACCTACAAATGACACATGGATGCCATAGGAATGGTATGTGGATGAAAATAGTCCATTTCTTATGTATGAAAATCAAACAGTTTTTATACAGTCATCTGAATTCAGATTTATACAACTTTTATAGGTTTTAAGCCTGTAAATGTGATAGTTTTTGAAGTTCTGTATATACCACTTTTCTACAAAGCGGATAGAGATGCAACACTGTATAACAAATAGCCATGTTCAGGTTTGTCTATTTCATCAGGGTCGCCAAAATTCCTGGACAGTTCGTAACAATAGGACGCTTTTTTTTCCCTTGTCCTTTAAAAAAAAATTGATGTGTCCGTGATTTTTTTTTGATGCTGGAGAGACTTGCACAGATTTTTATTACTTTATTAATCACCCTTTTACAATTCACAGTGAAGGCATTGAATGTCTTCATATAGGATTTATGGTCTGTACATATGTATAAGATATAATCTTAATGATTTATTATGGTCAGCTAATGTGTTCGTAAAAAAAAAAAGTTGTCTGTCCGTGATTTTTTGAGACGCTGTCCCAAAAAAATAAAATTGGCAACCCTGTATTTCATATGATAACACGTAGTCAGGATTTTCTATCTCTAAACTGTATATGCAAGATTAAATTATATCAAAAACATTGTACATTGCAGTAAATATATCATGCAAGCGGAAGAAAATTGAAGGAAACGCAATCGGCTGCTGGGTGTCTGTATTATAACGGTCTCTTTATTTCATCAGTCCGCTGACTGGGGTGCTGGTTCTGCCAACCTGCAACTTTCTTATAATAATTCAAGCTGCCTAATCTTAGCAGGTCCTTTCCAAATCCCAGTGATGATCCATTAAGCCATCCGTGAACTTAATCAAAATACAATTCAGATCTTTCAAATACCACAATATTGTACATTTTGTGCAAGGACTATAGCCCAGGAGGCATCTCCCTACACAAAGGGCTTAGTTTACAGACCAAACAGAATTGCAAACTAGTACTGGGAATATTCCGCTGTCAAATTTAAAATGATATATGTCATAAATATGCAAGAATTATTTATATTTGTCAGTCAAAACATTTAAATGCACATAGCAGGTACATAAAGGAGAGACAGGCTCATGTATGGAGACCGACTACCAGTCAGGAGCAGATTGTGTTCAAAGGACTATTTTATAAACACAAGAGGGAAGAAGAAATACTCTGGAAAAACACGACGGCAGCTCTGTCGACTTCCACTTCTGATTTGATCATGGTAGGCACAATAGGTAAGCTATCACAGAACAGAGCATTAAACTTACAACACGGCTTCAAGACAAACTTCTTGTTTATCTTACTGGGTTCTCAGCGGTAATTCAGCACTTTTGACCTTGCAGACTGTATGCCTTTCTTGATGCCCTGACTAACATGTAATTGACACACAAACTCTTTTCAAGCAAGGCTATGCCGCTACTATGTGGCCGCTGGGGGATTGGGCATTTTAATGATAGGCGCTATTACTTTGCTACAGATGGTGAGAATCTATTCTGGACATTCTTCTTCAAAGATCGTTAGTAAATAAGAGGGGACAGAAATGGACCAAGGGTTATGCAAAAGTGGTGAAGGGGGAAACAAACACTTTGCTCTTCTATCTTGGAAGACACAACTTATTTTGTGTTCTGCAATTTAAATAACTACTGGCAGTACAGGAAAATTACAGATAAAATGACATCATGATACAATGATGTCTTGTATTAAATGCCAAACACAGCTCTGCAGCTTTTTACCTAATTTTTTTTTAAACTTTGCAAAGATATAAAAGATTGAGATTTATGTCCAAACTCCTAGTACATGTGCTGTTCTCAAAGAATCTGACCAACCTTACGTAGTGAAAGCTACAAAGCCCAAATGATGTCACAATACTATGAGGTCTTGTACCAAATGCCAAACACAGCTCTGCAGCTTTTTACCTGACATTTTGTAAAGTTTACAAGGCCATGAAATAATTTCTGCCCAAACTCCTAGTACATGTGCTGTTCTCAAAGAATCTGGCCAAACTTACGCAAAGAAAGCTACGAAGCCCAAATAACGTTACAATACTATGTTTTGTGCCAAATAACAAATACAGCTCTGCAGCTTTTTACCTGACATTTTGTAAAGTTTACAATGACATGAAATAATTTCTGCCCAAACTCCTAGTACCTGTGCTGTTCTCAAAGAATCTGACCAAGCTTACGCAAAGAAAGCTACAAAGCCCAAATGACATCACAATACTATGTCTTGTGCCAAGTAACAAACACAGCTCTGCAACTTTTCATCTGACATTTTGTAAAGTTTACGACATGAAATACGAGATTTCTGCCCAAACTCCTAAAAAATATGCTGTTCTCAAACAATCTGACCAATCTTACGTATTGAAAGCTACAAAGCCCAAATAACATCACAATACTATGTCTTGAACCAAATACCAAACACAGCTCTGCAGTTTTTTACCTGACATTTTGTAAAGTTTACAATGACATAAAATATGAGATTTCAGCTCAAACTCCTAGTACATGTGCTGTTCTCAAAGAATCTGACCAAGCTTACGTAGTGAAAGCTACAAAGCCCAAATGACATCACGATACTATGATGTCTTGCACCAAATGCCAAACACAGCTCTGCAACTGTTTACCTGATATTTGTAAAGTTTACAACGACATGAAATATTGAGATCTCTACCCAAACTCCTAGTACATATACTGTTCTTAAAGAATCTGACCAATCTTACGTAGAAAAAGCAACAAAGCCCTCATGACATGTCAGCCATAGAGTTACATAAAACGCCTCTCGTCCGTTCTCCTGCACTGCTTTGTTTTGCTGCTGTCAGGAAATGACATGTGAGCAGCCAACTGGCAGATGACTGCCTATCTCTTCCTTTCCCGGAGAAGATCACAGAGCAGTGCTGGAAGGTGGTTATTTTTCTGGCAGTAGCGCTTATGACTGGCTGTTCCTGCTGGAGAGACTCCCGCTTGTGTAGTAGATTTGCCATTCCTGGCAGGAGCATGAGAGGTCTTCCCTTGTTTTGGAATATTCCTGGACAATCCAGAAAAGTAGACAAGTGCATTTTCGGTGCTGCACATTTTGAGACACATCTCTACCAGGCCATCAGTTGCTAATAAAAAGCGAAAATGGTCTGACTGTTTTAGGGTTAAGAGGTATTTGTCCGTTTATGTAAGGTTATCAAAAGGAAGGTATTAAATGTTAATGTTACGCTGATTAATTTAGTGATTTATTATACATTTCAAATTATATTTAGTTATTCTACAGAAAAAAAATCATTATTTATTATGCAATATTATTTCCATTCCATAACCTAAAATATTACATTAAATTTGAAAGATGCATAATTGAGAAGGTTCCATACCAAGACAAATGAAATGCCACTTCATAATACTGTATATACAAACATAATAGAAATAATCATGTATCAATAATGAATAATTGCTCATATAAATAATTTATTGTACTTTTTTTTTTACAGCTTACCATTAGTTATTGCGGAAAAAATGCTTATATGATTTGTAATCAGTTGCATAATCAGATATGGGATAGAGAACTATCACATCCATTTATTCAGAGATGTTATCTGAAGCTCTTGGGTCCCAATGTAAAGTTGGTAACAGGACCTGCAACTAGCAATGATCACAATGTGTCTTACTATGTAGCTGAGAGACCTTTGGGGCTTCTCGGGGTACGATCCTGCAGTGTGGCTTCTGTATGCAGCTGAAGACTAAGCCCATAATAGGGGAGCAAATTTTCAGCTGAAATTGCCAGAAGCACCATGGGACCGTACCCTTAGGCTTCAGGGTCTCTGCACCGCCTTTCTACTGCACCTCTATAACTATGCTAATGCAATTACTCCTTACTTTTCTCTTAGATAGCTGGGCTGGGTACATACAACTGCAAAATACTTCGTGTAGCACCAGACCACATGATATAAAAACAACCCCTTTTTAAAATGAAATTGGTACAAGCAGATTCTCAGGGAGATCTAGAAGTGCTTCTCACTAAATTAGAATATCATCAAAAAGTTAAATTTCAGTTCTTCAATATAAAAAGTGAAACTCATATATTATATAGAGTCATTACAAATAGAGTGATCTATTTCAAGTGTTTATTTCTGTTAATGTTGATGATTATGGCTTACAGACAATGAAAACACAAAAGTCATTATCTCAGAAAATTACAATAATTAGAAAAAAACACCTGCAAAGGGTTCCTAAGCGTTTAAAAGGGTCCCTTGGTCTGTTTCAGTAGGCTCCACAATCATGAGGAAGACTGCTGACTTGACAGATGTCCAGAAGGCAGTCATTGACACACTCCACAAGGAGGGTAAGCCATTGCTAAAGAAGCTGGCTGTTCACAGAGTGCTGTATCCAAGCATATTAATGGAAAGTTGAGTGGAAGGAAAAAGTGTGGTAGAAAAAGGTGCACAAGCAACTGGGATAACCGCGGCCTTGAAAGGATTGTTAAGAAAAGGCCATTCAAAAATTTGGGGGAGATTCACAAGGAGTGGACTGCTGCTGGAGTCATTGCTTCAAGAGCCACCACACACAGACGTATCCAGGACATGGGCTACAAGTGTCGCATTCCTTGTGTCAAACCACTCATGACCAATAGGCAACGCCAGAAGCGTTTTACTTGGGCCAAGGAGAAAAAGACCTGGAGTGTTGCTCAGTGGTCCAAGGTGTTGTTTTCAGATGAAAGTAAATTTTACATTTCATTTGTAAATCAAGGTCCCAGAGTCTGGAGGAAGAGTGGAGAGGCCACAATCCAAGCTGCTTGAGGTCTAGTGTGAAGTTTCCACAATCAGTGATGGTTTGGGGAGCCATGTCATCTGCTGGTGTAGGTCCACTGTGTTTTATCAAGACCAAAGTCAGCACAGCCGTCTACCAGGAAATTTTAGAGCACTTCATGCTTCCCTCTGCCGACAAGCTTTTTGGAGATAGAAATTTCATTCTCCAGCAGGACTTGGCACCTGTCCACACTGCCAAAAGTACCAATACATGGTTTACAAACAACAGTATCACTGTGCTTGATTGGCCAGAAAACCCGCAAGACTTTAACCCCAAAGATGATCTATGGTGTATTGTCAAGAGGAAGATGAGAGACAACAGACCCAACAACGCAGACGAGCTGAAGGCTGCTATCAAAGCAACCTGGGCTTCCATAACACCTCAGCTGATCGCCTCCATGCCATGCCGCAAAAGGAGCCCCGACCAAGTATTGAGTGCATTTACTGAACATACATTTCAGTAGGCCAACATTTCGGATTTTAAAAACATTTTTCAAGCTGTTGTTATAAAGTATTCTAATTTACTGAGATAATGACTTTTGTGTTTTCATTGGCTGTAAGCCATAATCATCAACATTAACAGAAATAAACACTTGAAATAGATCACTCTGTTTGTAATGACTCTATATAATATATGAGTTTCACTTTTTGTATTGAAGAACTGAAATAAATTAACTTTTTGATGATATTCTAATTTAGTGAGAAGCACTTGTATGTCCGACCCATAGATCTTAACAGCTGATTTACATCTAAGAAAAACATGAATTTCTTTTGAATAAGACACTGGATCGCAGATATCATAGAATCATAGAATGTTAGAGTTGGAGGGGACCTCCAGGGTCATTGTGTCCAACCCCCTGCTCAATGCAGGATTCACTAAACCATCCCAGACAGATGTTTGTCCAGCCTCTTTTTGAAGACTTCCATTGAAGGAGAACTCACCACCTCTTGTGGCATATCAAGGTATTGTTTTATTCAGCTTCTTATGACCTACATTCCCATATAGACGGCTTAGGAGGGTTGATCCTATTAACAAATTCCCTTTAATTCTGGAACACGGGCCAGGGCCCGAGAGGAGTAACCTACTATATGATATCTATATGCTCTAATAAAACACATGGACAGGGGTTGCTGTCCAGAGACAACCTCTTTACAGTTTAATATAACTGGAGATGTCTATTAAAACTGAACCTCTGGTTTGTAGCCATTTTATATATTAGTGAACACAGTAAAACTGTTGGGACTTTGCAGTCCATTTACTGCAGTATTCTATGAATGAATAAATGTAAAATTCCCCATAGTTCTGCATAAATGTTATCAGATCGCCCCCATAAAAAGGAGGAATAATAAAGTGATATTTGAGAATCGCACATACTATAATTCCCTTTACAGTGACTCCAATCTTCACTTTATGAACTATCCAGAAGATAAATTATACATTGTTATTAAAAGCATAGAAATTGTGGCTATCAGGTATGTTTACTGCCCATGACCCATATTTGTATAAATCCACAATGCTTTCCCGTTAAAGCTAAAAGATCAATTGACACTGGGAAAAAAATAGTTCTTGGAATTCGATCACTAAGGGTCATAGGTTTCAGTTTTCCCCAAGAGGATTTAAGTCAAAATAGATGATGCGTGGAGTATTGACACATCCTCAAATCCAGGCAATGGATTATCTGGACTGTGTAATCCACAGCGACACAATGTGCTACTTTAGCTGGAGTTTGGGATAAATTGTTCCAAAATTATTTCACTGAATCCCATTTTTAATTCTGCCACCATAATGCGTCACTTAATCAGGAATATTCCAGAGGCAGCTGAGGCACAAACAGCTGATACAGATCCAGATATAATGATATTATCTTAAAGACAGCAGAAATAAGCAGGAACGATTTATCCTGGGTGCAGATCTATCAGTATGAAAACAATATTCCAGTCCATGTCTGTATTGTACTATATGAGGAAAATGCTTCATGACCCAAAAATATATTTATAAGGGGTATTTCCATCTCCAAGATCCTATCCCAATATGTAGTAGGTGTAATAATAATAATATCAGCAGAAAATACCTCCAATTAAAAATGTAGTATAGTTCTTCTGATTAGCTATGTCGCTTACCCCATCTTATGTATCTCAGGTATCCATGGTTACAACCACTCAAATAGGGAAAATTAGTTACCACAGATTTCTAAGCTGCAAGAAAGAAGATGGGAGTATTTTGGTAAGCCATGAATTGTAACTGTGGCTATTAGTGGAGCTTACCCATGACATTAACTTTTTTTACATAATATATATATATATATATATATATATATATATATACAGTACAGACCAAAAGTTTGGACACACCTTCTCATTTAAAGATTTTTCTGTATTTTCATGACTATGAAAATTGTACATTCACACTAAAGGCATCAAAACTATGAATTAACACATGTGGAATTATATACTTAACAAAAAAGTGTGAAACAACTGAAAATATGTCTTATATTCTAGGTTCTTCAAAGTAACCACCTTTTGCTTTGATGACTGCTTTGCACACTCTTGGCATTCTCTTGATGAGCTTCAAGAGGTAGTCACCGGAAATGGTCTTCCAACAATCTTGAAGGAGTTCCCAGAGATGCTTAGCACTTGTTGGCCCTTTTGCCTTCACTCTGCGGTCCAGCTCACCCCAAACCATCTCGATTGGGTTCAGGTCTGGTGACTGTGGAGGCCAGGTCATCTGGCGTAGCACCCCATCACTTTCCTCCTTGGTCAAATAGCCCTTACACAGCCTGGAGGTGTGTTTGGGGTCATTGTCCTGTTGAAAAATAAATGATGGTCCAACTAAACGCAAACCGGGAGGAATAGCATGCTGCTGCAAGATGCTGTGGTAGCCATGCTGGTTCAGTATGCCTTCAATTTTGAATAAATCCCCAACAGTGTCACCAGCAAAGCACCCCCACACCATCACACCTCTTCCTCCTCCATGGTGGGAACCAGGCATGTAGAGTCCATCCGTTCACCTTTTCTGCGTCTCACAAAGACACGGTGGTTGGAACCAAAGATCTCAAATTTGGACTCATCAGACCAAAGCACAGATTTCCACTGGTCTAATGTCGATTCCTTGTGTTCTTTAGCCCAAACAAGTCTCTTCTGCTTGTTGCCTGTCCTTAGCAGTGGTTTCCTAGCTGCTATTTTACCATGAAGGCCTGCTGCACAAAGTTTCCTCTTAACAGTTGTTGTAGAGATGTGTCTGCTGCTAGAACTCTGTTTGGCATTGACCTGGTCTCTAATCTGAGCTGCTGTTAACCTGCGATTTCTGAGGCTGGTGACTCGGATAAACTTATCCTCAGAAGCAGAGGTGACTCTTGGTCTTCCTTTCCTGGGGCGGTCCTCATGTGAGACAGTTTCTTTGTAGCGCTTGATGGTTTTTGCAACTGCACTTGGGGACACTTTCAAAATTTTCCCAATTTTTCACACTGACTGACCTTCATCTCTTAAAGTAATGATGGCCACTCGTTTTTCTTTACTTAGCTGCTTTTTTCTTGCCATAATACAAATTCTAACAGTCTATTCAGTGGGACTATCAGGTGTGTATCCATCAGACTTCTGCACAACACAACTGATGGTCCCAACCCCATTTATAAGGCAAGAAATCCCACTTATTAAACCTGACAGGGCACACCTGTGAAGTGAAAACCATTTCCGGTGACTACCTCTTGAAGTTCATCAAGAGAATGCCAAGAGTGTGCAAAGCAGTCATCAAAGCAAAAGGTGGTTACTTTGAAGAACCTAGAATATAAGACATATTTTCAGTTGTTTCATACTTTTTTGTTAAGTATATAATTCCACATGTGTTAATTCATAGTTTTGATGCCTTCAGTGTGAATGTACAATTTTCATAGTCATGAAAATACAGAAAAATCTTTAAAATGAGAAGGTGTGTCCAAACTTTTGGTCTGTACTGTATATAATGTCATATTGATTATTTGCATGATATAATTGGGATAATATAAATAGATAAATATATATATATATATATATATATATATATATATACAGTACAGACCAAAAGTTTGGACACACCATCTCGATTGGGTTCAGGTCTGGTGACTGTGGAGGCCAGGTCATCTGGCGTAGCACCCCATCACTCTCTCTCCCTCTTGGTCAAATAGCCCTTACACAGCCTGGAGGTGTGTTTGGGGTCATTGTCCTGTTGAAAAATAAATGATGGTCCAACTAAACGCAAACCGGATGGAATAACATGCCGCTGCAAGATGCTGTGGTAGCCATGCTGGTTCAGTATGCCTTCAATTTTGAATAAATCCCCAACAGTGTCACCAGCAAAGCACCCCCACACCATTAAACCTCCTCCTCCATGCTTCACGGTGGGAACCAGGCATGTAGAGTCCATCCGTTCACCTTTTCTGCGTCGCACAAAGACACGGTGGTTGGAACCAAAGATCTCAAATTTGGACTCATCAGACCAAAGCACAGATTTCCACTGGTCTAATGTCGATTCCTTGTGTTCTTTAGCCCAAACAAGTCTCTTATGCTTGTTGCCTGTCCTTAGCAGTGGTTTCCTAGCAGATATTTTACCATGAAGGCCTGCTGCACAAAGTCTCCTCTTAACAGTTGTTGGAGATGTGTCTGCTGCTAGAACTCTGTGTGGCATTGACCTGGTCTCTAATCTGAGCTGCTGTTAACCTGCGATTTCTGAGGCTGGTGACTCGGATAAACTTATCCTCAGAAGCAGAGGTGACTCTTGGTCTTCCTTTCCGGGGGCGGTCATCATGCGAGACAGTTTCTTTGTAGCGCTTGATGGTTTTTGCAACTGCACTTGGGGACACTTTCAAAGTTTTCCCAATTTTTCACACTGACTGACCTTCATTTCTTAAAGTAATGATGGCCCCTCGTTTTTCTTTACTTAGCTACTTTTTTCCTGCCATAATACAAATTCTAACAGTCTATTCAGTAGGACTATCAGCTGTGTATCCACCAGACTTCTGCACAACACAACTGATGGTCCAAACCCCATTTATAAGGCAAGAAATCCCACTTATTAAACCTGACAGGGCACACCTGTGAAGTCAAAACCATTTCCGGTGACTACCTCTTGAAGCTCATCAAGAGAATGCCAAGAGTGTGCAAAGCAGTCATCAAAGCAAAAGGTGGCTACTTTGAAGAACCTAGAATATAAGACATATTTTCAGTTGTTTCACACATTTTTGTTAAGTATATAATTCCACGTGTGTTAATTCATAGTTTTGAGGCCTTCAGTGTGAATGTACAATTTTCATAGTTATGAAAATACAGAAAAATCTTTACATGAGATGGTGTGTCCAAACTTTTGGTCTGTACTGTAGATGTATCTATCTATATATTTATTATCCTAATCATATTATGCAAATGATTATAATGGGATTATGTGCACTACTAATCACTACTGGGATAGCTTCACACATAACTTTACAGGCCATTAGCGGGTTGCGGAAGATTACAGAATAGTGTGAATAGTTGGGTTTAGCAATCCTTCTATTCACATACATGCTTGCTAATAACATTACCCACATTGTACAGGAAGGTGGCTAAAGGGACTAGCAAAGTGAGTGTGAGGTGCCCGTGAACCAAACTAAATATTTACCCCAGGTAAGAGAAAGCCAAGCTACATTGAAAGGAAGGAAAAACCATAGATGATGGATCTTTAACTGCACTGCCGAAGACACCATATAATGAAATCCAGGAGTCCATCTGTTGAAAATTGTGGTTTTATTAGTCAATGCACTACAGACTTCTTCATCAAGACAAAACCACATACATGTGGTTTTATCCTTCCATTGCATGTATCCTGGATCTGCAAAAAAACGTTCTACTGGGCATTCTTTGGTGTTATGGTACACAACACTGCCAGGTGAGCACATCCCTGCACCTATCGTTCTCATATCCCATATCTGGGTAAGACCCTACTTTGCGCTATTGTCTTTCAGTTTTCTCCTATAAGCTACATTTAGGCACACTGTGTGGAAATAGTCTTAGGGTATGTGCACACGGCGTATTTTTCAGGTGGTTACGCTCCATGACCCACCTGAAATAGTGCTAAATAAATGCTCAAAGGAAAGACCATACGCATTTCTATGTAAAAACAACATATTCAGTCTTTTGTTTGTCTTTTAACCGCTTCAGGTTTCCAAAGACGCAAAGCGGTTGAGAAGTGTCCTGACCATTCCCTCACGCGTCCTGACCATTTCCTGAACGTCCTGACAATTCCTCGGGCGTCCTGACCATTCCTCGGGCGTCCTGACCATTCCTCAAGTGTCTTCCGCTTGGAAGCCGGTCACTAGTTGTTGCAATACAAGTAAAAAAAAAATGCCAACGGCTAAAGATGTTGCTAAAAACAACCAGAAAAATGCCAAAGAGGAAGCGTCAGGAATAAAATCGTGATTCCTGAAGCACCTTCCTAGTAAAAAATTTGTCTAGCATGCACACATCTAAAATAAGTAGCATGCGCATACCTTAAAGTCACAATTTTGGTAGAACACCCAGCCCTCCATCGATTAAGCCCCTTTCATTATAACAAAGCCGAATTTCAGAGTAGAAATATAACCTGACAGAGGTAGACTTTCATATTTCCATCCATGAGAAATTAAAGCTTTGATAACTAATCAGGTATAAATGCATCTCAATAATCTTAGCATCGCTTGTAAGAGACGGAGGATGAATCCTGCTGCATTTCCCTTAGCAACCTGTCAGAAGCCCACAAGGTCGGCGAGCGGGAAGTGCAGAAAATTATACAGTGGGGAATTATCAGCTAAATTATTTCTAATACTTAGGATTTTAACTATGTCTCCTATTTCAGAGGTCTCTTGCTAGTCATACCAGTCACGGAAAATAAGACTGATATGTCATAGAAGCTTAAGAAAATGTACGTCTTTTATGACTATCTGTAAAAAGAAAGCGGCTCAAGAAGAGGCTTGTGCAGATAATGGACTGTGTTTTTATGATTGCAGTGCCATTATTACAGGATCTGAAAAAAATAACCCTGATAAAATCAAATTTTCTTCACAGTCCTGTGACACCATGATTTAACAATTAACAGGTAATAGGGAGAAATTCTCAGCAATTAAAGATATGATTTTCTGAGAAGGAACGCAGCACCAAACATCCATACTCTCCTCGGAGATAAGGGGCACGTCTTTCACAGGAGGCGGAAGGCTCCGTGTTGTGATGGATTGCACAGTCCTCAAGAGAAATACTAAGATAATGAAGGTATATACTGAAGAGACCCCCAAAGGTCCTTGTTGATTGAATACTCTCAAGAAAGGTGCCAAGGATTGGATTTTCTTTAAGGAACGGTTAATCACTGCTGCACCTCTTAAATAACTACTAAATATAGTTACATGCACACGGCTGTATGAAAAGAAGCTTTTTACTCTATTTACAACATCCACATCAGTGTTAGTTTATGGTTTTGGAGGGGAAGGCAGAACACCATTATGGGTATTACATAAACATATATGAAAACCCTTAGCCTTTTAGGGTTATACCAGGGGCAGACAAATCATTGGTGCAACCTGTGCAGCCACACAGGGGCCCAAGAGGTAAGGGGGCCCATTTCTTCCCCCAAAGCAGGAGGAATTTTTCATTATGAGGAGCTACTGGACTGCAAAGAGCCCATATACTGTTCTTGCACAAGGGCCTTTTTTGGTCTGTGTGCCCCAGTGGGTTATACATTGAAGGCCTGCACTGATCAGCAGAATGAATGAGACTGAGCTGCATGTACAGAAACATAGTCTGTGTCTAGAGCTGACCCTTCATTCTGACAATGGATGGGGGGACGCAGAATACTAAGGATGGGACTGTAATATATTTTTACATGTCCAATAATGAAAAAAAATAGAGACATGTCTATTTTTTAATCTAATTTGCGGATAAAAATTGACCATTCAAGGCAATGCGTCCATGAAAAAAAGACATCGCATGGATGCCATCTGAGTGCTATCCATTCTGATGATCAGGAAAAGCTTGTATTTATTTTTCTTTTGCAAATGAAAAAAATACAAATGCCACACAAATAGAAAGGATGAAAATCATATTAAAAACGCTGATCAAAATCAAGTTTTTCCTCGTATGCAGAAATAAAACAGAAGTGTGAATTTGCCCTTATGTAGCCGTAATGGCCAATTGTTGATAGCAAAAATATATAATTTATTGACAGATGAGGTCAACTCATACAATCAGAGTTTCAATGTAAATACATGTTATAGATGATCAAAAAGATTTGCAGAACCCTGGTTCAGTGGTCACGTCAAAGGTCGGTGGCCACTGGTCCTGCAAACCTCTTCCTATCTGCTAGCATCCCCGACGCCCCTTCTGATTAGTAGGCCAGGTACGATGTCACATGTGCTATGTTACTGCCATAAATGATGCTGCGCAAGATTTACTACCGGTAATTAGAAGAGGCATGGGGATTCCGGCAGGTAGGAGGAGGCTTGCAACGCTCTGGTCCAGCTGTCACTGACCATTGATGTGGCCACTGGACCAGGGTTCTATAAATCTTTTTGATAATCTCATTATATAGTTTAAAGCAGTATACTACTAAAATAGCCCTGGGAATTGTGCCATTGTAAGTAGATGCAAGTCCTAGAATAGAGGTGCGAGGAAAGAGTGGTGGTACCTCTGGCAGACCTATGGGTCAGAAGAGCACAAAAACATCTGATGTCCATTTGGAAACCACTCGGCATTGGGCTAGCTGCTGCTGCCAGGCCTTATTATAGCCTGTGTACCATAATATACTCTACAGTTTAGTCCATTAATGCATAAGCTGGCAGTAATTTGATTACCTATGGATATTTACGTACTACATAAAGATAAATAATAAGAGATCAGTCAACAGCAGCTTGTTGGCAGATTACAAATGGCAAAATAGTTTTCCATAAAAACACTGATATTTAACATCTGGCTGCTGCTGTAAAGTAACACTGCATAAACTGCAATGAAAGAAACTAGTGTAATAAGCCCAAACGACTATATGGCCACCCAAAGTGCCTTAACAGAACATACAAATACACATTTCATTCGGTTGGTTTACATTGGCAGAAGTAGCCACTACAGAGCCCAGCCATCTTGGTATGTACGAAGTAAAAATTCATAGTATACTATAGAGATATCTATTAGATAAAATTGGCTGTGTCCAAGAATTAATTACATTTTCTTGACACGGAAAAGTAAGAACACGATTATGTTTTGTATCTTTTACTGTATCACGTTCTTTAATGTTTAGAATAGAAATGGTTAGCAGAGAGTGGGTCTCATATCTACAGTAATTGTGCTGCCAGTTCTGTCGTGTGAATCCAAGTGTGAAAGCCATTTACAAAGTAAGTGATATTAGGGAGGGGGGAGAGGTCTGTCTGCTGAGTACAGATAAGCAGTTATTGCTCTTTGAGGTGGGTATTCTTAAATCATAGGAGGTAGAAGATCAAATGCAATCTTCTAAATGGAGCACTTGCTTTTGATATCATTTCATATACATTACTTTACTGAATAGAATAATAATGTCCAACATATGATAACTAAAGTAATTAGTATTTAAAGGGTGTGTCCACTTCTAAAAGCTCTACTCTCCCCTAGAATATAAGATGGCTCTCCCGAGTGGAGTTTCTGTAGGAACTTGACTACGGCCCAAGAATTGACCTTTTGTCTCCAAACCTAATTCTTTTACAAAAATAAATTGTCTTCTCATTATGCAAAGCAATTCCAATGGGTTATTGGTGGGTGCTTTATAGGAAGAGGTAAATGGGTTTTCCCAATAAATACATATAAATACATAGATCAACTGGATAAATGTGTGATCATTGGGACCTTCTGTGATCCAGAGAATGGGGGTCTCAAAGTCCACTTTGTGAAAGGAGTAGTGTGCATGCATGACCACTGCTCTATTTGCTTCTACAGGAATATGGGAGTTGTACAGCACATGTGGGACTACCTCTTTCATAAACAGTTAATGGACAGGTGGTCACACAAGTCAAGATAAATAGATCCAAGTGAAGGGTTAGGTAAATGGACTACTACTACTACTATTCCTAGAGTCACACAAGCACCCAGATCCTTATTCTTGAGGATCCCAAAGGTTAAGCTTCCCCAGCAATTTTACATGTATCACCTATTCTATTGATACGTGATACATTTTATTAGAACAGCCCATTCTCTCTACTGACATTTAAAACAGAATTATAATAGGTCTAGCTGAGGTGTCTAATGGCAGCGGCAAGTGCTATAAGATGATTAAAGATCTGAGTGTTATTCTCAGCTGGTTGAATATTTATGAAGACCCCTTTATACCCATATTACCTAACAGATCTGCTCTAAAGCCAAACTTTTAACAGAGTTTTCTGGGTGTTTAAAATTGATGGCCTATCCTTATGAAAAGTTATCAATATTTGATTGTGAGGGTTTGACCCTTTACTTCACAGTCAATCAGCTGTTTGAATAGGGGTACGAAGCTGTAAACCGTGAATGTGATGTGACACTTGATGACATGGTGTCACTCTACTGGGACCTCCAGAAATTTGTTGAATAATTTTAAAATGGTATTCTCGAGTGTGGAAGTTATCACCCATCCAACAGATGGGAGTACGGCTACTGGGAACCCCACCAATGCCCAGAATCAGGGCTCTGAAGAACCCAGTGTAAATGAAAAAGTGGTTAATCATACGCACTGGTGCTCCATTCATTCACAGTGGGACCGTGGATTGCTGGAGATAGCCGACAGTTGTGCTTGGCTGGTCTTTGGCAAGCCCATAAGAAATAATGGAGTGGTATTGCAAACTTTAAGGTTTAAAGGAGACACAAGTCCTTCAAGTTCATTCTATAACCTAACCATGATCTGTGAGGAAACCTGCCAGTAACTCTTCCAATTCTTTGCATTGCCACCATGAAGGGAAATTAAACATTGCGCACTACTTATTCAAATCAATGGGTTGTCCTGATTATAAAGGCCAGGGACCTACTCTGTCCAAATGATGAGGATCCTGAGCAGCCCCCACTCCCAGATTTTAATTCTTTACTAGGGTATATTAAAATGGGTTTTCCAAAATAAAGGGCCTTTTCTAATAAAATGGAGACCCACACCAAATAATCTGTGTAATATGTAATGGCGAATAACTATTGGACTGTTTTATTATTGTGCGGTATAATCTCTTTTCATATCCGTTTCTCACTAATGACAATGCAAATGGCTCAACTCACACTTTCAAAAACAGCCACAAGCAAGTCTCGTTTTAGGAGTTTTTATATCTACAGCCCTAATTTTTGTGTACAACATTAACTTTACTCTACCCTCGAGCTATTACTGACTCTAGTGACTTGTCAGACTTTCTCTGTCAGATGAACAGCCTATCTATTACCTCTTAACTTCGAGATAACATATAAATACCACTCACAAATATAAAAATCTATTAAGCAACAAAACAGGGCAGACGAAAAAAAGGTCATGGAGGGAGAATGGCAAAAATAACAAGCAATCTGATCCCAGGCCTCGAAAGAGCATCATTATTTTTACTTTATTGTATTGCAAACGACTATCACTTTAAAACTAACCTGACATTTTTAGCACATTTTGTGCATAAATCTTTCTTTTTTTTTGGTGTTTAAATTGCCTGCATTAGAGGAGGTTCTTGAAATATACTCACTGGGGGGTAGTGGAGGAAAACAAAAACAGATGCAATCCTGCAATCAACCTCCAGCACATCCAAGCATTACTCTGTGGCTTGTAGGATTATACAGTGGTCAAAAGGTTATTTGGATGGCATCTCAGAGGATATCGCCTCCTACCCACACAAAACAGCCACATTAACATCTTCCAATTCTGCACATTTTCCGTCTCTATCGGAAGCTCCATTGGACATATTTACATGAGGACACTAAACGCACAAAGCCAGTTTTCACAATTTGAAAAACAAAGATAACCAAGAGGTATATTATAATTTTATAGGTACAATTTGTACCTATCTTCCAGTAGATGAGAGAGGTGGCACACAAGTAACGGATCATTAAGCTGATGTGTGAAGCCAAAGGAAATTAACCAGCTGCTACAAGAGCCACCTTTCTTATCCGCGATGATAAAGGCACGCCAATTTCACATATAAAGGCAATAAATTAAAAATAAAAAGTCTGTTACCGCCATATATTGTAGTCAATCAAAGGAATTCAGTTATCCATGACAGGCTCTTCAAGCGTGAAAATGGGAGCTAAGTATTTTATACTGCCAGTTGGCATTAACTGCACAGTGTTAAGTTATAATCAGCTATGCAGAAAAGTTGTACAATGGTATCTGTGCCGGCGCTAGCCCACTAATAGCAAACGTATTAAGCAAAGACAATGTGACTCAATGTAATGACATATAATTATGAGACCTGAAAATGATCTGCTACCAACATTATTAGTATTCAATTAGTAGAAAATGATAATGGGAAGGATTCCTGGACAACACCTTGAGGTTCATTCGCAGAACACTCTCAGCACAATGAGAAGGTTTGATAATTATTATTGGATTATGTCTTCTATCTTCTTCGGTCTGAAATCACTCCTAAAGCTTGTGAACACTGGAACTTATTCACAGACATAAATGCCAACTTTTCGAGTACGCGGTGATGAATTAAAATATAACTCTGGCAGAGAGACAGTGGCCCCTGTTGTACCCCACTCCGGGCAAATAAAAAGTAATAAATATTAAGAACTGCACGCAATACCACTGGGGACAAATGGTCATCTTCAATCTGTGCCACCAGCCCCTTCTGTAGCATAGCACTGCCAGATCTCTGGAGGCGCCACTCGCTCAGTGTGGCATCTGTTGCTAAGAAATAGCTCAAAAATGTTCAAGCTGGAGCATGAAACAGCAAACAGTATCCTCAAAACTGATAGATTTTTTTAGAGAAAATCTGCAGGATGTCCTTAATGAATACATTCAATTGGAAAATCCATTTTTACCCAGTACAATCCACAATAATAGTATAGAATTGGTATTGGAAAACCAGTTTATGAAAAAAAATAAGAGAAATTTTGCTAAATGAAAGAATTTTCTCCCGCCCCCCATATTTTTTTCCCTTTTAAGCAAAATATTCTTGTGTGTGAGCGATCACAGTTAACATATGAATATGATACGAAAAGGTGTTGTACCATAATCAAGGCCTCACATCATTCCCCAGATATTAGGAGATCATGAGAATGAAGATCATGGTATATTGAATCCTTTTTATGGAGGGAACAAGGTATATTAAAAGGGATATTCCCATCTCCAAGATCCTATTCCAATATGTAGTAGGTGTAATAATAACAATATTATTATATAAATACCTCCAATTAGAAATATAGTATAGTTTTTCTGATTTGCTATGTTGCTTACCCCATGTGCAGGGCATTGCAGTAGCTTATGGATACCTAACCTACTGCAATGCCCTGCACATGTGGTAAGCAACATAACAAATTAAAAGAACTATACTACATTTCTAATTGAAGGTATTTGCTAACATTATTATTATTACACCTACTACATATCGGGATAGGGTCTTGGAGACGGGAATACCTCTAACTATTAACCATGCAAGGACTTAGATCCTGTAACTTCTTTCTGCTGTTCCATCCATATAACATTAGTTTTTCGAGTCCTGCCATAGGCATCATGGCATAGGTCTAGAAGCATGAAATACCAACACGGCAGTGCTGACCCGCTCTAGCCTTTACACTCATTTTGCGTGTGCAGTACAAGTGCTAACCATGTACGGCGGAAATCTTTCTAGGTGTGGAAATAGAGAAAGCCGAGAAAGGAGAGAACTAATTATTCTGTCAGATGAAAACACAAACTTTTAGATTGCAGGTGACATTTTTTTCCAGTGTGAAATGATAGCAAAAAATGTGTCAGGGTAAGACATGGCAGCGCATTCAACGTTTGTTAAAAATGTCATGGGAATTAAAGTGAAACTGTTAAAACTGACACTATTGGCTTTTGTTAACACATTACGAATGGGAAGTCTGCCAGGCTGCATATCCTCTAAAGCATCAGAGCTGTTAAGTCATCTGGAAGACCAGGAAAAAGTACCATTTAATAGTGCTGACACTAAACTCATAATATCAAGCAGGGCTAAGATGCTACTTGACACTGTTCATAACCATTTGCACTGAATATAGGTTACAGGTACAGGAGAGAAAGTGTTAACTCCCATACATGTATACTGTGTGCTGTACTGGAGGAGCTGTGTGATGGCAATGCACTGGTTAAGTTCTACTTTTTATATTTTTAAATACTACTTTAAAATATTTTCATTAAATCATTACATCTAATAAATAATATAAATGCTATGGTTAATTCACAATTTTTCCTTTTTCCATCTACCTATTTTTTATTGCTTTTAAATATAATTTAGTTATAAGTCACTTTTTAATAATGTATATTTTATCAAGGCATGAACTATTTAAGAAGTGATGTAACTAAGCTATAGAATAGTTAGTAATGCTGATCCTGTCTATTGCACTACATTGTAAAGGATCATTTACTGTAAGTTAGCGTCGAGCAATACTATCTGTTGCGCGGTTTGAGTCTTAAAGGGGTTGTCCAGTCAAAATCGATAAGTCTGAAGTCACTCTGTGTGACTACAGACTTATGAATCCTCCCAGGACACGCACTGTGCGCTGCGGGGATTCAATGGTTTCTGAGTCGGGACCAGAGGGTATGTATGAGTTATACATACTCCCGGCCAGAGCCTATCTAGTGGGCGCGGCACACTCCATACACTTCTACTGAGCGAGGCCGTGTCTCAACTAGAGATGCAGCCGTCCAGTGGGCGTGGTCATCTAGAGGGCGTAGCCTCACTCAATGCAAGTGTATGGAGCGAGGCCACGCCCCCTGAACAGGCTCTGGCCAAGAGTATGTATAAGACATACATACCCTCTGGTCCCAACTCAGAAATCGTTGAATCCCCCACAGAGCACATTGCGCGTAATAGGGGATTTCATAAGTCTGCAGTCACACAGAGTGACTGCAGACCTATAGATTTGGACTGGACAACCCCTTTCATGAACATGATGATTGCATGCCAATAGAAAAGGCTGGGACTTGTATTAGCCAGGCATTATCATTTTTAAAAATGAATACAATACCATAATCATTGCTCATTCCAAAGCTGTCAAAAGATATGAAAGAGGAACTTCTATAATTGTAAAATTTATAAGCGAAATCAAAAGCCCTCAGTGGTAAGTAGGGTGCTGCCTCTGGTATCACAGGTCAATGAGCTTTCACTGGCCAGACCTAGCGCCAGTCAGCCAGAAGAAAAAGCCACTGCAGCAGCTTTAGATCTGGAAGACGCAACACGACCAAGTATAAGGACACCATATATTACAAAATTTCTCCTACAGTGATTTTCAGGGAAAATGTAGAAGAACTGGCACTTTCCCTGAAGACATAAAGACTGATCGTTGATTCATTTTCCAGGATGATACAGTTAGAAACATTTGAAGAACTCAGAAACAGAGTGGCTGAAGGACACAGTACCAAAATGAGAATAAGCGATAACTTCTGGTGCACACATGGGTGTCATGGTGGCTCAGTGGTCTGTAGCTTTGTAGCACCCAGGTCCCACTAAGGACAACATCTGCAAGGAGTTTGTATGTTCTCCATGTGCTTGTGTGGGTTCCTCTGGGTTTACCAGTTTCCTCCTACACTTCATAGACAAACTGTTAGGACATATAGACTGTGAGCCCCAATGGGGACAGTGATAACGATTTCTGTAAAAAGCTGCAGAACATGATAGTGCCACATAAGTTGCATTAGAACGCTGACCGCTGATTTTTGAATATTGATAAAACCTCTGTCCCTCACTACCTTGAAACCATAGATTGTCACATCCAATGAAGCAAACATTTTATAACCTGAAATCTACATTTAGGAAAGCCAACTTGTTATTGTACAGTCCATCTGCTTGTTCCCATAGTAGTAGTATTACCAACCCCTGTAGTTATATAGGACACGTGACTGAGAAACTTGATGGTAAAATATTTAATAGTCTTAACGTTCACCTTCTTCATGCCATTATCCACTTGTCACTGCTCGGTTGTACAAGAAATATTTAAGATGGTCTGTGATTGGGTGAGAATTATTCCCCACCGATTTTCATTCTAGGGATTACCTGGAGGCTCAAAAACATGACTATCGCTCTTATAACAGTAGGGTCAGTGGAATCACCTCTATATGGGTGAATAGGGCAGCTTTGCTAATGAGAACTAATTAGCAAACGCAGTGCTATTAAATTAGAAGGACGATGGTCATGTTTTTTCTGCCACCAAACAACTTCCTTAACAAAGGATAGGCACCTTTCTGATCGTTTCAGGTTTGAAAATTATATGTAATTCCTGTTCTTTCCGAATCTGATTCACAGTAAATATGTGATATAGATATTTCTACCCCAGGGGCGTAACAATAGGGGATGCAGAGGTTATTCCAAAGGTCTTGCTGCCCCATTTAAGGGGGCCAATACTATAAATTACATATGATAGCTAGGAGCCCTGTTAAACATTTTGCCTGTGGGCTCAGAAGTTTGAAGTAATGTCTCTCCTTACCGTCACCAACTCCTATATGGAGAACATGTAATGTGTGTCATATAAACTTAATAAATTAAAGTTGGAAAAATTAATATTGGAAAGTTTCAACATTAGATTTATCCATCATTTTTTAGTCATCTTCTAATCCATCTGCATTTTAATTACAGGTGTCCTTGAATCCTATATTGGTTTTAGGTATTGACATTTGCTTAATTTCCCTAAATAATATTGAGACGCCTGAAAACATTACCAGCAGATTCTGTGTCATGCCCTATTGGCATATTTCATGCATAATAATGTTTGTAGATCAATTAGTGATCTTCAAACCTTGAAGACATTAATTTGTAAGATGATGGTCCCACTTCAGTTTACCATGTGTAATTTAAAGGGGTTGTCCGGGATTATATTTTATTTCAGCACAGGCTTGCAGACATTGAAAACACCAAAACCAGGTATACTCACCCTCCTCAGGTCCAGTGCAGCCTCTTTGCCGTGATCTTCGTAGTCAAGCTGCAGCTGTGATGGCATGACTGCAGCCCACATAACCGCTGCAGCCAATCATTAGCCCGAGACAGCGGTAGTGAGGCACTGCTGAACCTGAGGAGGGTGAGTATACCTGTTGTTTTCTATATTTGCAAGACTATTCGAAAATAAAAGTTATTCCTGGACAACCACTTTAATATGTATTATTTAATGGTGTAGTACAAGTTATATAAGACTAAACCATTCAACATCAAAGCCAACGGCATCACATGCTGTTAGAGCAAAATGGCTAAAGTGTGAACTTTATTCTGTGGTCTTTACGATTAAGTTAAATGATCAGCCTTCAAAAAACAAGTTTTCTTGTTTTGGGAACTTTCTTTTAGCTTCAGTCAAGGGGGCTTTCCTGCCCGATCCCAGCACTAGAGGTCAACATTGTGCTTAAAGACGTTGTCCACTACTTTCAGACATTGATACCCTATCTTGCGGATGGGGCATCAATGTAAAAGTAGTGGACAATTTCTTTAATACACATCATAGAAGGCCATTGACTTCAATGGGAGCCCGATTAGGTACTGACACTATAGGTTCCCGTAGCTGGTTGAGGAATAACCTAGCATTCTGAACCTTCAATCATTTGAGCAACCAAAACGTAAAATATAATGCTGTTACACATTTGCTATGGCAGACCATCCACTAGGTGGACACACATACAGACTGGCTCAGCCCCCAAATACGGTTGTATAGGACAGTGGAGAGAGTCTTTCTACCCTGTTACCTGGCTAATAAGTATCAGTACATTAAAAGTAGCTTGCTACCCGATCTGGACACATGAGGTGGCCATTCCAAGATGGAGTCAAACACCCAAGGATGCGGTAAAACTGTGCTTTAGTAACACCTGCAATACTATTATTGAAGATGGCACAGTGCAGTTTTTACTCAGTCTGCGGCATACTGTGCACTACTGAATAAAACTGCACTGTGCCAGCTTCAATAATAGTGTAGAATAGCCATTTTAACACGCAGTGAGTAGGTGCGCTACAGTATCAGTGCTGTGCACCAAGCCCGTCAATTTGAGAATTTTTTTTTAATGATTGTAATTAAAAATATTGTCATGTTTTCTGTCAGCCAGAAGAGATATGTAATATTTAATGATGGGACAACCCTTTTAAAGAGGGTATGTCAGCCCAAAATCAGAGCTTAATCTAATCACATAGCTTTGTAGGCCCTCCCTACGACGATCGTATCTTTCGTTTTTTTATTTGCTTCCGTCATTCTATTCCTCTGTAAACAGTTTTTACTACTACATGCTCATTAGGATACTGCGCATACCCTTTGCGTGATGGAGTGGTCTTGTGCACCGTCACACCCAGAGGTTTTGCATGATCCCGCCTCCCCCTCTGTTGATTGACAGCCCAGGCCTTCCAGGAGTTTCACTGTCTGCAGTGAAATCTCATCTTTCACACTGTTAGTACTGTGTACTCTGCTCTCAACACTCAAACTGTGAGCGAATAGCTGAGTAGTCCGAAAGCCTATTACACAGTATTCATAGTACGAGGGTCGAGATTTCACTATATCTTTTATTGGAGATAATGGTCTGAACAAATACAATACATTTCAAGGCACTAAGGTCCTTTTATCATGTGAACAGAGGCATGATATTTGTTGGACAAACAGCTATATATATATATATATATATATATATATATATATATATATATATATATATATACACAGCCCAAGTTAAAGCACTTCTTTCAGCGCTGGATTGAGGCTTTAAATGTAAGCCCCCTGCCCCCGTTCTTATACTCATCTTCCAGCAACTTTACATTTTACAGAGACTGCTCCGGTCCCGCAGTGTGCCGGAAGTCAGAAGCTACGTCACAAGAGTTCAATGCAACTCTGAGAGCCAGAACAAGGCCAGAACAAGGCTCTCATAGACTTGTATTGAAAAGTGACCTCCATGCCATGGAGCCATGAAAAACTGGAGATGACGGCAGGTCACTTTTCGCCGGAGACTGATGGGAGCAACGCTGGAAAAGGATGAAGGCGGCAGCAGGTGAGTATGAGACAGGGGCAAGGGAACTATATTCAAAGCACCACTCCAGCAATGCAATAAAAAAAACGTTGGAGTGGTGCTTTAACCATAAGATATACTCCAAGAGAGCACAAAACCAAGGTGAGCCCCCATATTTCAGCAGTGTTGTTGCTACTTATACCCTGATGTACTAATCTTCCTTTTGCCTTGGTGGTCTCGTTCTCAATGTTACTGTCTTATGTCTTATATCTAATTAGCATATGAGACTACAAAAAAACAAATAAAAAAAGACGAGGCTATATGCTTAATTTTAACCGTCATTTTGGGCTGACAGACTCCCTTTAAGAACCTTACAAAAAATACTAATACTAAGCAATGTGTCGTAATTGGGATGTAAATTCTGTACAGTGCTGCTCGGCATGTGACAAATGGTTTTTCCTATAGTTTGATAATTGCTTAAAATGTTCTTTATCCATTCTTAAAAAAAAATTCCAAATGTGTCAACGTGTGCCATTAAAAGCCTCACTGCTTTGTGTTTACCGATTTAACTAGTTGTAAATAGTTTCTAACAATGGATTATATAACAATGGATATATATTTCTGACAAAACGAACCGCAGAGAGTGACTTGATTAATTCCAATGTACATTGGGGCACAGACGTGTAGTCTTATCTATTACACAGTTAATACATGGAATCTGCTCAGATTTTTTTTTTATTGTTGTTTACGGAGACTGATTTCTTACAGCTAAAAAGGAATGAACTTTCAAGAATTGCTCGACTCGCTCTCTAGAGTATGTAGCAAACAGCGAAAAAAAAGGGGAAGGTTTTGCAATAACCAAGGAGACTGTAGATACTTAAGGTTGTTACAAATTATTATCCACAATAAATCCAGCTGTCATCTTTCATACTACACAACCTGAAATTTTATGAGCAAATTGTCCCACGTTTGCCTTAACAAATGCAGCTCAATAATTTATATCAATAACATGCTAAATATTTCTGCGATACTATGGAACCGCATTTTTGTTAGCTTATAATTACAAGAATGATGCAAATGAATCCCTTGATTTGCTTGAATATCCCCTGTTAGCACCACAGACCTCTTTGCCTCTCTTGTTTTTCTCAAAAGCAATTTAGAAAATGCTTGTATTTTAGACAAAAGAAGAACATTTGGTGAAAGAAAATTCATCATTAGGTATCTAGAGGTTTCTTAATAGAAAAGGAAACTCCCACAGTGTATCCTAGTGCTCACGCCAGACACACATGCTCAGGACCAGCAAGCTGCCTTCACAGTGGGCCAAAAGTCATTATCATAATTTTATATTACATAGACTACATTGAAAATTTAATATATCCAGCAAAAAAGAGACTAGAGACATTTTGCATAATGCTTCTGTGAGCGCTCGCTCTCTCTTGCTACTCTTTTAGCCACCCCATGCAGATAATCACACCAGGAAAAAGAAGTTCATTACCTAAGCCAAATCAAAATTAGGCTTCTCTTTTTTGATAGGGAACTTCATTAGTAAGCCCTGTCTTGTACAGCGGGGAGATTTGATGAATCTATCGTGGAGTAATAATTTGGTACAATCAGCGTACAGTTCGGCTTAAAGCCTTACAACTCTATTAGGTGAGACAAAGACATACAAGGGAGGAATGTTACCTGTGCTGCTTTATACTGCTTCATTATTAACTCCCAAATTGAACAGAAATAGACAATGATGAAAAACAAATGCATGCTACGAAACATTCAGCTAGCCCTCACAGATACAGAAAACAGATCATTACATTGAAGGGTTTAATTACATGGACATAGGAAATTATTAACGTGTTGTTGAGACTTTCATCTTCTCCATGGATTAATATATAATCAACAGAGGAGGACTATTCTAAAGGAATTATATGCCATAAGCACATGGTAATGCAATTCTATACAATAAAGTGGTGCTTGAAAGGTTGTGAACCCTTCAAAGTTTTTCAGATTTCTGCATAAATTTGACCTCATTTTTTAAATTAGGAAATGTATTCAATATATAGTGACAAAATTATGTGAATAGTTAAGATTAACACATAATTTGAAGATGAAACTATTGTGTGGAGTTTTCAAGCAAGGGGGTGACAATCAGGTGTGAGTGGGTGACCTGTTTTATTTAAAGGGAACCTGTCACCATGAAAATGCAGTCCAACCTGCAGGCAGCATGCTATAGATCAGGAGAAGATGAGTGGACTGATACATAGTTTTGTGAGAAAAAAAAATCAGTACAACCTGTTTTTTAATCATTTAAATGTCTGCCCTGTATGGGATTTTCAGTCCAGTGGGCGATCCTATCAGTGATTGACAGCTATCTCTGTATGCATTCCTATACAAAGAAAATAGTCAGTCACTCATAGGATCATTCACTGGACCGAAATCCGAAACAGAGCAGAACTTTAAGTTATTAAAACACACTAAAGTGTTTCTCACAAAACCATATATCATTCTGTTCCGTTCCCCTTGCTCTATAACATGACGCCTGCAGATTGTACTGCATTTTCCTGGAGACAGTTTCTTTTTAAAGAATAAGGATCTATCAAAGTCTGATCTTCACAACACAAGTTTGTGGAAGCGCACCATGACACAAACAAAGGAGATTTCTGAGTTGTTGATGCTCATTAAGACTAAAAAGGTTAAAAAAAAACATCACTAAAGAGTTTGACTCCACCAATCCACAGTCAAGATAGATTATGTATAAATGGAGGAAATTCAAGACCATTACCCTTTTCAGAAGTGGTCAATAATACACTGCTCAAAAAAATAAAGGGAACATTTAAACAACAGAATATAACTCCAAGTAAATCAAACTTCTGTGAAATCAAACTGTCCACTTAGGAAGCAACACTGATTGACAATCAATTTCACATGCTGTTGTGCAAATGGAATAGACAATAGATGGAAATTATTGGCAACTATCAATACCTTCAATAAAGGAGTGGTTCTGCAGGTGGGGACCACAGACCACATCTCAGTACCAATTCTTTCTGGCTGATGTTTTGGTCACTTTTGAATGTTGGTTGTGCTTTCACACTCGTGGTAGCATGAGACGGACTCTACAACCCACAGAAGTTGCTCAGGTAGTGCAGCTCATCCAGGATGGCACATCAATGCGAGCTGCGGCAAGAAGGTTTGCTGTGTCTGTCAGCGTAGTGTCCAGAGGCTGGAGGCGCTACCAGGAGACCGGCCAGTACACCAGGACACGTGGAGGGGGCCGTAGGAGGGCAACAACCCAGCAGCAGGACCGCTACCTCCGCCTTTGTGCAAGGAGGAACAGGAGGAGCACTGCCAGAGCCCTGCAAAATGACCTCCAGCAGGCCACAAATGTGCATGTGTCTGCACAAACGGTTAGAAACCGACTCCATGAGGGTGGTATGAGGGCCCGACGTCCACAGATGGGGGTTGTGCTCACAGCCCAACACCGTGCAGGATGCTTGGCATTTGCCACAGAACACCAGGATTGGCAAAGTCGTCACTGGTGCCCTATGCTCTTCACAGATGAAAGCAGGTTCACACTGAGCACATGTGACACACGTGACAGAGTCTGGAGACGCCGTGGAGAGCGATCTGCTGCCTGCAGCATCTTTCAGCATGACCGGTTTGGCAGTGGGTCAGTAATGGTGCGGGGTGGCATTTCTTTAGAGGGCCGCACAACCCTCCATTTGCTCGCAAGAGGTAGCCTGACTGCCATTAGGTACCGAGATGAGATCCTCAGACCCCTTGTGAGACCATATGCTGGTGCGGTTGGCCCTGGGTTCCTCCTAATGCAGGACAATGCCAGACCTCATGTGGCTGGAGTGTGTCAGCAGTTCCTGCAAGATGAAGGCATTGAAGCTATGGACTGGCCCGCCCGTTCCCCAGACCTGAATCCAATTGAGCACATCTGGGACATCATGTCTCGCTCCATCCACCAACGTCACGTTGCACCACAGACTGTCCAGGAGTTGGCGGATGCTTTAGTCCAAGTCTGGGAGGAGATCCCACAGGAGACCACGCACAATCTCATCAGGAGCATGCCCAGGCGTTGTAGGGAGGACATACAGGCACGTGGAGGCCACACACAATACTGAGCCTCATTTTGACTTGTTTTAAGGACATTACATCAAAGTTGGTAGGACTCAAAACAATTATACATTTATCTGTAGACAGATGATGTTGTTATTAGCATAATACCTATAAGTAGGTACGCAGGTCAGTCAAGGCCATGACTGACTCCATGTGCTTGTCCATATATTGGACGAGTGCAGGAGATGCCTGCCGATTATGTACACTAGTCAGGTCCGTAAATCAGACCAGAATAGTGCATACTGTGATTTTTTCCACGTCCACTGTTGGTCCATGTGGAAAATCTGCCATGTGCACTGGCACATTAGATATAATGGGTGGGTTTGCACTTCCTGTGCGGTCAGTGGCACACATGGACAGCACAAGTCCATATAATATGCTCTTCTGAATGAGCCCTTAAAAGAGGTTATCCACTACTTTTACATTGATGGCCTATCCTTAGGATAGGCCATCAATGTCTGATCTTCTGGGGTCCGACACCCGGCACCCCAGCTGTTATCGATGTCTGCGGCGGCTGGAAGTACTCACTTGCCGAGCTGCTCCGTCTACTTGTAGTGGCTGCCGCAGGTTACTGCACATCCACCTCCTATGCAAATCAATATGAGGTGGTGTGTAGTACCCTGCGGCAGCCACTACAAGTAGATGGAGCAGCTCGGCAATAGAGTACTTCCGGCCGGCCGTCGCCGCCGACACCGGTAACTGATATGTGAGGGTGAAGGGTGTCGGACCCCTGCCGATCAGACATTTATGACCTATCCTAAAGATAGGTCATCAGTGTATAAGTAGTGGACAACCTCTTTAATCTATTAGCAAAATCAATTTTACAAAGTGATCTCCAATGCAACAATATAGTGAGCGATGCTGCAACAACTTTACAGTCTAGCATATATATGAAGTTATACTACTGGTTGTTTTCTGTTTTCTTTATTAAAAACTAGTAATCCATTATCAAGAAAATCTAAGGTTCACTTTTATAGCAATTCGTTTCTGCAATCATGAATTTAATAGTAGAAAGACACCTAGTGAAAATCCGTTTTAGTCATCATAATGTTTAATGGAACTTAAAGAGGTGCTAAATTAGACCTAGTACCTGTGCGGATCATTGTAAAAGTTAAGATGGCTTCAACAGCCATGGGAACATTACTTCCCCCCCCCCCCCGAGTGAACACCTGTAAAAACAGGGCTGCTATGGAAACCTAAGAGCAATCTATTTGCAGCCATCTGTTGACCGCTTTGTTCCAAGTTCTACACACAAGTGTAGAGTTTAAGAATATGGAACCACGGGGAGGAAGAGTAATGGATGGTCCCAATGGATTTGCGCAAAGAGGAGTAATAGTTGATTCAAAGGAAAGTGAAAAAAAACACATTAAATAACGTAAGGCAGAAATCAAAAAGATAGCTCTTTAATGGAAATAGGCAGTGAGGAACAAGCAGAAATATATGGTTTGTTTCATAAAATATAAAAATGCTCAAAAAATACTACAAGAGTAATATAGAGATGAAACCAGATCCGTCATTAAAAATATGCTTGCTTTAGTTAGGGGTGGCAAATTATAATGTCAGGACCTTTGGACTTTTATCCCAAATGATTAGAAAAAATATTCTGAGCAATCTGCATAATAGCCGGTCAAAGAGAATATATCAGAGTTCACATAATTCAAGAGAGGAGAGCATTCCTAGCCTCTCTACCCAACCTCTTCTCTTGTCATGGCCATCAATATGTAGATCAGCAGCCATGATGTGAAGAGGATGAGGAAAGGTAGAAGGAGGCATGGACTCATATATAAATCTTGTAGGCCCCATGCAGAATCTCCAACAGGGTCCCCTAACTAACACAGGTTTTTAATAGTAATAGTCTTTTCGTATAGGGCAAAGAGACCTCTTGGGTCAGGTGCGATTGCAACTCCTGCACCTATTTTAGTTAAGTCTCCGCTGCTTCGTCATTAGCGCTTATGCTATTAAGTGTAAGCATATGCTAAAGATTTCACACATTGCAAGGCAAATGGCAAAATCCACTGCTTATTTTTATATAGTTTTTATAGCAGAAATTTCAATTCACTACTTAAGGGGAACCTGTCAGCTGATACAGCTTGCCCAAACCGTGGGTAGCATGTATCAGCTACTGGCTGTACAATTCCAGCCACGTATATTTTTCTTTGATATGCTGTGGCGTTTCATAGAAAAACATACTTTTAATAGCCGCCGAGGAATGACCTGCGCTATTGACTACTGTAGTCATACAGGCGGGCCCAGGCGGCTTCTCCCCACCCACTGACCGTGACTGACAAGCCCCTGCCTATGTGAGCGTATAAACCGAGGCTTGACAGTCACTGCCAAAGCACGGGGAGAATAGCGCCGCTTGGTCCCTGGTGGCTATTAAAAGTATGTTTTTCTCTGAAACGCAGCAGCGTTTCAAAGTCAGCCATACATGGCTGTGATCACACAGCCAGTGTCGGATACAGATTTCCTTTAAACTAAACCCTCTTTCCCCATTTTAACTACACCGCCAGGAATAGGTGGGTCTTCTTTTAAAAGGTGGGATTAGCTTGGTGGTTAATCTCCCACTGGAGACAGAGGTCCAGGAGAAGGTTTCAGCTGTAGGCTGCCTCCCAAGATCTAAAGTCCGGGAGTTGAAGGAGACAAAATAGATGTTATTTTATCATTTTTCAATATTTCAGATGAAATATGGAACCTTACAAGATAAAAGTAAAGGAAAACATTGTTATGTATTGCATGTCATTTTTTTATCAAGAGTTGCTTTAATTGACAGATTTTCTACTATGATCTGAAAATATTTTTCAAGCTTGTCTAGAAAATTCAATGTTAGACCACGTCATAATTGGTACTCAAATGTATTGCTTTCTTTTGCAATTTTTTAAAGAAAGGATGATAGTATGCATTTAACACTATCTCTCCAACTTGTATCAAGGTCAATGCATGGCGATCAGAACGTCACGTTCATTTTAGCAGCTTCTCTGGCATCAAATGTGAAAGTTCTTGTTCCACAACACTGACAGCTCCACTTATTGTTCCTAACTGGAACGAATCGTCGTGTAGAGCAAGAAAGCAAAGTGCAACGTTCGACGTGTAAAGAGTAGTTTGCAAGTATTATGTGCTACTATAATGTCTCGGCTCCCGGAATACATGGAACGTAAGCTAATGATATAGCACCAAAATCAGAGAACAGACAACAAAAGAGGAAAACAAATGGTGTCTGCGCCTGCAATGTCTGGCAGCGGCAGGGTCTGATTACTGGTCCTTTCTTTTGCTTTTTTCTTTCCCTCTCTCTATGTGCTTTATGTCCCCTTAATAGAGCTAAGCAGCTAACCAGGTTCCAAGCAGTAGACAAAATAGCATTGTGGGATCACATTAGCTCGACAGCTGCTTTATGGCTGTAGCTTCCAGACCAATTTATTTAATATTGATCTTTAAACAAACAACACTACAAATAAATTTGATCACTCAGGTCCAGAGACTTCACATCTACACAAGAGGCTATACTGTGTAAAAAAAACCACTGCCTCGCTTTTCTCCTTTGATTCAGTTGTCTTTGATCCTTCCACATATCAAAATGCCTTTACAGCAAATTAAAACAAATTCACCTTTCACTTTGTCATTTCTGCAAAAGGAATTCTTCTATCACCGGTTTAATAAACATTTAACTCTTTCTTCTAGTGACAAGGGATGGCTCTATTCTGCTGCACACGATACAGATAACTTGTATCTACACATTTTATATATAGTGACAAAGACTCGTTTACACATGGGGGATGAGGGATAGGCAAAACAGGGGGTTGCCTAAGGTGCCATTAAAGTGGGCACTATTTATAAATATAAAAACATTTTTTTTTTACCAATGAGCATGAGGGATTAAGTGTTCAATTATTGTCCATCCAACTGTTATCCTGCTGAACATCAGGAACCAAGAATGGTGGTGTGGCACATATCGAAAGAGCTTTTCGCATCCCGCTTGCACATATTATTTGGGTTCTTACTGGTAACACACATACTCAATACTGTACTGTTTTCCTACAAAATTAGTATTTCCAATTGGCCCCAGCTTCCAACCTTTCATGGGGACGTATGAAATCACAATACAAGAATTCATGTTCTTTGATACAAGAGAAATTGCCAAAGAAGAAAAATGAATAAAGAGACTGTTACGGAGGCAGCAGGTTCAGGAGGGCCATCTTTATGCTTTATATTTTCTCGACACCTTATCCAAAAATCACCGACGGCCAACATTTTTTACAAACACATTGGAATACCATAATAAATCATTGAAATTTTAAGTGGTGTGTCTGCAGACTATAATTCTGAAATTAGCTACATTCACTGTGAACCACGGGCAAACACAAACAGAAGAGGGCCCCTGTGCATGAACAATGTATGGGCCATTTTCAGTGGAATAATGCACAATTCCACCTGTTTTAGAAATGGAAATAAGTCCACTAACCTCTTGGGCCCCGGCGTGGCTGTACAGGTTGCACCAATGATATGTCCAACCCTGCTGTGATCAAAAATAACAGACACTACTTTTTTTTTCATACAGAGGGAAAAATTGAACTGTTTTTACAGACTTCCAGGAATTTATGGAGGATTGGCAACTCTGATCAGGTTCAATAAGATCAAATAAAAGTCTTTGGCAACTCTGTATAGTAGTGTGGCATATAGAAGAGTATTGTCGGGGCAAACTTCTGCAGTCATGACAAGAATCCTGAATTTACAAGGATAGTCCCAGATCCTATATATACATTATATGAAAGTGTCAAGTTTTTTCAGCGACAATAACCAGCTCTTTGCGGAGAGAGTGACGCGCCCCTGGGCCTGTGTCGCGCTGCGTTGCGCACGCGGGAGCTTACCCGGAGCCGGATCTCTTTAGGGTTGTAGTCTCGTGGCGGTGATCCGGTCCGTGCCCAGGGAGTCAGACTAAGTGGCGCTGTATTAGCGGTAGATGTTGGACGACTACGCCACCCGTTGAGTACAGCTAAGGAGCTGCTGCTGCAGGGCAGACCGCTGAGGCCGGTGGTAGGATTGTGCAGCGTGATAGTATAACCCCCAACGGGAGGGGTATGGCCTCAGGGCAGCCGACGTGGATGATGGGGGTAGCAGGAACCACTCGGAGACGGTACGGTGTAGTTCAGGGTCTTTACTGGTGACAAAGATAGACCCTCCCGGAGTACTGGCTAGCGATTGGGGCCTGGTCAGTCCTTGAGCAGATGGGATCTCCCCTGGCCAGGCGGAGTTGTAGGCCTCCCAAACTAACGATACTCTTCCGGCTACCTTGCTAGAGGCGGGTATAAGTAGCCCACGTCCCTGAGTGTACCGTGTGGTGCTCACCCGTATGGCCGGTGACTCGGGGCCTTCTAGTAGCTTCCGCTCCACGACGGCGGTGCTGGTCCCACGCGTGTGACCGTGCCTTCGGGTTTCTGGGCCAGAGGACCTGCAATCCCCTGCCAGTCGGTTTCTGCTGCTGGATAGGAGTTAGTCCCCACAGCCTCGGACTCCGGGTCCGGTGATAACTTCTCAGTCAGGGCGAGCTCTGCAGCTGCCAGCCCCTGACTCCTTGTAGCACTGCTCCCACAGAGCTCCTGATGTTCTTTTCCTATATCTGCTTCTCTGTCTCTACTTCTTCTCTACTCACTAACCCTGCCTCAGCCCTAGGTTTATATAGGGGAAGTTCTTCCCCTCCCAGGACTGGGCAGGAGGTGTGGCATGCATAGGATCCCTGACCAAGAGACCTCCCACCTGCTCTCAGACATAACATTGCTGTTACTGTGGAAACCAGACCCCTGGGGTGCCACATTCCCCCCTAGTGAAATTTAGTACTCCGGGACTAAACATATTTTTAGAAAAACATAACAAGGTATAAACAATAATAATACAATAAGAAAAACACATAAAGATGGTTACGGCGTGTCCGCAACCGGGTGCAGTTTTGAAGAAAAGCAAGGTGTCCATTTCACCAAAACAGGGAGACGTAACCAGGTAGGGGTCTGTCCTGCCCCGAGTCCTTAACAGTCTTTAGTCCATTCCTAGGTTACGCTCCAACCAATTGTACAAGGATTCCCGGTAAATCCACCAAGGACTCCTAAAAATAACTAGAAACACATAATTATTTACAAGTAACAAGAAAAACAGGTAACCATAAATAAAACAACTTATACACTTCAAATCCTCCAACGTGCGGGTAACTGGCCTCTAGTGGCCCTAGTGGACCTACGGAGCTGACTGTCTAGCCCCGAACTACAGGGTGTAGGAACTGTCAAGGGTAAACTGGGCAGCTGTCCACGGGCCCTTTGGCTCACTAGAGGCATGGCAGGTTCACTATAAGCAGAGGGTTGATCCTCCTGGTCTGCTGGTGTGGGGTCTTCTGCCTCCTGGACCGGCTGTTCTTCCAGCTCTACCTGTTGCTCCGTAGGTGCATGGGATGCTGGTTGGAGGAAGGTGAGTACGGGTACCACAACTGCGCCATTGACTTGAGTCCAAGACCGAGGGAAGTCTCCGAGCACAGTACTAACCATATCTTCCCTTTCCTCTACGGGTCGAGGGTCTTCTTGTTCCTCTTCAGGGTTCCGTAGCTGTTCGGGACACTTCTTCAGGTGATCCCGGGATACAATGGTTGTGGTTTCCCCTCCGTCTTTACTGATGGTACAGACCTTTGGGTTGTCGTGGCTTGAGGGCAGTACGATGTACGGGTCCTTCTCCCACTGGTCGTCCAACTTGTGGAGCCGCCTTTTCCTCTTCAAGACCTGCTCTCCGGGTACCAGGGGAACAGCGGGAGCATACTGGTTGTAAGTTTTCTCTTGTCTTTCCCTAGCTTGACAGAGACTTCGCTCCACGCTCTCCTGTACTTTCCGGTACTGCTGCTGCCTCTCTGTGTCCCAGTCTGCTTCTGGTGAAGTGTCCTCGGGTGTCAGGACTCCCATCTCCAGGTCAACAGGTAGCTTACCAGGTCTTGCCCTCATCAGGTAAGCCGGGGTACAGTTGGTGGAACCTACCGGGATGTGGTTGTATAGGTCCACTAGGTCGGGCAGCCTCTCAGGCCACAGACTGCATTCTTCCAGGGGCAATGTTTTCAGAAGATCTATCACCACCTGGTTCATTTTCTCACAAAGTCCATTAGTTTGCGGATGATAGGGTGTCGTCCTTATCTTCCGGCAGCCATACAGAGTGCAGAATTCTTGGAAGACCTCCGCTTCAAAGGCAGGTCCCTGGTCTGTCAACACTTGGTCCGGGTACCCGTGTGGACGGCAGAAATGCTGCTGGAAGGCTCTAGCTGCTGTTCGAGCGGTTAAGTCCTTGACGGGGACGACAACCAAGAACCGGGAGTAGTGATCCACGATGGTTAGTGCGTAGACGTAGCCACTTCTGCTTGGGGTCAGTTTTACATGATCCAAGGCTACCAGTTCCAACGGCTGCCGGGTGACGATGGACTGCAGGGGAGTCTTCTGGCTGGCACGGTCCTTCCTTCTTAGGTTGCACGGGCCACAGTCTCTGCACCACCTCTCGATGGTTCCCCTCATGCCTACCCAGTGGAACCGCCCGCGCAGCAGGAACTCCAGCTTCTTCCATCCGAAGTGTCCAGCCCCGTCATGGTATGCCTCCATCACCATGGCTGCGTCTCTTCGTGGCACCACTACTTGCCAGATTAGTTCATGCGTCCGGGAGTTAACCATTCGGCGGCACAACTTCCCCTTATAAAGGAACAGTCGACTCTTCTCAGCCCACAGTTGCTTGGCTTCCTCCGGAGCGTCTGGGTCAAGGCGAGCCTCTGGCCGAGTCAGCATCTCCTTCACCAGTCGGACGGCAGGGTCACTGTCTTGCGTTTCCTCCCAGTTGTAGTGAGGCAAGGGGTTAAACGTAGCGGCTTGCTTACTCCTTACCCGATGGGAATACTGGATAGTCCCATGACGGTGGAACGCGGGGAGTTCGACTTCTTCCAGTCCCTCTGGATCTTCTCCTACGTCCGGTAGGTTTGGCATCCTGGACAGGGCGTCCGCGTTGGTATTGGAGCGTCCTGCCCGGTATTTGATTGTGAACTCGTAGTTGGACAGACGGGCCATCCATCTCTGCTCTAGGGCACCGAGTCTTGCCGTGTCCAGGTGTGTCAATGGGTTGTTATCCGTGTACACGGTGAACCGGGAAGAAGCGAGGTAGTGCTTAAAGCGTTCGGTGACTGCCCACACCACTGCCAGGAACTCTAGCTTAAATGAGCTGTAATTCTCAGGGTTTCTCTCGGTGGGTCGCAGTTTTCGGCTGGCGTAAGCGATTACTCGTTCTTTCCCCTGCTGGATCTGGGACAGCACGGCTCCTAGCCCGATGTTACTTGCGTCGGTGTAGAGGATAAAGGGCTGGCTGTAATCAGGGTACGCCAGGATTTCATCCCCCGTGAGGGCCATCTTCAGCTGGCGGAAGGACTCTTCTTCTAACTTCTCCCATCTGAAGGGTGGCTTCTGGTTCTTGGCCTTCCGGGACTGGCCTATCAGGAGGTCCTGCATAGGAGCTGCCTTTTTGGTGAAACCGGGGATGAATCTGCGGTAATAGCCTACCAACCCGAGGAACTGCCGCACTTCCTTTACACTGGAGGGACTTGGCCATTCCTTAATTGCGGTGATCTTATCAGGGTCGGGAGCCACTCCATCAGCGCTCACCACGTGTCCCAGGTACTGCACCTTTGGTTTCAGGAGGTGACACTTGGAGGGTTTCACCTTTAGGCCGTAGCTTGCCAGAGCTTCGAACACTTCCGCCAGGTGTTTCAGGTGGTCCTCATACGTCTTGGAATATACGATGACATCGTCCAGGTACAGCAGGACCGTCTCGAAGTTTCTGTGGCCCAGACAGCACTCCATTAATCGTTGGAAGGTTCCTGGTGCGTTGCAGAGTCCGAACGGCATGCAGGTAAACTCGCTAAGTCCCATCGGGGTGGTGAATGCGGTCTTCTCCCGGTCCGCCTCTGCTACAGGAACCTGCCAGTACCCACTAGTGAGATCCAAGGTAGAGAAGAAGTTAGCAGATCTTAAAGCAGCCAAAGACTCCTCTATCCTTGGTAAGGGGTACGCATCCTTGTGTGTGATACGGTTGATTTTCCGGTAATCTACACACATCCTCATGGTGTTGTCTTTCTTTTTGACTAAGACTAGTGGAGCTGCCCAGGGGCTACAGCTATCCCTGATCACCCCAGCCTCCTTCATGTCTCTAAGCATCCCCTTGGCGTGTTGGTAGTGTGCAGGGGGTACGGGTCGATACCTCTCTTTTATGGGAGGATGGTCTCCCGTGGGGATGTGGTGTTCTACCCCCTTGACTCGCCCGAAGTCTAACGGGTGTTTACTAAACACTCTCTCGTACTCTTGAACCACCCGATAGACTCCCTGTTTCTGGTGTGAGGGAGTGGAGTCAGTACCCAAATGTAGTTGCTGACACCAGTCCTCCATTGTTTTCTGAGAGCCGTTACCTTCCTCCGGGGAAGATGGAGGCAAGGGTTCTACGGACTGTATGGAATCTTGATTGATGGTATACAATTTGGCTAGCGTGGCATACCGGGGCAGGTACACTTCCCTCTTCCCGATATTTATTATGCGAACGGGCACCCTCCCATGGCGTACATTGACCACCCCCCGTGCTGTCAAAATGGTGGGCCTACTGTCTGAGTAGGTAATCTCTACCTCTCAGACCAATAGCTGCCCGGCACCAAATCATCATTTCACTTTTCGGGGGCATGGCAATAGGGAAAGGGTCACACATTCGCACGCTACCAATCTCACCACCGGAGAGTTCTAGCTGTTGCCGTCGCATCAGTGCCCGGATCTCTTTCTGGAGCACTCGCTGCTGGCCGGAGCTGGCGTTCTTGGCAACCTGCTGTAAAAGGAAAATCACCTCTGCAAGACAATTTTCAATTACATTAGTTCCTAGAGTTATCTTTGGGTGACTCTCGTGTTTGTCAATGTCTACAATGATCAGTCCCTGTGCTGCCAGTTCGACTCTACCGATTTTAATGGTCACCTCTTTAAATCCAATCTGTGGCACGGGCTGACCATTGCTGGCGATGATACTCAAGTCGTCGTCAGGGTAGCGGGTGATATCCGAGTCATTCCAGTACTGCTTGAAGAGCACGTACGGGATGGTGGTGACCTGTGACCCGGTGTCCAGTAGGGCACTCATAGGAATGCCATCCAGTACCACGGGTAAGACTGGACGTCCTCCCACATATTTGTCGCGCCAGTTCGATGGGCCTGGTGATCTTTTTCCTGGGGGTTGGCCCTCTACCCCAGGTTGTGCCAGTTTAAAGGACAGTACCTTGCCATATGTCCGGGTTGATTGCAACGGCGGCAGATGGGTCGTCCGTCCTCGTTGTATCGGTCGCTGGGTCTTCCTCTGGCCGGTGGGGTCCTCCTTGGTCGACGCCACGGGATGTCCTCCGGTCCGGATGCCAGCTGGATCTTCCCTGGAGTGGAAACCTGTAAAGACTGCACAGTTTGGGTTAGCGCAGCAACGCTTTTAGCTAGCTCTTGGACCTGATGGTGCAGGTCTGGAGCCGGGTCATTGTTCAAAGCCTGCGCACCAGCTCCCACAGGCCCTGCCGACAAGGGCGCCGCCTCCTGGTGGTAAGTGGTAGTGGGGCGTCTGGGGGTCACAACGCCACCTGGTGCCAGTTCTCGGATGGCTCTGTCCTTGAACTGTGCAAATCCCAGATGAGGGTCCTGTAAGGCCATTGCCCGCAACTGGGTTCGGTGGGCATTGCAATATAAACCCTCTATAAATTGTTCAGTCAACAGCCTGTCCTCGTCTCCCACGCCGTCAGGGTCGGTCTGCTTAATGGCTCTCAGGGCCTCTTGTAGGTTCAGGGCATAGTCCCTTATACTCTCATGTGCCCGCTGTTTGCACCCGTAGAATCTAAGCTTGATCTCGGCTGAGGTATCAAAGGTGTCCCTCAGCCGGGTTAGTATCCCTGCGACAGTCCTCCCCCCAGGTGGCCAGGACTTTACCTCCCTTTGGGCTGCCCCGGTTAATTGGGCCACCAGGATGCTCACTTTTTGCTCCTCTGTGAGGGGGTACACCTGGAAGAGGCTATCCAGCTTTTCTCTAAAGTCATGCAGGGTATGTGACTCCCCTGAGTACTGGGGTAGCCAGGCTGCCCCCGGGATATAGGGCATGGTGAAAGGCATGACCGCAACAGCGGTGGCGCTGGCGGGGGTTGAAGCGGTGAAGCTCTCCTCCGTATCCGACATCCTTCTCCCCCCTAGTGGACCGTGGCCTACCTTGCGATGATCCTCTTCCGTAGGCTGTGGCTCCGCAGTGGATCGTCAGGGTTGAGGACCTTCCGTCGCGCTCCTGTGATGTCGGCGTCTGCTGGGCTCCTTCCAGGACCTTACGCAACGTCCGGACGTGAGGCGGGGCTTCAGTTCTCGCGCGCTTTCGGAGTCCACGCCCCTCTTCTTCCCGCGCGGCGTCCTCAAGATGGCGTCCAATGGCGGGAAAACTCCACGTATGGCGGGAAGAAGGCCGAAGATGGCGCCGGATGGCGGGAAAACTCCACCAATGGCGGGAAGGAAGCGGAAGATGGCGCCGGATGGCGGGAATCTTCACCACAGGTAAGTTTGAACAGTCTTTTTCAGGCACGCAGTACCCGGTGGTTGCGGGCACGAAATCCTGCCGACTACGCCAAAAGTTGACGCGCCCCTGGGCCTGTGTCGCGCTGCGTTGCGCACGCGGGAGCTTACCCGGAGCCGGATCTCTTTAGGGTTGTAGTCTCGTGGCGGTGATCCGGTCCGTGCCCAGGGAGTCAGACTAAGTGGCGCTGTATTAGCGGTAGATGTTGGACGACTACGCCACCCGTTGAGTACAGCTAAGGAGCTGCTGCTGCAGGGCAGACCGCTGAGGCCGGTGGTAGGATTGTGCAGCGTGATAGTATAACCCCCAACGGGAGGGGTATGGCCTCAGGGCAGCCGACGTGGATGATGGGGGTAGCAGGAACCACTCGGAGACGGTACGGTGTAGTTCAGGGTCTTTACTGGTGACAAAGATAGACCCTCCCGGAGTACTGGCTAGCGATTGGGGCCTGGTCAGTCCTTGAGCAGATGGGATCTCCCCTGGCCAGGCGGAGTTGTAGGCCTCCCAAACTAACGATACTCTTCCGGCTACCTTGCTAGAGGCGGGTATAAGTAGCCCACGTCCCTGAGTGTACCGTGTGGTGCTCACCCGTATGGCCGGTGACTCGGGGCCTTCTAGTAGCTTCCGCTCCACGACGGCGGTGCTGGTCCCACGCGTGTGACCGTGCCTTCGGGTTTCTGGGCCAGAGGACCTGCAATCCCCTGCCAGTCGGTTTCTGCTGCTGGATAGGAGTTAGTCCCCACAGCCTCGGACTCTGGGTCCGGTGATAACTTCTCAGTCAGGGCGAGCTCTGCAGCTGCCAGCCCCTGACTCCTTGTAGCACTGCTCCAACAGAGCTCCTGATGTTCTTTTCCTATATCTGCTTCTCTGTCTCTACTTCTTCTCTACTCACTAACCCTGCCTCAGCCCTAGGTTTATATAGGGGAAGTTCTTCCCCTCCCAGGACTGGGCAGGAGGTGTGGCATGCATAGGATACCTGACCAAGAGACCTCCCACCTGCTCTCAGACATAACATTGCTGTTACTGTGGAAACCAGACCCCTGGGGTGCCACAAGAGCAAGGTTGCCAACTTGAGTTTTTATGTTTTCTGGACAGTAGGGATGAGCAGACCCGAACTTTAAAGTTCAGCATTCGTACCAGATAGTTACTGTCCGGTGCTAAACGCCGAACATGGACTTTTCCCGGAAGTCCGTTGCAAGAGAGAGAAAAATTTTTCCGGTTCAAAAGTCTGGGTCTCCATTGTTTTTATAGGGTTCGGTCTGCTCATCACAGACTGACAATACTTTTTACGGACACATTGTAAAACCATAATAAATCATTAAGATTATAAGTAGGGATGAGCGGGCCCATGGAAGTTTGGGTTCTGGTACCAGACCTGAACTTTTTTCCAAAGTCCAGTTCCGGTGCCAGAACTGTACCCGAATTTGAACCAGAACCCGAACCCCATTGAAAAACAATGAAGACTTGAACTTTTGATCTGGAAAAAAATCAAGGACGCATCAATTTTTTTTATACAGACTGGACAAAAATGTACCCTATTTTTACGGACTATCCAGAAATTTCTGGACGATTGGCAACTTTGAGAGAGAGGCATGGGAGTGTGGATGGTGAGCTACATTGTGGCTGCACAGTTATGCCATTAGCTTTTTAACATGAGTAATGTGGCAACCACTGTTTTGCCGACTGAGCCTAGATTTATGAAGCTGTGGACTATCAGTGGGCACTGCATATGGCTGACAAATGTGTGCAAGTCTTAAGGTTCTTGCTTGTGAATCCCTACTTTTAATGAGCTTCTGTGTATTTCATTGAGTTTTTAATGATCTGATAAATTGTATTACAAAGTATTACAAATTTACTTTTAAAGAATTGAATGCTACCAGATAATGGATTTTTTCACTCTTTAGATCTAAGCGCAGAGAAAAAAACAGATGCATGTGTGTGTACATCTCCATCTGACTGCTCGAAGACTGTTCTCAAGAACAATAAGTGTCGTGCAAAAACTTAAAAAAAAAGTTCCATCTTTGAGAAGCGCTAACAGATAAGTGACTGCACAGTGTAAACAGATAATTAAAGGCAAGAAAAGCTGTCATCTCAAAAGACTGCTTACTGTTCCCCTCACAGATTGCAGCTATTTCTGGTCTGATTTCACAAGGACTTCATTCAGCCTAATACACCACTCTCTCAGCCCAAGAATATTTTCATCTTTTGCTGCCATTTCTTAAAGAAAGAAAAAAAAACACACACACAACAAAGTGCAATTACAGAGAAGGCAGCCTAAACGCTATGCTCTCTTATAAAATGGGCCTGGGGATCTGTGTGATAGAAAGTTACTGACACTGCAGACTGTCCGTGCAGCAATTATTAATTCTATACACCTTGCATAAAATGAACTTTCATTGCCCTTTATAACAGCACTGTTCAATGGAAACAGAACAATATTCATACATGTATATCCGTTTACAGCTATGAACTCACGATGCGGAGTCACCGGGCTCTTTGACACAAACCATCAAACAAAGCATCATAACTGCTAATAATTTCATTACATTATTGTCAAAAATATTACAATGATTACATGCTGGAAAGTACAAGTTTATTGTTTTTAAGAGAAATTGTTCTGTCTTTGGCCAACTTTACATTTATAGTGTTTTAATTTTTTTTTTAATAAATTATTTCTGCTAGGTTGTTTCAGATCCGATCTGAACTGGATAATATTAAAGGACATGTCCAATACTCTAATTCTTAATTTCTAAGTAGCCTCACAGATAAATTTTAAACATGAACTTATTATCTGGGAGCTTTAGTTTTTTTTATATCGCATTCAGGATATGGGTCCTTTCTGCTGTAGATTAGCCGCAACAGAAAATCCATGGCGGTAAAAAATGCTGCAGAGTCCATTGCTCAAATATTACTTTTTCCATTTTCCGTCAAACTATGTTTTTTGAACATTTTCTACTAAACCTTCATGTGACTCGTTGTCCAAACCACGGGCAGCATGGACCACAGTCTGGCTGCATTATTGCAGCCATGTAGGTCTTACTCTAAAACGCTGCAGCATTTCAGAGAACACATACTTTGAATAGCCGTCAAGTAACTATAGGGAGGGACCTGACTAGTACAAGGCAGCTCCTCGGTGGCTTCTCTTCACTTAGCGCCCTAATAATGACAGTTCTCTCCCTATTCAGACTCACAGAGTTTCAGCATTAACCATACACGGCTGTGATAACACAGCCAGACTCCGATTCTGTGGTTCAGGCAGCATGAATCAGATGATAGGTTCCATTTAAAGCAAACCTGTCAGCAGGATTTTGCTACATAAACTACAGGCAGTGTCATGTTGAGGTTGCTGCACTGATTAATATGATACCTGAGGTGAAGAAATCCATCTTGTGGTTCTTGTGTAATCAGTGCTTGCAGTTTTGAGTTAATGATATGCCCGTGCTCCGGGGGCAGAACTGTAGGGTCTTTCCTAGGTGCTTTAGGTCAGATCAGCAAGATAAGACCTGCCCACAGGCCCACCCCGAAGCACAAGTATGTTCCTCACCATAGAGACAGCCAGACAGAGAAACAGGGCCAGCCTGTGGTCAGATCTTATCTTGCTGATCTGGCCTACAGCACCAGGATAAGACCTGCCTTCAGTCCCGCCCCGGAGCACGGGCATATCATTAACTTAAAAAACTGCAAACAGTGATTACACAGGAACCACAAGACTGATTTCTTTACTTCAGGTGTCATATCAATCAGTGCAGCAACCCCAACATGTCACTGTCTTTAGTTTACTTAGCAAAATCCTTCTGACAGGTTCCCTTTAAGTAAAAACAAGAAGGTAACAAACAAAAAAATAAATAAAAGAGATTGGGGCAATCCTTAAGATACGTGAAAGAAGGATATCAGCTTGAATTTTTTCCTCCTCTTTTTCTGAGAAGATTAACTTTTTTTTATTTTCCATCGACATAGTCAATGAGAGCTTGTTTCTTTGTGGGACGATTTTGAATTTTGAATGACACCATGCATTTTATCACACAACATACTGAAAAAATGGATGAAATGGTGAAAAAGTGCAATTCAGATATTGCTGTTTTACAGTATTCATTGTATGGTAAAAATGACCTGGAAACATGATTCTTCAACTCAGTTAGTCTACAACGAAACCAAACTTTAATCGTTTTATTTTTTTATAAGTTAAATTAGTTTTGTTTTTTTTAAATGTGGTTGTGTCGCCACAAACATTTTAGTTTTTCCATTAATAGAGCTATGGGGGGGGGTTATATTCGCTATGTTGAGCTGACTGTTTTATTGACATCAATTTCGGGAGTATACGTGACGTTTCAATAATTTTTTTCTTGCATTTTTACCAAGATGTAGTGACCGAACAAAAACCACAGTGATGGGTTTTTCATGTTTCTCCTTACAGCGTTTACCATATGAGTTAATTAATTTTAGATTTTGATATATGGATGCAATGATTTTAATTTTTTTTGTTTTTAAAAACTTTTTTTCATTTTTTTTAGTTCCTTTAGTAAACTTGAATCTGTGATCATCTGATTGTTTATACTATGTACTGCACTAACAATGCAGTCTCCTATAAAGGACAGCTTATGGCTGAGCTTCACAGGATAGCCTCTGGTTGCCATGCTAACCCATCAGTATCCCACGATGGTGTTGCGGGGGGATGATGGAAACTGGCAACCTATTGAAATGCCCCTGTAAGAAATTGACAGCAGCATCTAGATGGTTAACAGCAGCAATCGGTGCTCAGCTGTTAACCAGTACTCAGCTGGACGCTGCGGTTAGACACAGATGGCAGCTATACTTTATAGTCAGCATTTACTGTGTGTGGAGGGAGCTCAGGTACTGAGCCTCCTTCACACATGCTGACTCTAGTAGTGATGTGCAGGTATACCGTTTTGTGTTAAGGGCTTAATACTAAATTATATTATAGTAAGTTATGAAAGATTCATTTGTCTTTGATACATTTTGAAATTCTGTTGCTGTAGCAGCTGGAATGGCAAAAAAGCACAATGGACAAACTCCGTCTCCTTCTCTCTGCTCTTTAATACTACTTAGAAATGAGCTCTGTCCTCATAAGCCCAGACAGTAAAGGATCTATGAAGCAGCTTCCTCCACTGAGACCTGCAAATTTTGTCAGTATAAAAAGTTACACTGAAGCACTTGATGGGTTTTGAAATGGGGTTCCAATCCAGCCAGACAGGCTCAGTGCTCCACACACTTCAAAGCGCCAGCACAATGGCTTCTCGTTCATTGATGTTACATTGTGGTGATGTTAGGAGGATTGACAAACACGTAGAGTCGCAGGAGTTTTGTCATTGGGACATGATCTTATGTACAATAAATGCACTTGGCAAACTAAATGGATGATGAAAAAAAAAATTATAGACCAGACTAAGAAAACACATGCATCTTCCAGTTTTTTTTTTACGCTATGTATAAATAGAACATTTTCCTATTGCAGCTGGATCTGGTTCATCATAAAGTAAGGCTCGAGCTTAAGTATAATGTATTTTTTGGCTGGGTTTCATCTGCGTTAAGTCTGAATAAGAAGTTTAGGAGACAACTTGATACGTTGTCAAACCTCTGCTAAAACACTTTAATGCTCCATTATTAAACAGTCATGTCCCGAAATGTGAGAGTCCTGATTATTAGATTTTAACAAGGTTGTATGTGAATTAATTTGGCAAGCAATCAATTTTAGATCTAAAAAAAATATTCATTTTTAAAATATTTGTTTCATTTTTTTTTATGGAAATGAGGACCCTTGTACATATATAGCCATAGGTGACTGAGCAGAGAAAGGTTTGAGTTTCCAAAGCTTCCAATCTCAAAAAATGTAATTAAGTGAAATGTACGTTAAGTGATTCAGCGAAAGTAAATCTTTTATATTCAGGTAAGCAATTCAGCCTTGTAAGGTTTTGTGGGAATTAGATTTTTTGAAGCCTATGTTGAGCATGCCCATAACTCTGACAGAGCCCTGCAGGCTCTTGTCTTCACCTTCAAATCATAAGACAGAGAAATCAAGCTCCCTCTGTGCTCTCAATTATACCAAAAAACACAGACCAGAAGTCTTCAGTAATTCAATCCCTGTGGAAGCTTCTTCATACTGTTTGCACTGCTGGAACTGCTGACAGCAGCAATCCCGCAATCCCTCCTGGTAGGCTGTCAAAGTTCCTCATACGGTGTGAGCGGCACTGCTCTGTCCCATGACTGCTCCTCAGGAGACACTTAAGCACATGCGTGATGTTTGATGATTGCTTGATACAGTGGCCAAGAGGCCAAACTACATCACAATGAGAATTATGATACTCTTATAAGGTGCTTTGAGCCGCAGCTAATAAGACTGCGACATACATCTGGGCCTTTCCTTGTGTAATGTAATCGCCTGTACAGCTGCATAAACACCACTGAAGAATAGAGGGATGCATTTTGCTTTTTGCTCCTTTACAACACATTATAAAAAAAATTCCTAAATACCATTCTCCATATGGTTCATTATCTATGAAAATCAACTGTTACAATAACAACTCTCTATAATTCAGTAAAAAGCACATAATGGTTTTAAAAAAAAAGCCACCATTAAAACAAATCTGACTTTTACATGGGTAATGTACAAATATACGGTACTGTGCAAAAGTTTAAGGCAGGTGTGGGAAAATGCTGCAAAGTACGAATGCTCTCAAAAAATAGAAGTTAGGTTACTTTTATCAATTATCAAGATGGAAAGTGAATGAACAAAAGAGAAATCCATGTGAAATCAATATATCATTCTTTGTCTTCAAAACAGAATCAAAGCATCAATTCTTATAGTTCTGGAAGGAGCTCAGCAGGGAGGTTGTTCCAAACATCTTGGAGAGCAAACCACAGATCTTCTGAGGATGTAGGTTTGTCTGAAGCCTTTTGTCTCTTCATGTAATCCTAGACTGACTGGATGATGTTGAGATCAGGGCTCTGTGAGGGCAAGATCATCAGTTCCAGGACTTGTTCTTCTTTAGGCCACGGTCCCCCTATCAGTATTAGGTCAGTATTCTTTCTCAGGAGTGGGAGCCAAAACCAGGAGAGGGTGATAAATACAGAATTGGTGACTTGTTTCTATTATACCTTTTCTCTGATTGTTCCTCACCTCGTTTTGGCTCCCACTCCTGAGAAAAAATACTGACCGCATACTGACCAAATACTGATAGTGGGGCCGTGGACTTACTCTGAAGATAGTTCTTAATGACATTGACTGTACATTTGGGGCTACTGTCCTGCTGCAGCATAAATTGGGAGTCAGACACCTCCCTGATGGTATTTCGTAATGGATAATTAACGGACTAATTTTACAAAGTACTGTATGTGGCATGTAAAATAATTAATCGCAGCCATGATCATTCACTGCTCTAGAGATTAAATGTAATTTATACATTAATGTACATTTTAAAGGGAATTTGTCACCAGGTTTTTGCCACCTAATCTGAGAGCAGCATAAAGCTGAGACAGAGACCCTGATTCCAGCAATGTGGCAATTACTGGGCTGCTGGCTGTAGTTTTGATAAAAACACTTTTTTATGCAATTCATGTTTTTGTAACAAAATTCTGTATTAGATTTGACTTATTTGGCCAATACTGCATGATCTACATATAATATTGTTGTATTGAGGGCTACAATGATGCACCTAACCCTATAAAATGCAAAGGGTTTTCTGGGTTCAAAAAAGTCCTATCCCCAGTTGTAGTTTAACCCCCTTACACCCGAAGGTGGTTTGCACGTTAATGATGAGGCCAATTTTTACAATTCTGACCACTGTCACTTTATGAGGTAATTACTCTGCAACGCTTCAACGGATCCCACTGATTCTGAGATTGTTTTTATCGTGACATATTGAACTTCAGCGTGATATTGCTCGTGCATGACAGGCAATCCCTGCATGTTTTGTTGGCTGTATAACAGCTGCGAAACATATGGACCGGAGACTCGAGCATGTCACTTGAGCACCCGCGATACTCGGTGCATAATCGAGCACCCTATGCAAACTCAAGTAGCGAGCACTTGCGCTCAACACTGGTCACCATATCGCTATCATTTTTTTTCTTTACTTTTGAAAAAATCTCAACCCCAACACAACCCTAACCCCAACCCTAATTACAACCCTAACCCTAGCACAACTCTAACCCTAGCACAACCCTAACCCTAGAGTTTATTTTTTTATGCCGTTCCTCTTGTATAAGTGATTAGATGACTTTATTCTACATCGATACCAGATTCATATCAGGTTTTTATGTTTGGCAGCTGTCACACACTAAAAGACGCTTTTTTGTGCAAAGACTAGTTTTTACAATCATTTTTCCATATTTCGGCCGACAGAGTCAGGTAAGGGCTTGTTTTTTGCAGGACAAATTGACGTTTTTATTGGTACCATTTTCGGGCAAATTTTTCGGGCAAATTACATTTTTCAATCGCTTTCTATTCCGATTTTTGGGAGGCAGAATAAACAAAAACAAAACAAGAAAAACAAAAACCAACAATTCAGGAATTTTTTTTTTTATGCCGTTCCATGTGTGGTAAAATTGATCAGGCAGCTTTATTCTTCCTGTCAGTACGTTTACAGCGGTACTACATTTATATCTTTTTTGTGTTTTTGCGCTTTTACACAATAAAAACAATTTTATAGAAAAAATATATTTTTTTGCATTGCTTTATTCTGAGAGCTATAACTTTTTTATTTTTCGGCTGATGGAGCTGTGTGGCTTGTTTTTTGGCAGGACAAGATGACGTTTTCAGCGATAACATTTTTATGTACATTCGTCTTTTCGATTGCGTTTTATTCCATTTTTTGTTCGGCAGTATGATGATAAAGCATTGTTTTTTGCTTTGTCTTTTTTTTTTTTTTTTACCGTGTTCACTAAAGGGGTTAACTAGTGGGACAGTTTTATAGGTCAAGTTGTTCCGGATGCGGCGATACCAAATATGTGTACTTTTATTGTTTTTTTTTTCTTTCACAATATTTATTTATGGGTACAGTATATATATATTTTTTTATAATTTTTTATTTACATTTTTACAATTTTTTTTTCACTTTCTGACACTTTTTCACTTTGTCCCACTATGGGATTTTCATTTTTTGCAGGTTGATCGCTTGTATAGCATAGGGATGCAGCAGCATCCCAGAGCTATGCAGGCTGTCAGGTCTGCACTGGCACAAGTTAGATAGATCGTGCATGATCTATCCAACTTCCTGATGCCTGGTGACCCGGATGTTGTCATGACATCGGGTCACCATGACAACAATAGGGACCCCGCGCACACAGCGAGGTGTCTCCGATCCAAGGTAAGAGGGGTGCTCTTACCTCTGCTTGCCCCAGAAATGCTGCGATCGACTTTGATTGCAGTGTTTCAGGGGTTATTGTGCCAGGAGCGGTGCGGGACCGATCCTGGCACATAGTACTGGATGTCAGCTGTTATAATCAGCTGACACCCGACGGTGATCACGCCCGCACAGCCTAGGCGTAATAATACGTACCTGGTCAATAAGGCCCAGGTCACAAAGACGTATTATTACGCCCAATGTCAGAAAGGGGTTAAAGAATGCACCATCTAAGTATATGTTAAACCGAGGGTTTGATGGATGCTAACAGGGAATCCGTCATAGATAGTAAGCTTGCGAGCAGGGCCCTCACTCTTTCTGGCATCTGCTGATTTATGTGATTATTGTTATTCTGTAATGTCTTGTATTGTCTGTACAATTCCCCTCTAAAATGTAAAGTGCTGCGGAATATGTTGGCGCTATAGAAATAAAAATTATTATTATTATTATTAGTCTACAACATGTTTTTTTTTCATTATACTAACGTTTACCAAAAAGTCAAAAAGACATTTTTTTGGCCTCAGTCTGGTAAAAGAGTCCCTGGGGACTTCCCAGCATACACGCTAAACATAGGGCAAAAATGTCTTGATATTTGGGTAACAGAAGTATATTCAGGAGTTGCATAATGCAGTTATGGAGCGCAGATGAAACATCGCTATAAATGAGAAGACACACAATTAGCGTGGGCCGCACACAAACATCCATACTGTTTCGCTGCAGGCAGGTGAAGCAACAACTAACCTGAAATTTATACTAGATAGTTTTTATATTAGAAACTAGAAGGAATCGTCTTTAGCAGAAACTTCCACAGAACAGGGAGACGGAGCAATACAGATGAAATCCGGGGCCTGCCGGGAATTGGGGCTCTGCAGCTATGAAAGGTAAAGGACACTTCTAAATCAAATAATAAGGTTCACAAACATAGGTTGCTTGGTAGGAGCTCCTGGGTAACAACTGAGCTTGTTTTAAGGAGACTTTCTTTTCTGGCTATTTCTTTTTTAACACTTTAAATCAGTGAATGCCACAGGGTTTGCAGTAGTACAAAATCTTTTTACAATTGTTGTTTCTATTGTCTGTAGGAACACAATAATGTACTTCTTTTCATGTACAATTGTATAATAAAACTCCAGGATAAAGACATCATTTTAATGCCTGGACTAGTGGAATTTTCTTTTTACTATGCTGATACAAAAGACATGAAAGCTGCATTATTTATAATCCATTGGCTTCAATTATCCTGAGTGGTGACAGGGAGCCTGCTCCTAGGAAACATCTCTCTTCTTACCTCTTATCTACTCTGATCCTACAATGTAGACCACAAATGAGCACGGTGTACTAACCTGAACAAAGGATCAGGTATATGACAGAATGCATTTTACAATTTAGTACTTTTTAATAAAGTCATGCTCATAAACGCATGGAATGAAGACACCACTCCAGTGTTTGTTTTTATTGCAGCGTTGGAGTGGTACCACTAAGATCCCTGACCATAGTCTTATACTTACAAGCTGCTACTTTCATCTGTTATCGGCATCGCTTTGGTTGTTATCAACAGGTTGTGATCTGCCGGATCACTCCGATGTTTGCTGGGTGAGCCGGAGGTCACAACTCACTGTAAGTCTGTGTGAGTCGGAATGAGGCCAGACCGATACTCTCATAGACTTGCATTGAGGGCTTTTGACCGTTACCTCTAATTTCTGGTCACTCAGAAGTTGCAGTAACAAGACCATGAATCAGGACCGGAGCGGGGAAAACAGCGGCTAATGAGTAGTAAGTATACTACTAGGGGCTTAAATTAGTGGCACCATTCTAGCGCTGAAATAAAAAAAAACGCTGGAGTGGTGTCCTAAAATTGCTCCAGTAGCTCACATTGCCCTTCCCAAATATCTTTTTTTTTTTAGCCGGCAGGTATAAAATGCAACGCCTCAAGCACTGGACAGCGGAAACTCTTCACATGTACTAGTGTTACTCTATATAGAATTTTAACCCTCTTAATGACCTGTGCCATGATGCTACTGTGAAAAATGCTAGGGAACAAAAAGTGTCTAGGGTCATATCTAATGGTAAGAGACAATAAAGTGCAGGGAGTGCTCACGTGATGCGGTTGTGTACCACACAAGAAAGAATAAATTGAAATATCAGCTGCTACAGTTCCACGGGTGGAAAAAAATACGGTAATATGCCAGAAAGGAGTAAGTGGACCCTCTGCGCTGCTGATAGAGGTGCAAAAGAAAGTCGCAGGAGACGAGATGAATTATTGCGGTTAATTTATCAACGCATTTCAAAGTATTAAGACTTCTTCATCAGGTAAAAAAACACACACTACAGATATAACTACATAATAAAAACTTAAATTAGATGTACATCCAAAAAACAGAAGTCACATGGAAAGGGTCCACTTACTCCTTTCTGACATACTACTACCATGAGGAGTCCTCCAAGGATGTACAAACTACTATCAGGGTCTTTGATGATGGTGGCAACTGTCACAGTGCCTTCAGGATCAGCAGGATTCCTGCTAAACCTTTCCACAGAGGATAACTCTGATCGCCGCAGTTTAACTCCTTAGACGATTAGTTCAACAGTGACGGCGACATGTAAGGTGTCTGACAGAGGGAGGAGGGTTTCCACTATCGGCCCATCTTCCTCCCACAGCACAATTGCAAGATACCTATGGGTTACCATGGATACCATTATTAAAAAAATCATTTTACCATAAATGGACATACATATTTGCTATTGTCACAATTTTAACAGCGTACAGAGTAAAGACACACAGTGATTTTCCTTTTTTTTTATCCCTTACCACCAAAAATACTAATAAAATATACAACTCATCCCACAAAAAACAAGTATTTATATAGCCAGATCGATGGACAAATGAAAAGTTATGACTCTTGGAATGTGAGAATGTGGAATCGCAGAAAAATTGTTTTTTCGTCCAACAAAACCGTGTCTTTAAAAGTGTTAAAGGTCACATTTTATTCTTTCAACTAAATGGTGCTAGGCTGCAATACTAATCACAGACCATGGGGCTATTCTAAATAAATTGTAGATTTTTTTTTATTTCAAACAACCCCGTGAATATTTTTTTTACACTGTCATTTCATAAAGTTTTGACGGAAGACACTTATTAAAGCAAATCTGTCAGTAGGATCTCACCCCCAAACTATTTATATGTGCATGTAGATCTATCAAAGACAAGTCAGGCAATACCTTTATATGGCCAGTCCCTTCCTTTGTTAGTAAGAAATCAGCATTTGAATTGATATGTAAATGAGGCTGTATATCTGACACCTCTGTCACTCCAGATCTATTCCCCTCCCAGAGCTGCCTCCTCCTGCATGACTGGGGGCCTCTATGCTGTCTGACTTCAGGCAAATTAACTGTCAGTTAAGCAGCAGGAGGAGGTGGTGCTGGCGGGGAATAGAGCTGGAGTGACAGAGGCTTCAGATTTACAAACAGTTCTTCAGACTTATTTGCAGATCAATTGAAACACTGATTTCTCAGTAATGGAGGAACAAACTGGCCATGTAAGGATATTGCTGGATTTGTCTTTGAAACAGCTACATGTGCATATAAATAAATAGTTTGGGGTGTGAAATCATGTCAAATTCCCTTTAAGTTTTAAACAGACATTACTTTGCTCAGAACTGATCTATATACAAACATACCTCCTGCAGTTTTCAAGACCTTACTTTTGGATTACTGTAATTTGACATCTTGCACATGAGAGGTGAAGTTTACATTTAGCATATTACATGGCATTGTGAAGCAGGCAGTGGTTAACTCTTTGGTTTACAGATAATCATTGTTGTTTTTCTAAAGTACTTGTATGCAGACAATAAAAGAGAAAAGCAGGGCTATGTTTATAACTTATAACTATTTACCATTGTGCACAAACAATTATATCCATGTACTAATCCATGCATGCCCCCTAAAGGGGTTGTTTAGGTGGACATCTTTCCAGATTGAAGCAAGTCCAGTAATTAACTGATCATCATGAATCTGGGATGTACTAAACTGTCTCTGCGGGCAGAAATGTAGTATTACATGGTATCCATTATAACATTATGGCCAATATAATACAGAAGAGATAATTGGGGTTTGCTCCAGCTCATAGACAAACCCCATTAGAGCTCTGTTTAAAAGGGTCAATCCAGTCACTTTAGATAAAAAAAAGCTTAGAATGATGTAAAAGAAGAAATATTAACCTTGTAGATTTCCTTTGCTTTTTAAAAATCAGGTTCTTTTAATTGAATATTCTTCAAACAACAACAACATAAATTACAAAAATGACAAAAACAGAAGGTGACTCCTCACTTCTCTGGAACTCAAGCCCTTTACCCCTATTTAGATGTGACGCGCCCCCTGGGACATATTCCTTTTTGAGGGGAATACCCGGCACCGGATCAGATGGGGGGTTGTAGTCTCCGAGCGGCTGTGACCCGGCCCGTGCCCAGGGCGTCAAGCTCAGTGTTATGTGGCAGTCCTACAGATGTTATTAAGAGTTCTTTTGTGTCGACTACGCCACCCGTTGTGATGCGGTCACTGTGGCCGCCGCTGCAGCAGGGTCCGCTGAGGCTGATGGTGGGTGCGCAGCTTGGTGGGATAACCCCCAACGGGAGGGGTATAGCCTCAGGGGGGACAGGTGCAGAGGATGGGGGTTGTGGTGGTGCAGTGCAGACGGCAATGAAGACAGAGTCGGGTTGTGCAGTTAAGGGTGTTTACTTACTGCAGATGTTGTACTGGTCACTCCAGCTGCGAGTGACCACCCGAGCCGTGCTGCGTCCACCAGGTCCTGGATCCAGCCAACCCCCAAACAAGTCCGGAGCGTGGCCCTGAGCTCTCCTTCTGTCCCGTTCTCTGGCCGTCCCCACCAGTGATCCACCTAGGTCCAGCTCCCTCGGGCCTTCTGTTGGGACACCCTTGGCCTTGGGTTCCCTGACCCTTCATGTGGTGTGCCTTCGGGGTGGATGTGATGGGTGGCCGTGGCAGATGCTGCCCACGGCCTCCGGTCTCTGGCTAGGGTGTGTTTTCTGCCCCCACCAGCTTGGGATCCGGTACCCTGTGCCGACTCCTCACCCGGTGCTTTAATTTGGGTTCTTGGGTCCTCTCTGTTTTCCCCTCTGGGTACTCCTTCTCTGCTCCTCTCTCACTCAGGGTCTCTCTCTTGCTGCAGGCTGACTTCCTCTCTGCTTGCTGTCTGCTCCTCTGCAGCTGTCTTGCTGTCTCCAACTGACTTGTTCTCTGCATCTGACCCTGTTCTTAGTTGGTGCCCACCTTATATACACCCTCTATGTGTGAGCTCAGGTGACCAGCACCCAATGAGCTCCTATCTTTACCCAGGCTGCTCCCCCTATCTGCCCCTACACTACTTGGGATGTACCACCCCCCCTCCCACTCCAGCCAGGAACAGACTCGGTCGTACCTGCACATTTCTAAGTGGGAGTACCGTTGGCCTGTTCCTCGGAAATGGGATGTATGTAGTGCATGCAGCCTACCGAGCTCAGTTCCACACTCCATCCTTACCCGGGAGTGGAATATCACACCTCTGGGTTGAGGTGCAATACCCCTGTAGCAGCCGAATCCTCAGGGTGCTACATTCCCCCCTGGTAAATCACAGCACGTCCTCGGGCTGTAAGACATAAATAACACCAAAACATACATTTTTTTTTTTTTTTTTTCATAAACATATAAAACAACATATATTAGCAAATAAAACATTCTCGTCGCCTCTGGCTCCTCCTCCGGTCACTGTGCAACGTGTGACCGGGTAAAGTGCGACAGTCTCTCTAGAAAAATGGTTTTCCTATAAAACCAGTAGGGGGCGCTTTAGGAAGCGCAACTATTTACAGGGAAGTTGGCCGCTCTCAGTCCTCGGCCAGGTAAAGGGAAGGGAATGGCTGCTCACAGTCCTCAGCCTGGTATGGATTACGGAATAACGGGTACACAGTTCACTCATACTGGTCCCAACGGGGACTATATATATTTAGCAACAGTTTCTTTATACCCGGTCGGGTAACTATTTACATCTCCTGCTCTGCCGCACTCAACGGCGTCTTCCTCCTGCTCTTTGCTTATAGCTGGTTGTAACTTCAGACCCGTCCGGGTCCTCTTGCTCCTCCTCCTCGCACCGCAACTCCTCCTCCGTCAGGCGGTGTACGTGGAGGGCATAAGGTCCTTTGGCACACTTGTGCCGGGTGAAGGTGACCTCGTCTCCGATGTAGAGGTCACGACCTCTGTGCCCCTCCGGCAGATGGGACTCCACGTCTCTGCGCGTGACAAAGACGTCGCCGGGGGTGTTGTTGTCTCGAATGAAGCCCCACCCATGCTGCTGGTTGAACTTGATCACTGTCCCGATGGTGCGGGGACAATGCGCTGCACGGGGGTCCCTCCTGGTCCGGCTCTTCTGCTCGGCGCTCCTTATTTGGGCCTGTTGTTCCCGGACCTGCCTCTCTCTCCGCTCCCTCGCAAACTCTTCGAGCTGCTGTCGGCAACACTCAGCGCGCTCTGCTGCAGCTGCCCTAGTTTCCTGAGTGAACCCCATTAGATCTTCTCCGGTGGGGTCCCACTCAAACTGTGCTTCCTCTAGCGGGGGCGAGATCCGTGCCACGGGCTTCGGAGCCGGAATCAGGGGTTCATCCAGGGGTCTTAGTCTCTGCTGCCGTTCCAGCTCATGGTATTCTTCGGGCCAGATGAAGGGCCGCCCGTCCGGCCATGTGAGCTGGCTGAACAAGTCCTCCCCCAGGTGTGGCACCCTTGGTTTTACGGGCGCGGTGGTAGTGGCGCCCGGGTTGCCCAGGCCTTGCGGCCAGGCCTGGGGCACCTGGAAGGTGAAGGGCACCGTTAGGACGGCGGCGCCCTGGGCTACCTGGCCTTGCGGCCAGGCCGGAGGCTCCGCGGAGGTAGGGGGCGCTGTTGGTGATGCGGCGCCCGGGGGTACTAGGCCTTGCGACCAGGCTGGTGGTATTTCCTGCTTTGTCACGCTCCGGGTCGAGGCGCGTGACGTCACAGGGGTCGCTGCGGCGGCTTCCGGTCGGGGCCTAGTCCATAGCGGTGACATGGCGGCTACGGGCACAGCAGGGGGACTTTCGGGCTCTGCGACGGGGAGCTGGGGCAGGTGGGCGGTTTCCCGGCTTGGGGTATAGGCGTCCCCTTTACCTGCCTCCATGCGTTCGGTTCCCTTCTCGGCGCCGTCTTCAGCCTTTGGTCCTCCCGCGCCATCCTCAGAGGCGGTCTGCTTCCTCTTCCAGGGTAGCGTGCTCCGTTGACTGGTCTCAGCTTGCTGGGTCATCTCCCGGCTCCATTCCGCCAATATCTCGCGCTGTACCCGGGCCATCCTCCGTGCGAGGCCCTCCAGGGCAGTCTGTGCACACTCCCGGTCTCGGGGGAGCTGTGCAAGGACCTCCACTAGGCCTAGTGGGGTCGTGGTGTCTAGCAGGCTCCTGACCAACGGGTCGGTGCTGCTCTGCTCTTCTTCCAGCAGGCTCCTGGCCAGCGGGCCGGTGCTGCTCTGCTCTCCTTCCTCGGTCTTTAGCAGACTCCTGGCCAGCGGGCCGGTGCTGTTCTGCTTTCTCTCCATATCCGGGTAAGCTCCTCCGATACTCTTCGTTAGACCTCTTGCCTCCGGGTGCGCTCGCTCCAGACTGCTCCAGGCGGCACCCATCTTCGTTCTTTTCTTTCGTCTCCTCCCACTTCGAGGGCGGTCCCGGGGCAACTCGGTGACTGTCAGCTCCAGGGGCAGTTCTTTCACGCTGACAGACACCTCCAGCATCACAGTCTCTGTTGGTGGGGGCGGTTTCCACTTTTGGCGCCATTTTCTGTCCTGGCCCACGATGGGAGGCGGCCTCTTGCCCTCCTTTGGCACGCCCATAATGGCGTCCGCTGCTCTTCCAAGGCGGGAAATCTGCGGATTTGGCGGGAAGCGTCGCCCAGTGGCGGGAAACTCTGCAGATGGCGGGAACAAGCTGGAAATGGCGGACAATCGGCGGGAAACGACTGGTGATGGAGTCCGATGGCGTGGACCCTCCGGAACCGGCGGGAGACTTCTTTCTGAGGTAAACTTGCACTTTTCTTCAGGCACGCAGTACCCGGTTGTTGTGGGCACGTAATCCTGCCGACTACGCCAAAGTTGACGCGCCCCCTGGGACATATTCCTTTTTGAGGGGAATACCCGGCACCGGATCAGATGGGGGGTTGTAGTCTCCGAGCGGCTGTGACCCGGCCCGTGCCCAGGGCATCAAGCTCAGTGTTATGTGGCAGTCCTACAGATGTTATTAAGAAGGAAAAACCAGAGGACACACGAGTATAGTAGCAAAAAACAAAATATATTTATTAATAATACATAAACATAATAGTAGAAAATATTGCAAAAACAAAGTAATAGGGCAAAGGGGATCTAAAAAGGCAGTGCCAGACCCCATGACCCATGGCAGTGAAGCTGCAAGGCCGTCCCAGGTAAAGAAGGCATCATTAAATGTACATATGTAACGACACTCCAAATGCCAGTATATAGTAACCACATATAATTATAATGGTTAACCCTTAATAGGGCACATGTCTAAGGAGGGCCATATAGTCCAAGAACACTCCCGGTAGTAATGCATACTATTCATGCATAATAGCAGTAATTAACCCTTATAAGACACGAATCAAAAAAGGGGTCATATGATGAGCACGAAACTCAAAGAATAGTAACTCCATGTAAGGATAATATGACTGTCAGAGATCGAAGTCCTAACTGCTATATACCCAGGAAGTGCCTGGAAACACAGAAAATGCCAGAGAAGTGAGGACAATAACTCACCCAGATGATAGACACCGGGCACCGGGCAACGGAGAGCCTGCAGACTGCCAGAGGGATCAAAGGGAGTGCCAACAGGTGAAGACGCGCCTCGACGCGCGTTTCGCTCTTCTTTTTCAAGAGGCGCTATTTAGTGTACCTAACAGGACCTGAATATATACGCCCACAGCCAGTCACGTGATAAATCACGTGACTGGTAGGGGCGTAGTTCATTGGTGTAAAGCGGCGCGCGCACTCGGAACCACGCCCCCCCGGCCGCACGCGTCACGGCCACCAACACCAGAGCGCGCGCCCGGGGGCGTGCCTAGGAAACGCCCCCAGGGTCGCGCCCGGGATCCCAGGCGGCCAGACACAAGCGCAGGAGGGACAAGAGTCAGAGAACGCGCGCTCCACCAATGAATAAGTAAGAATAACACATGGAGGTGTGCAAGAGGCACTAAGAGCATGAAATACAAAGGCATCAGTGAAGTAGAAAATTCTCTGTCACTTAACAATAAATATGACAAATAACTGGGGCATCAAAGTACAAAGGACCCAAAATAGTCACATATATAATTAGGAACAATCCCCAAAATAAAGTCTGGATCACAGAATATATACATAAATATAATTCGACATAAGGCCACATTCCCCCAGAGAAAAATAATTGGAAGCTGATAGGTATCAGACAGTTCTTGGGAGATGCTCCAGAGTGTCAACTGTTGATCATCATGAATACTGAGTAGAACAGAGTCCATAAGGTGCACATTATAGGAAATTCATAGCCGTGGGGGGTTGTAGTCTCCGAGCGGCTGTGACCCGGCCCGTGCCCAGGGCGTCAAGCTCAGTGTTATGTGGCAGTCCTACAGATGTTATTAAGAGTTCTTTTGTGTTGACTACGCCACCCGTTGTGATGCGGTCACTGTGGCCGCCGCTGCAGCAGGGTCCGCTGAGGCTGATGGTGGGTGCGCAGCTTGGTGGGATAACCCCCAACGGGAGGGGTATAGCCTCAGGGGGGACAGGTGCAGAGGATGGGGGTTGTGGTGGTGCAGTGCAGACGGCAATGAAGACAGAGTCGGGTTGTGCAGTTAAGGGTGTTTACTTACTGCAGATGTTGTACTGGTCACTCCAGCTGCGAGTGACCACCCGAGCCGTGCTGCGTCCACCAGGTCCTGGATCCAGCCAACCCCCAAACAAGTCCGGAGCGTGGCCCTGAGCTCTCCTTCTGTCCCGTTCTCTGGCCGTCCCCACCAGTGATCCACCTAGGTCCAGCTCCCTCGGGCCTTCTGTTGGGACACCCTTGGCCTTGGGTTCCCTGACCCTTCATGTGGTGTGCCTTCGGGGTGGATGTGATGGGTGGCCGTGGCAGATGCTGCCCACGGCCTCCGGTCTCTGGCTAGGGTGTGTTTTCTGCCCCCACCAGCTTGGGATCCGGTACCCTGTGCCGACTCCTCACCCGGTGCTTTAATTTGGGTTCTTGGGTCCTCTCTGTTTTCCCCTCTGGGTACTCCTTCTCTGCTCCTCTCTCACTCAGGGTCTCTCTCTTGCTGCAGGCTGACTTCCTCTCTGCTTGCTGTCTGCTCCTCTGCAGCTGTCTTGCTGTCTCCAACTGACTTGTTCTCTGCATCTGACCCTGTTCTTAGTTGGTGCCCACCTTATATACACCCTCTATGTGTGAGCTCAGGTGACCAGCACCCAATGAGCTCCTATCTTTACCCAGGCTGCTCCCCCTATCTGCCCCTACACTACTTGGGATGTACCACCCCCCCTCCCACTCCAGCCAGGAACAGACTCGGTCGTACCTGCACATTTCTAAGTGGGAGTACCGTTGGCCTGTTCCTCGGAAATGGGATGTATGTAGTGCATGCAGCCTACCGAGCTCAGTTCCACACTCCATCCTTACCCGGGAGTGGAATATCACACCTCTGGGTTGAGGTGCAATACCCCTGTAGCAGCCGAATCCTCAGGGTGCTACAGATGCTTTCCGACGGTCTTTATACTTCCTGCTCTGTCTGGACAGACACGTGACTGCTGTATCCAGTCACTGGCTGCACAGATCACATATAACCTTGTCCCCTGCCAGTCTGTGGATTTCCTGCTCCATCAAGACAGATAATACACCACAATGAAAGTCTTAGGAGCAAAGCTAAAGTTTAGACAACAAAAATCTAATTAAGAAGAATTCAACCACATGGAAATCTAATTAAACAAACAAGTGTCCAGCAGACAGTTAACTATTAAAGGGCATTGCTTAACAAAGAAAATCCCTTCTTATTTGATACTGTCAGAAATAGCACCACATGGAAGAGAAATGTCACAACACCTGAGAAAGATTAAAATAATTTGTTTACACAAGAAAGGTGAAGTTTACAAGAAAGTCAGTAAAGCAGTAAAGCTTTACTTCTTATCAGTCAGAATACTGTAGCAAAAGTGATACAAAAATTTTAGCCCATATGGAACTGCAACCATCTTACAGAGATGTCCAGGCTGACCACAGAAGTTAAGTTAACACCTAAACAGGAGCGTCTTCTGATAAAAAGAGTTGAAAAAAATTTACAAGTTCACTACATTTAGCTAAAGAAGTAGAAAACCAAATAAATGAGCTGGACCATAAGCTAGTGTATGTGCGAAATGTAAGAAGAAGTTCACACTGTGGCCATTTCACAGACAAAACCCAAGAAAAAACAAAATGAGCATATACCCTACAGCAACTAAATAGAAATGTACATGTAAATAACATAGGATATTTAATTAACGCAATTTTGATCAAAAAGGCATAAAAGTCATTCCATCACGAGAAGGTTTACCCATCGGGATGGTTCTAACCTGTCTAGTATTAAAAAATGACCATGTGTCATATGATATCAATGTGAATAAGTGCAGAGCAGGACAGGGCCCCAACTGAGACACCCATCTCTGGAAAGGCATACAGATGAAATACTTAGCACAGAAAGGGTGGGCTAAGCCCCCTGATTGTATAAAATACAGATATAGAGATTACTGCAAAATCAAATAAATGAGCCAGACTATCACAGTGTGAATGTGCTTTTACACTTTGCATGTATACCAGCTTATAGTCTGGCTCTTTTATTTGGTTTTGCAGTAATCTCTAGCATTTTGTACAAACAGGGGGCGTGGTCCACCTTTTTTGAGCTAAGTATTTCATCTGTCTAGCTTCATATGGATGAGTGTCTCAGTTGGGGCCCTGTCCTGCTCTGCCCTTATTCACATTGAAGTCATATGACAATATAGTAAGGTTTTAATACTAGACAGGTTACGATCGTCCAGATGAGTACACCTTGTTGTGGTGGGATGACTTCTATGCTTTTTTTTATCAAAGTAGCATAAACTAAGTATGCTATGTTATTTATATGTATGATTACTATTTACTTATTTAGTTGCTGTAGGGTATATGCAATTTTTTTTCTTGGGTTTTGTCCAAAGATGTAGAAAGTCATACAGAGGGGAGTGTTTCCCATGATACTATATGGTATACTTAAGAGGAATGGTATGCATGGGTTCTGTCCACAAAAGAAGTCTCTCCTAAAACCCTAAAACCCATATACAAAAAACCTGCCTACAATTTGCCAGGGTTCATGCTGAAAAATATGAAGATTATTGGACCTCTCTACCCTGAAATGATCAGACCAAGATAAATGTTTTTGGAACTGATGGCTTCAAAACTGTATGGCGTCGCAAAGGTGAGGAGTATAAAGACAAATGCATGAAGCCTTCATTGAAACATGGTGGTGGCATGAGTGCTGTTGGTGTCAGGGAGTTACATTTCACTGATGGTATCATGAATTCTCAGATGTACTTTTCTTTATTGAAAGAGAAGATGCTACCATCATTCTGTGCCTTTGGTAGACGTGCACTTTTTCCAACATGACAATGATCCAAAACACACATCTGTTGATATTCTGAAGAAGAACCGGGTGAAAGTGATTCAGTGATTCTCCTGATCTGAACCCAATCGAACACCTATGGGGAATTCTGAAGATACAAGTTGAGCATCACCCTCGATCCAGCATCCAGGCTCTAAACGAGGTCGTTCTTCAAGAATAGAAAAAGATAGATGTTGCAATATGTCACCAAGTTCTTAATTCTATGCCTAAAAAACTTGGTGCTGTCCTTAAAAATTATACAGGCAATACAAAATACTAGATGTAATTGTTTCTGATGTAGGGTGGATTCATTTTTGCATCAAATAATTTGAGTAAAGCTGAAGATTTTGTAATGAAAATCATATTATTAACTTTACTTTCATGTTATTGGTTAAAAAAATCAGTCTTATCAAAATTTTGGAAATTGTTCTTGTATTCAGTGAGATATTGTTTAAAATCTTGTTTTACGAAGGGGGGTGTACTCATTTTTAATGAAAAAATATAAGGGCAGCACGGTGGCTCAGTGGTTAGCACTGCAGCCTTGCAGCACTGGGCTCTTGGGTTCAAAGCCCACCAAGGACAACATCTGTAAGGAGCTTGTATGTTCTCCCCATGTTTGTGTGGGTTTCCTCCCACACTCCAAAGACATACTGATAGGAAATGTTGATTGTGAGATCAAATGGGGACAGCGCCAATATTGTCTGAATTGTAAAGCATTACGGAATATGTTGGCACTATATACCGTAAATAAAAAGATTATTATATACAATCTGCAAGCTATTCAGCAGATGCTTAAATAAACACAAGACGTTTAATTATGCACTTCACATATGATGGAAAGTTTAAAATAACGCCCAGGGCAGGGTATATTATGTTTATATGTCACAAGGTAACCTGCTGCCTAAAAATATGACATTTACAAGCATGCATATCAACCATTATAATAAAATTATACCTTGAAAAAAATGTATGAGGATTTTGAGTTTAATGAGATAGTGTAATCCATTATTCGGTGTATCATTTTAGGAGCAAGATAAGGAGTAGGCTGCTGGAGGAAGGCCCTAAGGCATAAACAAATCATGGGAAGTTTTCAGGCCAGGAAGCAAAATCTTTTTTTTCTGTGGCCATTGTACATAATACTGAAAACGGTGGCACGATAATGGAATTTTATTTCTCAGCTGCTACAGAAGAATTTTAATGTAAGTTGGATATTTTAATATTGATTATAATATACAGCTAAACCAGTCAATCAAGAATATACCTTCAATTAGCTCTGCCACTTAGAACAGTAAGGGATGACGATTTAGGAAATCATATAATTTAAGAAAGTAGCCAAAATTTAAAGCATATTCTACCTAGACATGAAATTTCATATACCAGTTGGGTTTCTTTTAATCGACTATTGTTAATTGTCGACTATATGAGATGAAATGGCATTGTGGAAGCATGATGTAAAATAACTTTGATGCAACAAGTTGCACACACTGCCAATGATACCACATTAATGCACTAACCAGATATTAATCAGTAATCGTTGTTTACATTTTTCCTTCATAAGTTAATACTACACATGAAAATAAGAAACTTTGTAACATATCTTATTAGAGAAATCTGTTTCTTTCTCCTACAGGACTGATTATTCATTCTAAAAATTCTCAATTCATAGGCAAAATATGTATTCAGACAGTTGGTGCTCATAAATTTCTATGGAGAGCTGTAACTGTCGTTTCAGGAGAACTTGTGTGTCTGCCTCTGGCTCCTTCCCCCCCTCTTGTCTATAGAATTTTAAAATCACCAACTGTCATCTTCTTTATCAGTGATGGGATAATCTGTCTTCAGTGAATACAGATTCTACCCATGAATAGAGAATGAAATCGGAGTCCAGGAGGTGAAAGAAGCAGATATATCTAATAAGATATATTACAAACTTGCTTATTTTTATGTGTACTATTGGTTTATGAAATAAAAATAAAATCGATGGTTACTCTAATTCAGGAGTGGACAATTAATTTTCTCTAGGGCCCACATGACAGACCGTGACTGTTGTGGAGGGCCAAACTAATAGGGTGAAATTAATTCTGCTCAATATTAAAATTAACGCATTAATTATAATTATTTTATATTAATATTAATTGTATCACTTATTGAGCACAATTAAGTATGCTGACATACCTCTATATACCGTATGAGCCCACACACAGCCCCCTATATATCGTAAGAGCCCACACACAGTTCCCCATAGAGAATTAGCCCCCACATAGCCTCCTATATTCAGTAGGAGACCCCCACATAGCCTCTCTATATACAATATGAGCCCTCATATAGCCCCGTGTATACACTATGAGCCACCCCACATAGCCCCCTGTAAACAGTATGAGCCCCCACATCGCCTCCTGTAAACAATGAGCCCCCATATAGCCCCCTAGATACAGTATGAGAACCCACATAGCCTCCTATATACAGCACGAGCCCCACATAGCCTCCTATATACAGTATGATCCCCCCACGTAGCCTCCAATATACAGTATGAGCCCACACAAACCCTGTTATAAACAGCATGAGCCCCCACATAGCCTCCAATATACAGTATGAGCCCCACATAGCCTCCAATATACAGAATGAACCCCACATAGCCTCAAATATACAATATGAGCCCCACATAACCTTCCTATATACAGTTTGAGCCCTCATATAGCCTCCTTATATACAGCGTAAGCCCTCACATAGCCTCCCATATACAGTATGAGCCCCATATAGCCTCCCATTTACAGTATGAGCCCCCACATAGCCTTTTATAAACAGTATGAACCCCCAAATAGCCAGGTATATACAGCATGAGCCCCACATAAGCTCTTATAAACAGATTGAGCCCCCACATAGCCTCCTATATACATGTAAACATCCCATAAACATGAAACCAAACAACACAAACTCAGCTCCCTGACGTTCCCCTGGTGCTCTGCTGTCTCCGATGCACTGACTCTTCACAGTGCACAGCTGAAGCAATGAAATGACATAATCTCGACTGCTGTCTGACACGCTGATTGGTGGAAGAAGGAGCCAATGGTGCCGTCTTCCACCAATGTATTCACCACTGTCCACATCCCAAGGATGCAGATAGTGGTGGCAGTGGGGGGGTGGCGGGAAAGGCGCTGGCCGCTCACAGGCATCACGTGACCCCCGGCTACAGCTGGCTCTTCCTTCCACTGATGTCACGTCAAGTGAGGCGTGACATCAGTAACGCGGTCCCCGCAGTGGATGCTGGGCTGTGGTCGGGGTTACCCCGCGCTTCACACCCAGCATCCACCACGCGCTTTCCCAATGAATGAAGAGAGGGTGTGACGTGCGGGGTAACCCCGCCCACAGCCCATCACTCACCGTGGAGAGTAGCACTGAGTCACGCCGGATGCAGCCGGAACTTGACGTGACATCAGATGTCAGAGCCGGGTGCAGCCGGGGCCACGTGATGCCTGTGAGCGGCAAGCGATATTATGAATATTATTTAAGTAATAATATTAATTAATTATTACTATTATTATTTCATTACTGGAAAAATTGCACTTTTCAAAATAAATACTAAGGATAAAAATGTGAAAGCGTTGCTCTTTTTTTGTTTCCATGATGATGTTTACAGCTCACTTCATGTTGTTCTGGGCCCCTATCAATAAGCTTAGAGAGCTGCATAAGCAACAATGAAAGACATTACAGCAGCCAAGGGAACAACACATGGACAGGACCTTGACTTTTATTATTCAAGTATACATAGGCAAGGCGGAATAAACTAGTACATGTCTATTGCATTTGAGCGATGTCTCTGCTCAGTGACAGCAGAGATTCTACTCTAAGAAAATCCCCTTTAATTTACCCATGCCTGTATAATGTACAATTTCCACTAATAAGAGAACAGCCATCCACTTCAATGAGCTCTGCAGGTCTGAATAAGAACGGAAAAAAAATAAAACTAAATTCCAAGTCCCTTTCTAATGATTCCAGCGACTGGCCGGGATGCACTGTTTTCTGTCGTGAAATGAGAATGTAGGAATCTCTGTGCCAGAAATCATCAATTGTATTACAGTCCAATGCCATCTGTAGTTCAGGATACATTTCTTCAACAATATAAAATGTACAGTTAGCAGTTTAACATACCGGACAGATGTATCGCTGCTGCAAATATTTTACACGGGATTGGAATGAAGGTCATGTCTGTAGGACGGGGCAGACAATAGGGGCGATATTATAGCTCAGTGCTCTAGCCAGTAGCTCATTTTTGCTACTTTTGATAATGACTCCAGCGTTCGGAGTCCAAAGTAGTCTCCTGCTCATCTATTTCCCCCATCCAGACTTCCCATGTTAACCCGGTGATTTACTGCTCTGCATTATGAGCAATTCACCTGCTTTGGGGTCCCTGCGGCCCAGTACTCTAGGGAGGGAGATGTGGAATAAAAAGTTCCACATATGGTGAAGTCAAGCTGCTTGGAGCCTGCAGAGTGTCTGCTATGGGGATAGCTGTTTCTGAAAGCCCCAGCTGGTACTTGGAAGAGATTCTGCATTACTACACCTCAGTGCCTGCCTGGTTCCCTTCGGAAACTGTTGGCTTCTCATACAACAGCCATTTTCGATCTCTTCAACCCTTTTCTCCCGGTTCTGTATCCAACTGAACAGTTGGTCCTCTACTGCTGGATAATCAAATTCTTCCATCTGGCCCTATCCCTGTGGAACTGAAAAGGTGTATATGTGCACCAGGTCCCCATCACATACCAGGAGAGGCTCTGACACACTGACAAAAAAGCATTCAGCAAAGCAAAAGAAAAATCCTGCATTTAAAAAAAATCACGTTATAACCATAGGACTTTTAAACGCCTCCTTAAAAAAACATTAAGAGGCAAACTTTTCCTCTAGAATCCATTACTGGAAATGAGCAGATTCTGTGACGATGCATCTTGCCAAAAAAAAATAAAAAAATCAAGCAACGTTTTCAGACATGAAGACAGAACAAAGCAATAACAGTAGCAACTCGTTCTTCCAATCTTAAATATCTTTGTTGGGAAAAGTAAACACTAACAAGCAAGATTTATGCAATTCGCATTTAGCAAGAAAATGCAAAAGACATACAGATGGTAAATGAATCATAAAATGTATGATGTAATGCACCAGTAATGCTGCACATCTCAATACATAATAGGAAATATATAGTGACTCTCCAAAAACCACAGCACACTGTGAGACTGGGAAACACAATAGCAAAAAAAGGGATATACAATCAGGATGAACTGGTAAGTTAATGTCTCACCATCTCTGTCACCTAGACCATGACCTTGAGATAAGTAGACGGGCAAATTGTATCTCCTCTGAGCATATTAATTACAGAGCTGCAATTCCCAGTATTTGCGGGGGCTTACAGATGCAAAATTATAAATTCTGATAGGAGAACTCTGAAAGGTCATGTTTTTCTTTAAACCCAACTAGGAATGAAAACGGCTTCTAAAAATCCACTGAAGGATGCCTTGAGAAATAAAAACATTTATAGGGTCATTTATCAAACCGGCAGTGAACTACACACGACATACAGGGGAAGCAACGGGGTCAGAAAATATTCCTGCGATATGTTTGTTTAATAGTGTTACATTCTGCACGCTGACATCCTGACACTACAGACGGGATTATCATTCTACATCTCAATGTACATGGTAGTTCCCTCTGAGCTTATGGATAAAAAGATATCAACGCTACAATACTACTCCTAATAAAAAAAAAAGGTTTGTGAGTGAGTTTCCTCTGGGTTCTCCAGTTTCCTCCCACTCTCAAAGACATACTGATAGGAAATCTAGATTGTGAGCCCCAATGGGGACAGCGCCGATAATGTCTGTAAAGTGCTGTGGAATTAATGGCGCTATATAATCAAAACATAATAAATAATAAGGTGTGTCTCAGCATATTACTTTAAGTACGTTAAGTGTATGTTCACACACCCATATATATATATATATATATATATATATATATATATATATATATATATACACACACACCCCTCAACATTGAAATTGCAACACCAAGAAGGAAAAGTTGAGGAATTATGGAAATCAGAGGATCAGTAGACATGTTGATGAAATGCAAATTCCGAATAAATAAAAACAACATTTTCAAAACATCTCGATCTAGTTATTACAAAGTATGGGCGCCATGCGCAGCATTACATGCCTTGGAATGCGATCAATGAGGTTTATTAATGGTTGTCTGAGGAATGTCCTGCCGCACTGAATGCACTTGAGCACGTAAATCATCAAGATCCACTGCTGACAGCTCAGCAATTGAGGACCAATGACGTTCCAGATGTGCTCGATGGGAAACAAGTCCGGAGACGCTGCGGGCCATGATAACACGTTTGGGCCACACAGGCTGTTTACAGTTGCACAAGCAACATGCAGCCCTCTGTTGTTTAAAAATGGCGTGTGTATTTCTGCTCATAGTGCTCATACTCAATACTAAATAAATCGAGATGCTTTGAAAATGTTGTTTCCATTTTTTCATCACTTGCATATAATTAACATGTCTATTAATCCTGTGATTTTTATAATTCCACAACTTTTCCTTCTTGGTCACCATTTCATCAAAACTGCACACACCTCTTAATGAATCAGGAGTGTCTGACAAGTGGCTGGCGTGTTCATGTGCCTCACCAAAAGTCTTATTCCCGTCAAGGATTGGAGTAAGATTTCTGACGAAAGTCACACCACAGCTCGTCATGAATTAGATGAGCTGCGGCATCATACCCACATTCCACCCCCGTCCTACCCCAGCTTGGTCCATTTTACCATATAGTTACAATGGTACCTGTAAAATGAGGTGATATATATTGCAAGAGAACAATCCGTTTTTGAATTTGAGGTGTTTTAAGCTGTAAAAATTAGGCAAATATAAGAATCAGAGCTTTTCCAAAACAAGTTTTTTGGGAGTGTTGCCAGTATGCAGTGTTTATTTTTTTTCCCCAAAAGATATAAGAAATGGACATGGTAAACCATCTTGTGCATACGGACCGGCCCCGACACTGCGGAATAGCCGCTGATGGCTTCCGCTTAATATGCTAATGAGCGGCGCCATTTTTTTTCTCACCTGCGGACTTTCCTCATAAAGGTTAGGTCTACGGGGAAAGCCCGCATGTAGACGCGCAAGAGAAATTGACATGCTGCGGTCTGCAAAAACGCGCCTCATGTTTGTTTCCACAGGTGATCCGCAGGTGCACGGAGACGCATAGTGGACATGGGATTTCTAGAAATCCTATCCACTATGCTGTAACATCTGGCCGCTGAGGGTTTGACGCTGCATAAATCCACAGCGTCAAACCCACAGCGGCTCCGGATCGTGTGCACATACCCTAAGTGGTCATAGATGCCTAAGACTCATTAAAGGCAATCTGTCACCACATTTAACATATCAAAACTATTAATATGGCAATTTCGCACGTGCGCATTACTGTTCTCTTCTTTCCTCCACAGTCTTCCATCCTTCTATAGGCACAAGCATCAAGTGCCTTCTGCGCAGGTGCCGTTCCCAGCGTGATTAGACATGCGCCATTCAACACTAAGAACGGCACTTGCACAAAAGGGACTTGATGCCTGTACCCATAGAAGGATCGAAGACTGCGGAGGAAAGAATAGAACAGTAATGCGCCTGTGCGAGATTTCCTCTCAAGAAACCAAAGTCACAGGAGCAAAATGAAGCTGATGGAAGGCAAGATATAATGAGATGAAGTGGAGGCAGCATAATCTTCCCGGCAAGGTCCTGCCCATTGCCTGCAAGAGGTCATTTCCATAAACAGATAAAAGCTGATTCAACAAGGCATCTGATATGAGACATACAGGTATCACTCTCTTCAGCAGTCTATAACCTGTATGCCCATATTATTAGTTTAGATATGTTTAATGTGATGACAGATTCTCTTCAATGTGCGTGGGAAGTTCAGGCTAATGTGTCTGGTCTGATGTCCCAAAAAGACATACTGTAACACATACTGCTGATGATACGATAAGAAGACATAAAAACATCCAAGGCATCACAGCTTGTTGTGTATGGGACGGCATAGCTGCAGACAGGTCAGAATTCCTATGCTGTACACTATCGAAAGTGCCAACTATGGGCACATGATACTCAGAAGTGAACCATGAGAACCTGAACTGATGAGTCACTTTTTCTTTTACACCATGTGGTTGGCCAGTGTGTATGCATGAAAGGGAAGACACCAGGATGCACTCTGGGAAAAAAGCAAGCCAACATTGGCTTATGGTTGTTAGTCTTAACTGGGTTTAACTTGAGTTAAATTAATTGGTTTGAGTCAAATTTTTAGGAATAGTTGAACAATTTACAATTCACTTTGTGAAAATCACTTAAAATGGCCATTTTACACATTTATGATTATATTAGCCTTAGAAAGTTCACATAGCCCTCAGGTAAGGCTTCCCCATAATATTTTGCAGATATCACATTGTATAGCATAGCCAATCAAGAGGAGACTATAATAGCCTGTATAAAAGCAGATGCAGGGAATACAGCAGTTCACAGCCATAGAGATAGAAAGAGAAATGCCAAAAACACAGAGCAAACAGTCGAGATATTGTGTATGACAGCACAGCAATGAAAAGAATTAGTTACCACCGGTTACTATCCATCTATCGATAGCCAAGTATGTTGAAGTCAATTTGACATTACTAAAGCTGTGTTTGCATTAGAGAGCTTGAAATTGATTGGATGCAGTTCTAGGAGACCTCTGAGTATCATACACATCTTTTCAGGGCAATTGAAGGCTTTGAAGTACTTTCGATTTGCGGCTAATCAAATTTTTGTGGAAAATTTAGCAAAGATAGTGAATTCAAATTTTAAAAGATGAGCTCATCTCTACTTTCAACGATATGGCTGGAGCAGAATGCAAATTACCTCAACAGGCTGTTTCTGAAGAAAAGGCAACAAACAGTATTTATTCTACAGCATTTGAGGATCTCTTAGCTATTAGGGATGTGATTTTTCATGAGGCTTGTTGAGTGATTTTAATAGCAACCAAAAGAATTGTGAATGAACTAAAATATAGCAGGTTACTACATATCCGGAATGCAATGTATTTACTTTTTATTACTTAGATTTACAGTTACTCAACTCTAATGCCCTCTTTATGAAAGGTAAACATCTCTCAAAAACGCCACTGAAATTCTACAATGCCTGCAAAAAATACCCTATGCCACTTTGTCATAAGAAGGTACAAGAAACCGAGATATGGGGAGTTGCTTTGCAGGATCCTAAACTGAAGAGTAGGTGATTACTGTCAATTTTCTTCACTAACAAAATAGCAACTGCAGAATTAGGGGGGCAAAATCTTTTTTGTTTTTGGGTTTGTAGAGATGCTATTTTATTTATCTGGTGACAACCAGCTCTTCAGTAGGAAGACAATTATATGTCATTTTTCTGGACCCCTAAGAGTGTAATAAACAATCAATGGGATATGGAAGCTAACTGCAAGCACTTCTGATCAAATCTACAGTTGCAATCAAAATTATTCAACTCCCTTTGCAAATTAGGTTTATTAACAAAATTTACAACCTTTCTGCTGTTTGCAATAAACCAATCGAACGAGTACAATTTAAATAGCACAACACAACTAATATAACAAGTGGCTGCTCCAAATTCAACACAAAGTACCACTTTTACTGACTACCGCAGACTCAGAATTATTCCACACCTTCATTCAAGCGTTTTTAGTACTTCGTAGAGCACCTTTGGCTGTTGTGACCTGCTGCAAACATGACACATTGACGTACTTCAGCTCCTGGCAAAGTTCCTTAGAAATCTTTGCCCATTCCTCATGGGCAGTTGACTAATATTCTTACATCTGCATGCAGAAATTGCCTTCTTCAAAACTCACAAAAGGTTTTGTTAGGAGTTCAGATCAGACAACTGTAGTGGCCACTCTACCATCTTCCAGGAATTCTGAAATCAAGCCTTGATGGACTTTGTGGTATGCTTAGTATCATTGTCCTATTGGGATGTCAAGTGACACCCAATATTTCTTGATACATGACTTAATCCATCTTGCCTTCCACATGCTACTTTTTCTAAGTGCCGGAGGAAGCAAAGCAGCCCCAAAGCATCACCAAGCAACTGACATGCTTCACTATAGGCAGGGTGTTCTTTTCAGCTAATGTTTTACTCTGCCTCCTCCAACAATTCTACTGATCCTCCATAGGTCCAAAAGAGTCCAGTTTTGATTCATTGCTGCACAGAAAAGAAGCCCAAAACTCCCATAGCTTATTTATATGGATTTGAGCATAATGTAGTCAACTTTTAAATATCTGTACACAACTAATATTTAAAGCAGTTTCTACAAAATGCAACACAATATGCCACACAAAGAACAATGAATACAGTACCTGGAAATGGCAGAAAAAGAAAGCTATAACTGGCTGTCACCAGATTCATGAGGGTGCAAGTGGTCAAAAACATTAGGAGGGACTACAAAAGACATGCAGCAAAATGTGGTGGTAGCAGGCACTGTGATTCCAGTTTGCACATATTAAATACTGAAGGTCTCTATGCTGGTTTCAGAAGAGTTGAGCAAACAGATTTGCTCTATCTTGGTCCGGTACCCAGTTCAGCCCTCCATGGCAGCCGGACCAGGGCAGTCTTCACTTCTGCAGCTGGCATACTCAGCCTGGCACCCTGATCACCTCTAAAGGGCCCCAGTCACTAATCCTCATACAATATATGACATGCATTGTGATGTAATGGCTATATGGAAGCTAGTAAATGCAAAATGCCCAACATGCTGGGGGGAAGGATACTTGCCACAAGAGTGAAGTATTCCCTTGCCCAGCTTCCATAGAGGACCAGACTTAACGCAGGTCCAAAGTAGTGAAAATCTTTTTGCTCAGCTTTAGAGTTTGGGCATGGAGACCTTCAGCATTAAGTATGCTTCTTATTGAGCATACTGAAACATCAGTGAATGCTGCCACCAAATCTCGCTGCAGGTCTTTTACAGCTATTCTACGATTTTTGACCACCTAACTCCTCAGAAATGTGGTGGCAGCAGGTGATAGCTTCCTCTTTCTGCCATGTCCCAGTATTTTTTGATCAAGTTGGAGAAATCACTTGGCATATTGGTTGTTTTGAACTATTTAAATTGTTCTTGTTTGATTGGTTTATTAAAAAACAGCAAAAAGTTAGTAAATTTGGCTAATATACCTAAATTGCAATGGGGTCAAACAATTTTGATTGCAAATATATGTGATAGAAATGGTCCTGGTATTCATGAGCAGCTGGCAACTCCTGCTCCTGATTGACAGCTTTCTACCTATACTATGCTCAAAGTAAATAGCTGTTTATCAGTGTCGGGAAGTGAAGGAGCCAGCAGCTCATGAGTATCGAGGGCTCCTAAACGCACATAATAGAAAGGACTCTAACTCTTGGTTTCTGCTACGAGCAAGAAACCCAGTAAATGATACACCAAGTCTGGATCATATATAAGCAATGCTGGCTCAAATGTAATTAATAATCTCTGGTATAGTCAGTACATGCACAGGAGGAATGGGGAAGCCTGTGTACACAGGCAAATGGCTCCATGTACCCTCTAAACTAACTCCCTTGATCATAGACAAACTTTGAAGAAATGACCCAGTAGAATGGTGGATCCTAAAAAAAATCACACCAACAGTAAAAGGCCAGAGTATCTAATCTTTGCAAAACTTTTAGCAATAAAAAGCTTCTTTTTATTTATTTATATGGCTTAGATACCCTACAAAACACACTGATGACCATACATGTATCCATGCAACATACATCCATGCATATTCAAGATAACAGTTCTCTCACTGGATAGGTCTGGAACTAGGAATTGTGCTGGAATGGGAGCAGAAGCATATACAGTACATGAAGGAGAGAGTTCGCATAGCAATGATTAAAATGGAGCCCCTATCTGGTGCTGGCTGACAACACTACATATCTAACACCATGGAAAGGGAAAATTGGGCTTCTTTGCCCATAATCTCAACTCGTTTAAAGTAAGTAATATGGCTAATCAAGGCTAGCCCCTTATTTCCCTATTGCAGACGTCCTGGCTGCCTCTATGGTATGCGCACTATTGCATATGTGAGATATTAATCATATTTATCCTCAGATCAGTAACGTTATTAACTATTATGGTTATTTTCATGTTGGCAAGTGATACACAGGTTTCATTTACAAATCACTAATGCCCAAAAGTGACCAAATTTGATTATTAAGCCAAAGCTGTAAAATGGCAATTTATTGTCAGAAGAGCACAGATCTCAAGTTTCCATTCAAAGCATTTTACATCAAACAGTCTAAAACCGTGAACATCAATCTCATTTTACTTTCTCTGGTTCTTGATATAGACACTAAAGATTAAAGTCTGAATTAGGACCCATCACAAGTCTTAAAGCTTAAACTCAATAGCAATATAAGCCTCTTTTTTATAAATAAAACCTCCCTCCTGTACAAATGTAAGTGAGGCTATTACGTCAGAATCAATGAGTTTCATTCATTAAACTTTTATTTATTAAAGTAGCACTGTATGTAGCATTTGCAAACTGCACTAAAGAAATACCGGGCAGTATCTGTAGCATAATGGTTTTAACAGGACATGGTGGGGGCTGCACGATCGAACATTAGCAATTATCAGAAAGAAATAACAGTTGATCAAAACTTTAAAAAAGTCAGGTTTTCTTTTTAATAGAAACAGCGCCACCTTTGTCCATGGTCTGTGTGTATTATTGCAACATATCCACATTTAAGTGGATACAGCTGAGCGGAAAAAACAGGCACAGCTAATGGTCAAAAATGGCATTGTTCTTGTAGTGCAAAAAAGAAATGAATGTGTAATGTACTGTAAGTGTCTTATACTTACCGATCGCCATCTTCCTCAGTTTCCAGCGCTACTCTGGTCCTCTTCTCACTCACGTGACTTCTATTCCTACCCGCCAGCTCACACCTGGGTCTAAGTGGCTTTTACAATGTAAGTCTATGGAGTGTCAAAACGAGTCTCAATATATTCACACATAGAACACAGGGTGATCCGGTGAGCGGGAATAGAATTCACGTAAGTGAGAAGAATAGCGAAGATGGTGATTGGTAAGTATATTAACGCACTTTCATTGCATTACATAGACATTTACATAGGTTTAGCTAATAAAAGAAATATTGGGAGTAATTCTTTAAGTGGTATTCCCACCTCCTAAATCCTACCCCAATATGCAATAGGTGTAATAATAATAATAATATTATTAGAAAATACCTCCAATTAGAAATGTAGTATAGTTCTTCTGATTCGCTATGTCGCTTACCCCATGTGCAGGGCATTGCACTAGCTTAGGTAGCCATGGTTACGACCACTAACAACTAACTGTCACTATATGAGTGGTCATAACCTTGGATACCTAAGCTACTGCAATGCCCTACACATGGGGTAAGCGACATAGCGAATCAGAAGAACTATATTTCTAATTAAAGGTATTTGCTAATATTATTATTACACCTACTACATATTGGGAAAGGATCTTGGAGATGGGAATACCACTTTAAGTTTGAGTAGCCGATACACAATAAATAAAAGTTGGCAGTTCCGGTGATTTCTGACATTCTATTGTGTTTGGAAGTCCCCGATACTTGTTAGGGTCACTGACGATGGGGCATATTGGATTTAAATATGCGTTATTCTTTGCTCTGTCAGAAGATAAGCCAGAGCCGGCATCCTCTGCTGATAAATCCACTTTAGGCTATGTGCCCACGATGCAGAAATGAAGCGGAAAATTTCCGCTTCATTTCTGCATGTCCTTGCCTGGAAAAATGCATGCGGAATTTCACACGCGTTTTTCGCGCGTTTTTGAAGCGTTTTGGACATGCGGAATTGCCTTGCGTTTTTTAATGCATTGAAGAAGGCAATTCCGCATGCGTAAACGCACAAATAATGGACATGCTGCGGATTTTTCCGCACATCAATAACGCTGTGGAAAATTCCGCAGCATGGGCATTGAAAGTGCGGATTGTCATGGGGGGCGGATTACCAAGCGTTTTACAAGCGTTTACGCTGCGCAAATTCCGCAGCAAAAACGCTTGAAAAACGCATCGTGGGCACGCAGCCTTAAACACAATTCCTGATAAGATCTACTCCAGACAGATAACTTCCATATTTGACATATTAAAGAGTACCTGCCATTTCCAAAAAAGTTCAGACATATCAGACTAACATATTATATCATACCGATCACTGTAAAGCAGGCGTAGGAGCTTTCAGTTGAAAGCTCTGCCATTTTAGCTATGACTGACATTTTTCATCTCTTCCTCCATTCTAGCACTCAGCAAGAGTCTCAGCACATGAAAACACCACTTAGACATATCAGAAGGCTTTTTTTTAAACTAAGGTGAACCTTAAATCATGACTCGTCCTCCTCCATCTCCCCACAGGAATTATGGGTGTACTTTATAGTGATTATATCAATATGCTTTAGTCTTGCTGTAGCCACTTTTCGTTTTGTATTGATAATAGAGTCAAAGGGTAACTAAACTTTAAGAACACTTTTGACAAGTTATAGTCTCATGTCGAAACTTTTGACGAGCGAGGGTCTGGGTCTCAAAACCCCAACGGATGCCTAAGCATGTTTGACACTTGGGATCTAGGACCCAGAACCCCTCCAATTAAAACTTCAGACGTGTTATAGCAGGTCCAAAAATTTTTTGAAAGTTTAAGGCTATGTCCACACATTGTTTCTTTACTGCTTTTTTTCTGCAGCCAAAACCTGATCTCCTGGCCGAAAAAAACCTGCAGACAAAAAGCAAGTTTTGATGGCTTTTTTGCCGCTTTTCTTGCTGCATTTTTGCTGCCTTTTTCAGGGTCCCAAAGTTCAGCTTTGCTTTCACCATACATGCATGAATAATATAAGGTGTAAGGACACCAATGCAAGACATATGTGAAACCATAAAACATTTTGGGATAAAAGGGCAATTTGATCAAATTATTGAGTGGAAAAAGTTTTTTTATGTCTGAAAAAATAGTGACTATTCTGAACAAAAAGTTCACATGAGTTCATGAAAAAAATATACCATTGCAAATGTAAAAACAGCAGGGGAGAATTGAATCGGTCAGGAATAGTTTACCTAAGACATTGGCAGTGCATTGAGTTGGTCGGGCATTGTTTACTTTTACACATTGGCAGTGCATTGAGTTGGTCGGGCATTGTTTACTTTTACACATTGGTAGGTACATTGAGTTGGTCAGGTATTGTTCAATTTCACACATCAGTCAGACATTGTTTTCTTTTACCCATTGGTCGGCCATTGAAATGGTCAGGCTTTGTTTACTTTAACACATATTACTAATTTAATTAAACTGTACTAATACTGTGAGGACACCAAGATATTTTGATTTAAGCTTGGTAAAAATCACAAAAATAAATGGATTTCACATCCTGCTGTACCTGTGTTTTTTTTCACTAAAAATGCTGCAAAAACTGATGGCAACATTTTTGCTGCGTTTTTGCAATTTCTTATTACTTTCTATGGGTGAAAAAACGCTGAAAGAAGTGACATGCTGCAGTTCTCAAATCCAGTCAGGAAAAAAAAACAAGTGTGTGCATGAGATTTCTGAAATCTCATAGCTTTTGCTGGTACTGTAAAAAGCAGGTTTTAATTTGAATAGAAAAAGCAGCAAAAAAAAAAAAGTATCAAAAACGCGACGTGTGAACATAACCTAACTGCCCTTTTAATGTTCATGAATGAAATATACTGAATGTGTCTGTGGCATAACAATAAAAAAATGTAAATATTTACTTTTACTTGTCTGTATCTTGTCTTCTGAATAAACTGTACCTATAATTTTGAGGAGAAAGGGTGAAAAGAATACAGTCACAAACCATAATAATGGTAGATGAATTCTATCATTGTCAAAGGGCGCATGCAAACATTAGGGAATTGCATACACGGGAGAGATCTATACAGAGCTAGTTACAATAAGTTTGGCTCAGAAACATTAATTCTGCAAATAGGATTCAGACTTCAATCTATGCCGACAACTGACCTATCCGGATAAATATTTTACATAAATTATTAGGTAACTGCATGCTCGTTCCAATACACATCCATCCCAGTATCTCCTTCAGGTCACATGGTCATCCATCAAGCTTCATCTCGCTCATTTATAGCAAAATCCTCCATGATGGATGTTATAAATGGCTTAAGGTTATTTACAGCTCGCCAGTACAAAGCCTCACAAGAATAAACAGAGATTTTCATTAATTTGACTCCTATGTAATTTTAAATCTCCCATTCTGTGTGAGCACGGTTAGTGAACGGCCCCATTGCAGCTTAATGGACGTTGTTAATTCCTAAAGAGTCTTAATTTCAGATTTTTAATCACCCCTTAACTATTCAATTAAATTTCAATAAAATGTTAAGTACTTAAACTAGCCTACCCATTTTTCGTCGTAAAATAGTTTTCACATTAATACTGTTCGGGAATGGTGTGAATGTAAGGAGGTTAATAAAATGAAATAGTATCCTATACCGCAGTCCTGCTGGACACATAACAAACCATCAAACGCAGCAAACACGAAAAATATTTATCATTTTTAAGTACATATGTTGTATTAGCAAAGAGTTTATGCCTGAGACAGTAGAAGTGATGCATCTGCTTTACGGCATTATCTGCCACTTCCACAGTACAAAGAGCAAACTATCCGATCCACACACTATTCAGCAAGGTGAACAAAGCAAAAACTATATGCCCTTTCTTCACACACCACACTTACTGACACATGCTAATAAAGTTCATATACAACCATAAAACAGCACATTAAAAGGGAGTCTGTCAGCACAAAATGACTGTTCAAGCCAAACACAGGCGCTCTGTGCACCCTTGTCATGACCAAACACTTCAGTGCATCTTTCCACCTACTTGTTTTCCATCTATCTCTGCCCTCCACTGGATCTGATCTGTCAATCAAGGAAGAGGAGACCAGAGACAGATGGAAAACCAGTAGGTGGGAAGGTGCGCTTAACTGCTTGGCAACTCCAAGGGTGCACTCAGCGTCTGTGCTTGGTAAGAACAGTCATATTGTGCTGACAGACTCTTTAAATTACAGCTGCAAGACCCGGACCACCTATTTCAGTTCTATAAAACTGGAATCAGATCACCCACCATAAGATTGTATGAAGATCTATATTAAATCAATTTTGCACTATCCTTTGTAATGCACTAGCTGAATGATGAAAATGGCTGAACTTGATCAATAGAAAAGGTTCTTTTTGCATTTTTGCATGTATGGGTGTACTGAGCACTCAATTCTACCCTAGGAAACAAAATAGGGAGTAGAGTGTCACAAAGCTCAAAAGAAATAGAACTGTGTGTATCAAAAGTGTCTCAAGCACTCTCTTAATGAATGTCAGTGACAAGTTTATCAACATGAGTAGTGTCTGCTCTTCAGCGCCGTGATGACCTCAATATTCTGGTGATATTGCAGTCCACAGCGCATAGAACAAGTGCCTACTGCACGTCTTATGGGCTGCGGGAAAAATGATTTGTTTTCTTCTCTTCACTTTTACTGCATTGCATGTATATATACAGTACAGACCAAAAGTTTGGACACACCTTCTCATTTAAAGATTTTTCTGTATTTTCATGACTATGAAAATTGTACATTCACACTGAAGGCATCAAAACTATGAATTAACACATGTGGAATTATATACTTAACAAAAAAGTGTGAAACAGCTGAAAATATGTCTTATATTCTAGGTTCTTCCAAGTAGCCACCTTTTGCTTTGATGACTGCTTTGCACATTCTTGGCATTCTCTTGATGAGCTTCAAGAGGTAGTCACCGGAAATGGTTTTCACTTCACAGGTGTGCCCTGTCAGGTTTAATAACTGGGATTTCTTGCCTTATAAATGGGGTTGGGACCATCAGTTGTGTTGTGCATAAGTCAGGTGGATACACAGCTGATAGTCCTACTGAATAGACTGTTAGAATTTGTATTATGGACAGAAAAAAGCAGCTAAGTAAAGAAAAACGAGTGGCCATCATTACTTTAAGAAATGAAGGTCAGTCAGTGCGAAAAATTGGGAAAACTTTGAAAGTGTCCCCAAGTGCAGTTGCAAAAACCATCAAGCGCTACAAGGAAACTGGCTCACATGAGGACCGCCCCAGGAAAGGAAGACCAAGAGTCACCTCTGCTTCTGAGGATAAGTTTATCCGAGTCACCAACCTCAGAAATCGCAGGTTAACAGCAGCTCAGATTAGAGACCAGGTCAATGCCACACAGAGTTCTAGCAGCAGACACATCTCTTCAACAACTGTTAAGAGGAGACTTTGTGCAGCAGGCCTTCATGGTAAAATAGCTGCGAGGAAACCACTGCTAAGGACAGGCAACAAGCAGAAGAGACTTGTTTGGGCTAAAGAACACAAGGAATGGACATTAGACCAGTGGAAATCTGTGCTTTGGTCTGATGAGTCCAAATTTGAGATCTTTGGTTCCAACCACCGTGTCTTTGTGTGATGCAGAAAAGGTGAACGGATGGACTCTACATGCCTGCTTCCCACCGTGAAGCATGGAGGAGGAGGTGTGATGGTGTGGGGGTGCTTTGCTGGTGACTCTGTTGGGGATTTATTCAAAGTTGAATGCATACTGAACCAGCATGGCTACCACAGCATCTTGCAGCGGCATGCTATTCCATCCGGTTTGCATTTAGTTGTACCATCATTTATTTTTCAACAGGACAATGACCCCAAACACACCTCCAGGCTGTGTAAGGGCTATTTGACCAAGAAGGAGAGTGATGGGGTGCTACGCCAGATGACCTGGCCTCCACAGTCACCAGACATGAACTCAATTGAGATGGTTTGGGGTGAGCTGGACCGCAGAGTGAAGGCAAAAGGGCCAACAAGTGCTAAGCATCTCTGGGAGCTCCTTCAAGATTGTTGGAAGACCATTTCCGGTGACTACCACTTGAAGTTCATCAAGAGAATGCCAAGAGTATATATATATTGTGACAAGGTCACTGGCAATGTATGTGTGGGGAGATATGTATCACAAAGATTGCTATCTTCCGTAATGTGAAAGCCCAGACGTTTCTCTGCAGCATGTTATGTGCTCAGGGGTTAATCGGCCATGACAGGGTTGGGCTTTTTTGTGAGTAGTTGTAAGAGATGGGCAGGACAGCTACTCACCATATCTCCACCCCAGGGTGTGGTACAAGTTATAAATAGTCAGCCTTCTGAGTCATTCAGTGTTCGGTGTGTCTGGAGGCGACCGCTCCAGAGAAGTGTTTGTGTTAAACTGTACTAAACCCAGCTGTTGTATTTCTAGCGGGTGGATCCCCACAGCCACATGGACTGTGATACACATTATCTTTTGTTTTTCCATTATGCCAGAAGGGCCGTGTTTGTTTTGCTGAACCTGCAGTGGTTTATGCCTTATTTTTAATAAACCAGCAGAAGAAAGGTTCCTGTGTCTAATATATTATTGAACTACCATATCCATGCACCTGTAGGCCACCTGTGTTAATATTAACTCCATATAGCACTTAGCTCCATTCTCATTCTACAGATTCCACCATACCTGCAATAAATCTTTGAAAAATTGGGTCCCATTCCTTGTTTTAATTATATCGGTGGAGTCCATGTGTAGCGTCGGCGTCCCTGCCTCCTGCTAGGCAGGGACGCCGTTCCCCTCACCTCTCCGCTCCGTGCTCGGCGTCTTCCTCCCGCTCTGCTGGCAGCGAGCGCTGCTTCCCGGCCTCTGTGCTTAGGGCGCGCGCGCTCCCCCTCTCTTAAAGGGGCCGCGCGCGCCATCCTAAGGAGTCCCCGGCCAATGGCCGGAGGACATCACCATATATAAGGCACCTCCTCCAAAATGGAGGTGCCCGAGCAATGTTGTTGCAAAGCCTTTCAACTCTGCTTCAGCCCTCAGGTTCCGTTACCAGTTACCTGCCAGTTACCTGCCAGATCTCTGCTTGATACCTACCTGATTCCTGTCTATCTGCTTGTATTCCTGCGGTCCGACAGTCTGCCTGTCTAGAGACTCCTGCCCGCTCACCTGGGAGCGCTCACCTGCTACCTGCCTGCTAGCCTACCTGGAGGCTCTGCCGTCGCTTGCCGTGACCACCTGCCTGTCCAGGGACTCTCGCCCGCTCACCTGGGAGCGCTCACCTGCTACCTGCCTGCTAGCCTACCTGGAGGCTCTGCCGTCACTTGCCGTGACCACCTGCCTGTCCAGAGACTCTTGCCCGCTCACCTGGGAGCGACCACCGGCTACTTGTCTGCTAGCCTACCTGGAGGCTCTGCTGTCACTTGCCGTGACCACCCGCCTGTCCAGAGACTCTTGCCTGCTCACCTGGGTGCGCCCACCTGCTACCTGCCTGCTAGCCTACCTGGAGGCTCTGCCGTCACTTGCCGTGACCACCTGCCTGTCTAGAGACTCTTACCCTGCTGTCACTTGCCGTGATCATCCGCCTGTCAAGAGACTGTCCCCATCACTTGCCGTGACCTCCTGCCCTTCTACCCAGAGGCTGTCCCCGTCACTTGCCGTGACCTCCTGCCCTTCTACCCAGAGACTGTCCCTGTCACTTGCCGTGACTATCTGCCCGCCTTCCCTGGGAGCCACCCGCTTCCTTACAAGGACTGCCCCTTTGTGTAGTTGCTCTGAGGTTCCACCTCCCAGACCCGTTTACAGTTTGCTCGGGCCATGGAACCCGGTGGCACCCAAGCTCCCTCGCTCTCGGACCTATGTCATGAACTTTCCCGTCAGAGGTCCCAACAGGAGTCCATCCTGAGCCACCTGCGTAGTGTTAACTCCCGCCAGGACACACTGACTACCTCTTCGGGACCTGCTTCCAGTCGCACGACTCCTACCCCGGCAGCGTCGCTGCCCATCAATTCCATGGCATCTCTTCCCGGTCCCCGCCTCACCGCCCCGCCTCGTTTTGGTGGAGATCCCGGTCAGGCACGGGGCTTCATTAACCTGTGCACTCTGCACTTCGAACTGTTGGCACACCAGTTTTCCACTGACCGAGCCAAAGTAGCCTTCATCATGTCCCATCTCACGGGGGAGGCGCTGGCTTGGCTAAATCCTCTATGGGAGAGAGGAGACCCCCTGGTGTCCAACCTGCCAGCCTTTCTCTCGGCTTTCCGGAAGGTCTTCGACGAACCAGGACGGAGGACCGCATCCGCTTCATCTCAGTTATGCCTACGCCAAGGAAGTCTCACCGTGGGCCAATATGCCATACGGTTCCGTACTCTTGCTTCGGAGCTTGCCTGGGATAACGACGCCCTGGTGTCCATCTTCTGAGAGGGTCTGTCCGGCCGTATTAAAGATGAACTCGCTGGTCGGGACATTCCTACCACTCTCGACGACTTAATTACACTTGCCACCTGGATTGACATCCGGTTCCAGGAGAGCACCAAAGAGGCCACCCGTGAGAGGAGGTTCCCACGCCTTGCCCCTACCTTCCAGAGACCCGTCACTTCCTCCGTTACTCCGCCGGCGCACTCACCCGAGCCTATGCAGGTCGACCAGACCAAGATGGTCAAGACCCGTCAAGAATTACGCCGTGCCGAGGGGAGCTGCTTCTACTGTGGCAGTAAGGAGCACCGGATCCGTTCCTGCCCAGAGAGGTCGGGAAACGCCTGTGTCAAGGATCGCTCAGAGAGGTCGCCCTAACCCTCTCCATCTCTAATGCTGTCGGTCTCTATCATCTGCGGGGAGAACCGTTATTTTGAACTGGCTCAACTTGACTCTGGAGCTGCCGGAAATCTCATTTCTCAGTCTCTGGTAGAGAAATACCGCATTCCCACCAAACCTCTGGCTGTACCCTTATCTGTCGCCGCCGTGGATGGGGGCCTCTTACCACATCCCATCCAACTCATCACCGAATCCATAACTCTGCAGGTGGGAATGCTGCACTCTGAGAGCATCTTCTTCCATGTTCTGCCTGGACTCTCTCACGCCCTCTTGCTAGGCCTACCTTGGCTCCAGAGAAATGCACCCGTGCTTGATTGGCAGACCGGAGAAGTTCTTCGCTGGGGACAGGACTGCCATAAGACTTGTTTAGTTCCCGTTCATCCTGCTCGTCCTTCTCCTACCCCAGCCAATCTACCCGGCCTACCGGTTCCCTATTGGTCTTTGCGGACGTCTTTAATAAAAGAGAAGCAGAGACATTACCCCCTCATAGACCATACGACTGCCCAATCGACCTGATGCCCGGTGCTACTCCTCCCCGTGGGCGTATTTACCCTTTGTCCGCTGCGGAGACCCGGTCCATGTCTGAATATATTGAGGAGAATCTGGCCCGGGGATTTATCCGGAAATCTACCTCCCCGGCGGGAGCAGGCTTCTTCTTCGTCAAAAAGAAGGACGGCTCACTCCGTCCCTGTACAGACTATAGAGGCCTTAACCAGATCACAGTGAAAAATAAATACCCCCTTCCGCTCATTTCTGAATTATTTGACCGTCTGAGGGGGGCTAGAATCTTCACCAAGCTGGACCTCCGTGGGGCGTATAATCTGGTCTGTATCCGTCAGGGGGATGAATGGAAGACGGCATTCAACACCCGGGACGGCCACTATGAATACCTTGTAATGCCCTTCGTTCTCTGTAACGCTCCCGCCGTCTTTCAATCTTTCAAGAGTTGGTCAATGACATCTTCCGTGACCTTCTCTACTCCTGCGTGGTGGTGTACCTGGACGACATCTTGGTCTTCTCTCCAGATCTTCTCACTCACCGGAGGGACGTTCGTCAGGTCCTGCTCAGACTCAGGCAGAACCACCTCTACGCTAAATATGAGAAGTGCCTCTTTAAGCAGACCTCGCTTCCGTTTCTGGGCTACATAATCTCTCAGACCGGCCTACGAATGGATCCTGAGAAACCGTCTGCCATCCAGAAGTGGCCCCGACCAGAGGGGTTGAAGGCTATTCAGCGGTTCCTGGGCTTCGCCAACTACTACCGCCTCTTCATTCCGCACTTCTCTTCCCGGACTGCCCCTATCTCGGCGCTCACCCGTAAGGGCGCTAATCCCAGAGAATGGCCGCCCGAAGCAGAGGAGGCCTTCCTTTCCTTAAAACAAGCTTTTTCCTCCGCCCCTGTGCTGCATCGTCCGGACGGCAACAAACAATTCTTCCTAGAAGTCGACGCTTCCTCCTCCGGAGCCGGAGCGGTACTTACCCAAAAGTCGTCTTCCGGAAGAATGGTAACCTCCGGCTTCTTCTCCAAACTCTTCTCCTCTTCTGAGCGCAATTATTCTATAGGAGACCGAGAATTGTTGGCCATTAAGCTGGCACTGGAGGAGTGGCGTTACCTGCTCGAGGGGGCTCTTCACCCGGTAATAATTTACACGGACCACAAGAACTTGGCTTACCTCCAGAGTGCCCAGAGACTTAACCCGCGCCAAGCCCGGTGGTCCTTGTTCTTCGCCCGCTTTAATTTCATTCTTCATTTTCGCCCGGCTGACAAAAACATCAAAGCTGATGCCTTATCCCGATCCTTTTTGGTCTCTGATCTTGAGGAGGAGCCTAAACACATCATCGACCCCGCCAAAGTAATGCAGGTGGCCCCCGTGAATCTAAATCGTCTTCCACCCGGTAAGACGTTCGTAACTGTACCTGATCGTGAGAAGGTTCTACACTGGGGACACTCATCCAAGCTAGCTGGCCACGCTGGTCAGAAAAAGACCCTCCAGCTTATTACCCGGCATTACTGGTGGCCTACCCTGCACAAGGACGTAATAGACTTTGTTTCAGCCTGTGTGTCCTGCGCCCGCAACAAGGTTCCGGGACATCTGCCAGCCGGCCGTCTCCTTCCTCTTCCTGTACCTGCTGCCCCGTGGCAGCATATAGCTATGGACTTTATAACGGACCTCCCTGTCTCTGCCGGTTGTACGGTCATATGGGTGGTCGCTGACCGCTTTTCCAAAATGGCTCACTTTATTCCCCTGCCGGGTCTCCCATCTGCATCAGAGTTAGCTAAAGACTTTATCCATCATGTCTTCCGTCTTCATGGTCTTCCTCTCCACATCGTGTCCGACCGAGGGGTTAAGTTCACCTCTCGTTTTTGGCGAGCCATGTGTAAACTGCTGGGGGTCACCTTGGACTTTTCTTCTGCTTATCACCCACAGTCCAATGGCCAAGTAGAACGGATCAACCAAATTTTAACCAGTTACCTCCGGCACTTTGTTAATGCTCACCATTCCAACTGGGTGGATCTTTTACCGTGGGCCGAATTTTCTTACAATAATCACGTGAGCGAATCTTACTCCAAATCCCCATTTTTTGTAGTCTTCGGTCAGCATCCTCGGATCCCGTTTCCCGTCTCCACCTCGGTGGACAATCCGGCTGCGGAATCTCTCGTTAACGAATTTTCCTCCATTTGGGAAAGTACCAGATCCGCACTTCTTCAGTCATCCGAGCGGATGAAAAAACAGGCTGACAAAAGACGTCTGGATCCACCATAATTCCGTCCTGGAGATAAGGTCTGGCTCTCGTCCAAATATGTCCGGCTCAAGATTCCTTCCTACAAGTTAGGGCCTCGGTTCATCGGTCCACTGGAAGTTATCAAACAAATCAACCCGGTGGCCTATAAATTGAAACTCCCGGCCAATTTGCGGATTCCTAACTCCTTCCATGTATCTCTACTCAAACCCGTGGTACTTAACTCTTTTTCCAAGTCTACAGGTACGCCTCCTGCTCCGGTTTCCGCTGAAAACGAGTTTGAGGTAGAGAACATTCTGGCCACCAGAAAGGGTAAGAGGAAAGTCCTTTTTTCTAGTGGATTGGAAGGGGTTTGGTCCTGAGGGGAGAACATGGGAGCCCCGGGAGAACATCCATGCCCCTCTCATCCTTGATAAATTTCTCTCTGGCCTAAAAAAGGGGGGGCCTAAAGGGGGGGTACTGTAGCGTCGGCGTCCCTGCCTCCTGCTAGGCAGGGACGCCGTTCCCCTCACTTCTCCGCTCCGTGCCCGGCGTCTTCCTCCCGCTCTGCTGGCAGCGCGCGCTGCTTCCCGGCCTCTGTGATTAGGGTGCGCGCGCGCGCTCCCCCTCTCTTAAAGGGGCCGCGCGCGCCGTCCTAAGGAGTCCCCGGCCAATGGCCGGAGGACCTCACCATATATAAGGCACCTTCTCCAAAATGGAGGTGCCCGAGCAATGTTGTTGCGAAGCCTTTCAACTCTGCTTCAGCCCTCAGGTTCCGTTACCAGTTACCTGCCAGATCTCTACTTAATACCTACCTGATTCCTGTCTATCTGCTTGTATTCCTGCGGTCCGACAGTCTGCCTTCCAACACCTGTCAGTCTGTCTATGGATCTGCCCGCCCGCTCACCTGGGAGCACTCACCTGCTACCTGCCTGCTAGCCTACCTGGAGGCTCTGCCGTCACTTGCCGTGACCACCTGCCTGTCCAGGGACTCTCGCCCGCTCACCTGGGAGCGCTCACCTGCTACCTGCCTGCTAGCCTACCTTGAGGCTCTGCCGTCACTTGCCGTGACCACCTGCCTGTCCAGAGACTCTTGCCCGCTCACCTGGGAGCGACCACCTGCTACTTGTCTGCTAGCCTACCTGGAGGCTCTGCCGTCACTTGCCGTGACCACCCACCTGTCCAGAGACTCTGGCCTGCTCACCTGGGAGCGCCCACCTGCTACCTGCCTGCTAGCCTACCTGGAGGCTCTGCCGTCACTTGCCGTGACCACCTGCCTGTCTAGAGACTCTTACCCTGCTGTCACTTGCCGTGATCATCCGCCTGTCAAAAGACTGTCCCCGTCACTTGCCGTGACCTCCTGCCCTTCTACCCAGAGACTGTCCCTGTCACTTGCCGTGACTGCCTGCCCGCCTTCCCTGGGAGCCACCTGCTTCCTTACAAGGACTGCCCCTTTGTATAGTTGCTCTGAGGTTCCACCTCCCAGACCCGTTACACCATGAAACAAATTTCAGATTGAGTTCCAGAATATTCTACAACAGCTCATACCTAAAATCAACTTCAGTTAAAGGGAACCTGTCACCAGAAAAAACGCTAATAACCTGCTGATATGAGGTTAATCTGCAGGTTAATAGCGTTATTATGCTGCCCGGCGCCTGCACTTAGCAGAACACTGCAGGGAGAAAAAAATGAACTTTATTCCCCCCCAGCAGCGTTCGGGTTTAAGTCACGGGGACGGCGCTGCCCCCGGTCCTGACTGACAGAAGGCCGTAATGCAGAGCCAGTGTCAGTTATTGTGGGGGGCGCCAATACAACCGCTGCTCTGTATACTCAGAGGGGTGACAAAACCGGCGCCAGCACCGACCCCCATTACTGAAACTAGAACATTGCCGGGGGAATAAAGTTAATTTTGTTCCCGCAGCATTCAGCTAAATGCAGGCACCGACAGATTAACCCCATATCTGCAGGTTAATAGCGTTTTTTCAGCTGAGAGGTTCCATTTAAAGCTAAAGTTGTTACAATAGTTTTAGAAAGGAAATTGTCTGTGATAGGCACAATACACTACAGGGCTGGAAAAAAACAGGATACACTTGTGAAATGCTGAAGTGTAAATAGAGATTTATCTTTATTCTCTAAGTTCAGTTTCTACCATTAGGTTGGTAGCAGGAGTAAACTTAGTCCGGCAGAGAGCCAATCTGGACTCTGCTACCGTGTCCTTGTAGTCAATAGCTATTTATTAGAATGGCCATAATTGTAATGCTACATTTCCCATCCTGTGGCCACTGTAAAGCAAATTCTAGTCTTTCCGTGGCTTCCTCCTGAAAATCAACTATATGCCAGTGCAGCCAAGAGCAGAGTCAGGTTCCATATTCTGGGAGGGATTGTCTATGATTAATGTTTAGCAATTTGGCTGATTTCCTGCATTTAACCTTAAGGACCTCAAATGATCATCTGAACAAAGTTTAAAGGGAACCTGTCAAACCACAGGGAGCAGGAATCATAGCATGGTTACACAATTGCATCCAGGTATGTTTTTTTCTGACATGCTCCAGTGTTTCATAGAATACATAGTTTAAAGATCCAGTCGGGGACAAGACTAGTCCAGTCTCGTCAGTACATTGAAAGAGACCTGTCAATTGTAAGCAGTGATGGAGAAAGACGATGCCTAGGTGGTGACAGGCTAATCTCATCTCTGCCTATTATCCCTAGCCAGATCTTTAAATTGTTTTCTCTGCAACGCTGGAATGGTTCAGAGAAAAACATAAACAGAGACTATAATACATTTATCAGGTGTAGTCACTCTTTCTGGTGCCATCTTTTTGCCTCCAGCTACCTCCTCTGTTGAGATCTGCGTTCTTTTCCTACCACTTCCAATATGGCTGCTGCAGTGGCACAGGGAGTGCAGTGGTGAGTCTATATCATGCCTTCCCTGCGTTTCCTATCCCCTAGCACAGGAAAGGCAGGAGAGGAGTGGTTCAGGCTCACCACTGCAGCAGCCATATTGGAAGCAGGAGGAAAGAAACGCTGATTGGATGGTGCAGGAGACAAAAGGAAGGCATCATGTAGGATGGCTTACATGAGAAATGTATAGCTCGTACTTATCAGTCCCGGGGTGGAGGTTCGTTTTAAAGAGTATGAGCACAATAAGAAAGAGAAGTAAATGGCATCTCCGTGTAAATGGCTGCAAGTACAGGTCTGTCCACTTTGAGTTCCATGATAGCCGTTTGTATTTCTCCTTCCTGCCATC